>NC_056684.1:59419951-59734451 GCF_018350215.1 Panthera leo | reverse complement strand
TATAAGCAGCTCTCAGCCTGGATGCTCCATGGACTCCTCCTGGACCAGCACGAAGAGTTCTTTATCAAACAGGGTCCTTCTTCTGGGAATGTCAGTGCCCAGCCAGAAGAGGACGAGGAGGATCTGGGCATTGGGGGACTGACAGGAAAACAGTTGAGAGAACTCCAGGACTTGGTGAGAACATGGCAAGAAGTCTGGCGTACTCCTGCCCGAGTCAGAGAAGTTGTCAGCTAGATGACCTTTTGGAGATTTCTACCCTTGTCCCCAGCTCATCAGAGTCGAAGCACCTTTCAGAAATTCTTTAGACACAAACACTTGAACTTGGCTTTATCTTAACTGCATTCTTAATACCTAACTTAATGGGAGACTACAAAATAGAAAATATATTTGTGAGATTCCTTTGTTTCCCCTTGTCCCAGTATATGCATTTATGAGGTTAATGAGTCTTTTCAGGTAGTTGTGTAGTTACCCTATAGCTTTTAAGTGCAGCTTAGAGTTTCCATTAGAGTACTAAAAGTCCTATATTGTCTTTATTCATCCATCGATCTATTTATTCATTCATTTATCCTGCTACAGCATTTTATTGAATGCCTGTTATAGGCCAGGCACTGTTCTAGGAGAGTTACTGGGTGTTTAACTGAGTAGATGAATAAAAGGTAGCTGGGGCGCCTGGGTGGCTCAGTCGGTTAAGCGTCCGACTTCGGCTCAGGTCATGATCTCGCGGTCCGTGAGTTCGAGCCCCGCGTCGGGTTCTGTGCTGACAGCTCAGAGCCTGGAGCCTGTTTGAGATTCTGTGTCTCCCTCTCTCTCTGACCCTCCCCCATTCATGCTCTGTCTCTCTCTGTCGCAAAAATAAATGTTAAAAAAAAAATTAAAAAAAAAAAAAAAGGTAGCAGACCCTATGCTTAAGGAGCTTATTGTTTAGTGGAAGACCTAGAAAAATAAACAGTGACATTAAAGTGTACAAAGTGCTCTGGAAAGAGCAAGTATGGGTATTCTCAGAACTTAGAGTAGCTAGAGAAGGCTTTTCAGTGGGATGTATGTCTAAATTGCAAAGAGTTTGGAAGGAGAGGTTAAGAATCGTTCTAGGCAGAGGGAAGGATGTGTACAAAGTACAGAGACCATGAAAGACCTGGCTTATTTGAGGAACCAGTAGTAATACAATTGAAATGGTCAAGTAAAAGCTGAAATACAAAGTACAAGGGACAATGGAGGAGAGGGGGGAAGTAGTAATCGATGAAACTGTTGAGGTAAGATCATGAAAGCCCTTGTCATCAATGGGAAGGTATTTAGACTTGAACCTCAAAAGAGCTTGGAGCTAGTGAAGAATTTTCAGCAAGAGGTCAACACAATGAGACTTTATGATAGATGACTCTGGACACTGTGTGGGGAAATTGTTTTTTAAAAAATCAAGGGTCGCCTGGGTGGCTCAGTCCTTTGAGCGTCCAACTCTTGATCTCAGCTCAGGTCATGAGCTCATGATTTATGAAATCAAGCCCTGCATCAGGGTCTGCGCTGATGGTGCAGAGCCTGCTTGGGATTCTCTCCCTCCCTCTCTCTCTGCCCCTCCCCTGCTCATGCTCTTTCTCTCTCTCTCTTTCTGTGTAAATAAATAAACATTAAAAAAAATTAAGACTAGCAGCAGGGAGGTCAGTTAGGAGAATGTTGGGGACACTCAAGTGAAAGATAATAGTGGCCTAAACTGAGGGTAGTAACAGTAAATATGGAAAAGAATAGAGAGGCTTGAGAGAGACTTAGCAGGTGGAATGGGTAGGCTTTAGTGTTTGGATAGGAGTCCAGAAGGAAGAGTCAAGAATGATACCTAAGTTTCTGCCTTCAGTGGCTAGGCAGGCAGAGATGATAAGGAATGTATATGGCAAATACCAGGGGAAAGAAGATGGTTCCAGTATTGGACATGTTGAGTTTGAGGTACTTGCAGGAAATGTTCAGTGGGCTGAGCCTGGAGCTCATGAGAACAGTCTAGCTTGAAGATAAAGATTAAGGAGTCATCAGCATATAGACGTTTTTAACCTGGGGCCCCTGGGTGGCTTCAGGAGGTTCTGTGAAATGTATGTTAGTATAACTGTCTCAAAGTTCCATAGCGTTTATAATGCAGAGTCCTATGATGTAAAAAGACTAGAAATACCTGTTATAATGATCAATTCAGTGACAGAAGAAGATGTGATTGTCTAAGAAGAGTGAGGAGAACAAGAGGAAAAGAGAGTCTGGGCAGTCCCCTGAGGACTGCCAGCACTGGAGCACAAACCAGAAAGGGTAAACGGCAGAGCTCAAAGTCAGGATTGTGGAGCCCAGAGTTCCTGCTGGGAGCTGGAGGATAAGGATCAAGTCCAAAGCAAGTCTGTGTGTGTCAGAGTTAGCTGGAGAGCTTATTAAAACACTGATGGATGTCTAGGCCTCATCTGCCAGGCTGTCCTAGATCTGGGGAGGGGCTTGAAAATTTGCATTTCTAACACAGTTTCCTAGTAACAAGTTTCCAGCTGATGCTGCTGGACCACGAGCTACAGTTGGAGAACCACTTGGCTAAATGACTTGGGTTACATACTAGTAAAGAGCTGAGGGGTGCCTGAGTGGCTCAGTCTGTTAAGCATCCGACTTTGGCTCAGGTCATGATTTCACGGTTCATGTGTTCGACTCCCATGTTGGGCTCTGTGCTGACAGCTCAGAGCCTGGAGCCTGCTTCAGATTCTGTCTTCCTCTCTCTCTCTGTCTCTCTCTCTGCCCCTCGCCCTCCTCTCTCTGTCAAAAATAAACAAAACAAAACAAAAAAAAAAGTGGGCAGAGCAAGCATATGTACAAGACGATAAAGTCCCTACAGGTAAGGAAGCAGAATTCCTGACCTACTGTACAGGGTTTTACATAGTAAAGGCAGAGTGAGGACTAAAATCCTCATGTTAAAAACAACCACAGTGATTTCCGCCATGTTCTCTCACTATCTGAAAATGGAAATGTAATCATCTCTCTAGTGGTAATTTAAGCATTCAGATTTAGGCATTCAGACTTCATTTTAAAGTCCTTCTAGAAAATATAAGTCATGGGTTGGGAGAATTAGTGATGTTTTCTTGCTTTCCTCTTCTTCATACATCATGTCTGCTACGGATTATTTCCTGGAGTAGCGCCTGATAGAGGAAGAGAACATGCTGGCACCATCTCTAAAACAGTTTTCCCTACGAGTGGAGATTTTGCCATCCTACATTCCAGTGAGGGTTGCTGAAAAAATCCTGTTTGTTGGAGAATCTGTCCAGATGTTTGAGAACCAAAATGTAAACCTGACTAGGAAAGGTAAGATTCTCATTGGCCAATATACCGTCTTCAAAGGCCCTTTTTCATATTGCGTGGCCCCAAAGAATGCTCGGTCAGAGTGAGTGGCTGGTAAAGTTTAGGTACCGAGTTTGCAGCACCATTATAGGCTTACTTGAGAAGAGTCTGACCGGATTGTAAATCCTTGCCTGTCCCACCGCTCTCTGCCTTCCTTTGAAGGTGCCTTCCTGTTTTGCAGGATCCATTTTGAAGAACCAGGAGGACACCTTTGCTGCAGAACTTCATCGGCTCAAACAGCAGCCACTCTTCAGCCTGGTGGACTTCGAGCAGGTGGTGGATCGTATTCGTAGTACTGTGGCCGAGGTTTGTATTTCACGGTATATTTGCTTAGCGAGAAAACAGACTAGTTCCCCACAAACTGAGTACTTTTGTTGCTTCTTGATGTGATTAGAACTCAGCTTGGAGGGAATTATTTGAGAGAGTTGAAGGGCAAGAAGTTTTTTTGGTTTTTTTTTTTAACGTTTGTTTATTTTTGAGAGAGAGACACAGAGCATGAGTGGGGGAGGGGCAGAGAGAGAGGGAGACACAGAATCCGAAGCAGGCTCCAGGCTCTGAGCTGTCAGCACAGAGCCCAACACGGGACTTGAACTCAGGAACTGTGAGATCATGACCTGAGCCGAAGTTGGACACTTAACCAACTGAGCCACCTGGGCACCCCAAGAAGTTTTTAATGATAGAGGCAGAGCTGCTTTAGTCTTTTCACACCCAACAGGAGTTCGCTAGTTAGCTACTTAAATTGAATAAAGAGAGGGCTCGCTTTCAATTTCAGACAGTTAGCATTTGGAATCTGTCAATATAGTTGGCAGGAACTGCAAAGAATCAAATGATTCTGGGTAAATTTAGCATCTCACTTACATTTTAGATGGCTTTACTGCTAACTCTTTCATTTATGGATATAATGATCTTATGAGGAATGCAGAACAAGTATTATTTTTCCATGAAAACTAACTTGTCCAGTGTTGCACAGTAAGTAACAAAGGTGACATCAAAACAGGTCTTGTGACTCGTATTCAGTGTTCTTTTTTTTTTTTTTTTTAATGTTTATTTTTGAGAGTGAGAGAGACAGAGCATGAGTCGGGGAGGGACAGAGAGAGGGAGACACAAAATCTGAAGCAGGCTCCAGGCTCTGAGCTGCCAGCACAGAGCTCAATGCAGAGCTTGAACTCACGGATTGCAAGATCATGACCTGAGCTGAAGTCGGCCACTTGACTGAGCCACCCAGGCATCCCCTACTTCAGGGTTCTTAAGTAAATTGTGCTTCATCCACCATCTTAAATTGTGACCAATGATTTTTCAAATGGGCATCTGTTCTGTGGCTTAAAATAAAATTTGGCTCCCAGGTGTGTGATAATGTGAAATGAGATCTTTAGTCAGACAACTGTTTTGTTTGCTATATTAGTGGTTTTCAAGTTTGGCTGTGGATGGAACTGCTTTGGAAAATCTTAAAACATGGATTTGTATCAAATCCTCACCTCCAGAGCTGCTGACTTAGAGATCTACATCGAGAGGGAGGGAGTAGATAATAGTATCAATACCATCCAACTAGACAACCAACCAGCAAACCACTGCAGGTGATTGTGAAGTGTACCCAGTGCGCTGCGGTATCTAGAACTGCTAAGAAGTTTGGCATCAGATATCCTCACATTGGAAACATAGTAATCAATCATGAATAGGATTTCCTTTTCCAGTTACTATCTCAAAAATTCTGGGCATGGGAGACAGAGCTGTGATGTAGACGGAATATTAGATCTTAAGATATCACTTCATTTGATTCTTTGTGGGCAACTAAAGATCTACATGCTTCTGTCCCTTCATAATTTCAAGGTATTGCCCCTCCTCAATCTGTAACTAGAGCAGCTCTAGTCTAAGGGACACTTTATTTTATTAAATCTATTTCTGTTCTCTTACTATTCTTGTGATAACTCTGGAATTAATTCATGAAGGAAAGTAAAACCTTAATAATACAAGATTTCAAAAATGGTTTTTTCTTGTGAAATCTGAAATGCAGATACTGCTAGACATTACATTTCCAGTTTGTAAAAAATGATAGACAAAGAACTGAAGTTCAGACTCTTTGAAGTCTTTTAGAATTGCAGCTAATAGGCTTTTTTGTAAGGTATTACCCTAATAATAACAATTTATAGTAATGAAAATAGTTTCCTTTTTAGAAGGAAAAAGGGGGGAATGTCTCACAAATACATATCATACTCGTCCATTTTTTGTTTTCTTTCCTTCTTGATTTTTTTAGAAAGTATACACACTATATGAATTTATATAAAGTTCAAAAACAGTTAATACAAAGTTTAATATAAATGTTCAAGTGCAGAACTAATCTGTTGTTAGATGTCATGATCATATCTGACCTTGATCAATGGGAAGGGTAGGAATAGGGTTCTCAGGGTGCTGCTTATACAGATGTGTTCAGTTTGTGAAAATTCTCTGAGCTGTAAACTTCTGATTTGTGTGCTTTTCTGTATGTAGTTTTAGTACTTCAGTGAAAAGATTTTTAAAATTAATTCCTACATATGTAATGGTTTGTTATTTTAATTTCTTAGTTAGCTACAGTTTTTATGTAGAGAAGTGGCAGTATTGATTTTTGTGCGTGGATCTTCTGCCTGACCTCTTAAGGTCTTTTTTTAGTTCTCATAGTTTGTTGATTTTTCTGAGTAATGATTGTATCGTTTGCAAGTAAGAGTTACTTCCAATTTTAGGCTTTTGCTTTTGTTTTTTTTCTTACAGTCTTGGATTTCTAATACTACATTAAACAGCTGGAGTGGTAGTTGATACAAACTGTGTGGAGGCAATGCTAGTATGAGGCGATGATGAGCATTTTCGATATGTTGGCTCTTAAAGGTCATGTACCTACAATTTCTGTGTTACTCCAATGTTTGCTGAGGGCCTTTGGCACATAAGTTTATCATGTTAAAAAAAAAAAAAAAACTTTCTTCTTCCTAGTTTGCTATGAGTTTTTATCATAAATAGATGATGAATTTTATCAACTGCATTTTCTATGTCAATTATGGTGGTTTCTTGCTCGGAGTTCTTTTTCTCCTTTAGGCTACTCATATGGTAAATTGTGGATTAGGTTTTCAGATGTTGAATCTTCCTGAGATAAACTATACTTGAACACTTTATTTTTTTAATACACTGTTGGATTTGGTTAGCCAGTACAGTACTTGGAATTTTTGCATCTATGTTTACGAGTGAAATTAGACTATTCCTGTTTTGTTCTCATGTGGTTGTGGAATAAAGACTAGAAACCTCATGAAATGAGCGAGGCATCTATCACTCTTTTCTATTTTCTAGAATAATTAATAGAAGACAGGAGTTATTACCGAAAGTTGGATTGAATTTACCTGAAAGATTATCTAAGCTAGTTGTTCAAGGGGAAATCTTTACCAATTCAGTGTATTTAAATCTATGTTAATCTGTTCAAGATCATTATTTGTCATACTAATCTTGGTATTTTCTACTTTTCTAGGAAGACCCATTTCATCTAGATTTAATTTTTTAGAAAATATGTGTTTATGCGTTTTATTTTGTATTTTCTTTTAATCTTTTACTGTTGAGTCCTGCTAATCTTTTCGAAGAACCACCTTGTGTTTTTATTACCTTCTTTTCCCCTCTGTTTCATTGATATCTGCCTTTATTTTTTTTTTCTTGGTTTTTTTGTTTTTGTTTTTGTTTTCTGTTACTCACTACTAATTTCCAGGGTTGAAAACTTGACTTTTCTATTTGTAACCCTTATATCCTAGGTAATCTATATAAAGCTTTCTATATTGCTTTGACTGTGTCTCACAACTTTTTTGCATGGAGTGTATACATTAACATCCTTTTCTAAATAATTTAAAAAAAAATTTTTTTAACGTTTATTTATTTTTGAGAGAGAAAGACAAAGCATGAACGAGGGAAGGGCAGAGAGGGAGAAACAGAACTTGAAGCAGGCTCCAGGATCTGAGCTGTCAGCACAGAGCCTGAGTGGGGTTTGAACCCACAAACTGCAAGATCATGACCTGAGCTGAAGTCGGACGCTTAACCGACTGAGCCACACAGGCTCCCCTAAATATTTTTTTTATTTATTTTGAGAAGAATATGGAATGCTTCACGAATTTGTGTGTCATCCTTGCACAGGGGCCATGCTAATCTTCGCTATCATTCCAATTTTAGTGTATGTGCTGCTGAAGCGAGCACTCTTCAGTAATTTCTGATTTTCTTTTTAACCCCAGGAATTTATTAAGCTTTGATTTTTATTGCGGTACAGTTGGAAAACATAGTCTATAGATTGGTCCTTCGGAGTTGAATGAGGCTTCCTTTATGGATTGACGTAGGGCCCGTTTTTTGTTTTTAGGTTTTAGTTCTGCATGTGCTCAGCGAGTGTATAGTTGGTGAGTCTAGAGTTCTCTGCATGTTCTAATGCCTCATTTCCAGGCTATATGTTAGGTGTGTGCCTATTTCTGGTGAATATATATTTATTTATTGTTTTTCCTTTTATGTATAGATTATGTACTCTTTATCACTTATGATATATATTCATATATATTAAGTATATATATATGTATGTTTTGTTTTTTTTTAAGGTAGGTGCCACGCCTAGTGTGGGAGACCAGCTCATGGCCCTGAGGTGCCAAGACCTGAGCTGAAATCAAGAATTAGGAGCTTAACCGACTGAGCCACCCAGGCTCCCCTTAAATATATATTTTTTACTTAAATTCTATTTTATTAGTTAAGATCATTACCCAGCTTTCATTAGTTACCTCATATCTTCTTCCATCCTTTATTTTCAACACTTTTTACCCTCCTTGCTCCCAAGCAGCCACTGAACCACTTTCTGTCACTATAGATTAGTTTGCATTTTCTAGAATTTATAAAAGTGGAGTCAAACAATAGGTGCTCTTTTGGGGGAAGATGTGGGTCAGGCTGCTTTTCTCATGATTATTTTGAGATTAATCCATGTTGCATGTATCACTAGTTTCATTCCTTTTTTTTTTTTTTTTTTCCAACGTTTATTTGTTTTGAGAGAGAATGTGTGTGCCCGAGTCGGGGAAGGACAGAGAGGGAGAGAGAGAATCCCAAGTCAGGGCTTGAATGCACAAACCTGGAGTTCATGGCCTGAGCCGAATTCAAGAGTCGGGCACTTAACCAACTGAGACACCTAGGGGCCCTTGTACAAAATCATTCTTTTTAGAAGTTTTCATTGGAATGGAATTTTATCCCTGTTATATATATTTTTTTCACAGCATCTCTGGAAGCTGATGGTGGAAGAGTCAGATTTACTGGGTCAGCTGAAGGTAATAGCTTAGCTGTCTTTTAACTTTTGAAATGATGCTGGTGGGCAGTGACTCATTCTTTAGGCTGTCTGACGAGCACTGGTGGCCTGTACCTAGACTTCCTGAGTGTTCCTCACATGTTCTCATCCAAGAACACAAACTCTACCTAATTTTACAAATGTATAGAGTATAAAGGTTTGGGTGTTTATTTTCTTCTGGCATAATATTGTGTTGTCATTGAATAAATGATACCGAAGACACACCCATTGTCCTGCCTTGAGGAATTGCTAAGTATGCCCCTTTGACATGTCAAAAGCCTGTATCCTTTTTAGGTTGGGCTTAACTGATGAAATTGGAAATTTTCTGTGTAATTAGGCTAGTGAGGAGCTCCTGGCCATGCTGCATTACTGGATTGTAAATTGAAATTCTTTCCACAGATCATCAAAGACTTTTACCTTCTGGGACGTGGAGAACTGTTTCAGGCCTTCATTGACACAGCTCAACACATGTTAAAAACACCACCCACTGCAGTAACTGAACATGGTGATTGTCCTGTGGGCCTGAGAATGACCACTGTACTGAAATTGCTGCTAAACTGTTCAGTTTGTTCCACATAAGAGCAGCCTGGCGAGTTACGGAGCCATGTTTCCAAAGACGGAAGGCCTTTCAGGTGGGCTGTACATGGAGGTCATTGGGAGTAGCCTCTTGACCCTTCCTGGAAGAGTGGGCACAAATCAGGTATTTTATCAGATTATAGTCCTACCTTCCTTATGGGGCATATCAGGACTTAATGCCACGTGTATTAGAAATCTTTAGGTTGTGAATGATGGAAACTTAAACTGAACTAACCCAGGTAGAAAAGAGAAATGTATTTGCTATTATATTTGTAACTCCAGTGGGATAGGAGTATAGCTGGGCCTCAGAACAATTGAGGGACTAAAACTAGGGACTTGAATACTGCTAGAATTCTCTTTACTATATCTTGTCTGTGCCTCTTTCATGCCGTTTGATGGCCTTCCAGTCCCCTTTGGAAACATGGCAACAGTTCCCAGGAACCAAATGTGTCTTTCTGGAGGAACCAAATCCAGTCTTTCTGGAGCAAATTGTAAGATTCCAGGAAAGGGTTTTGATTAGCCTAGTCCAGATCATATACATACCCCTGCATCAAAGATGGCAGACATTAAGATACGCCTCCTTCAGTGAACTGGACTAATGGGAATGCTCACCGTTCCCATTCAAACTACATGAGGAGAGTCGGGTAAGGATCAGAATCAAAAAAAGAAAATAGGAAACCGACAGGGTTACCATTTTTCTAACTCTGTAAAACAAGAGATGTCCACTCTACTCACATCAGACTTTTTTCATCACAGATATCAGAAAACCCAATTCAAAATCATGTAAAGGGGAAGGAAAATTTATTGACTTTCATAAATGAGAAGGTCAGAGTATGATGGCTTTAGGCAAAGTCCGATCCAGTGGCTTACACGATGCCTTCAGGACTTGGTGTCATTCTATCTTTCACTTCTGCCTTTTTTCACAGACAGGCTTGCTCCATATGGTAGCAAGATGGCCTCCAGCCAAGCTCACATCCTGCTAAGGCCTTGTTTATCTCAAAACAAAAACAATAACAAAAAAACCTCTTTCAATCTGAATAGAACCTCTGCATTGGCCTGGCTTGAGTCATGTTCACATCCCTAAACAAAATAGTATAACAAGGTAGAGAATTACATTCCATTTGATCATGCCTGCATCACCTGTTTACCCTAGAATCGGGTATTGTCAGCCCCACTGAACTACATGGATAATGCTGGGAGGGGTGATTCTCCAAGGAAAATTGGGTGCTGCTAGCAGCAGCAGGAGGAGGAATGCATGCTTAGTGACGCTAAAGCAACCCGTTTACACTGCGTCCTGCTGTGTCAGGCAGGCTAGAGGAGACATGGAAAGCCGGTGGCATCTGGGTCTGTCACATAGCCTAGCATTCTCATCAGCCCATGTGCTCTTTCAGATGTGAATGTGGCCTTCCAGCAGTCTGCACATAAGGTATTGCTGGATGATGACAACCTTCTCCCTCTGTTGCACTTGACGATTGAGTATCATGGAAAGGACCATAAAGGTTTGCTGCTCTTTCTTAGATCTTTCTGCTCTTACTGGTCATTGTCTGTTCTCTCATCTCTGCTTCCATCCACCTCCACAGAAACCATATCATTTCTGACCTTAGAAGTCACCTTGTCTGGTACCCTGTTTCATATGGGAGAAAAAGGAAGTCCAGAGAGGCTAAGTGGGACGCCCAGGCCATGATTTTCTTTTCATTTTCGTCCCGCTGCTGGAAAGCTCTATTTATTTCCAGCCACCAGACTTTAAAAGAATCTAAAAGTCCTCCTAGAGAATCTCCCACAGAATTTCCTTGCCTTCTGCAAGTCCCTTTTTGTCCACTTTATGCTTCTGACATTGCAGGCTCAAGTGAGCGCTCACTTCATGAATGTGACTCACCTTGCGGAAGCTGTGGTTCTAGGTTAGCAAAGCTGTCTTTTTTCTTCTTAACAGATGCTGCTCAGGCGAGAGAAGGGCCTTCTCGGGAAACTTCTCCCCGGGAAGCCCCTGCATCTGGCTGGGCAGCCCTAGGTCTCTCCTACAAAGTGCAATGGCCACTGCACATTCTCTTCACCCCTGCTGTTCTGGAAAAGTGAGTACTTATGAATTTCTCACAGGTAGATATTACCTACCTTACTTCCAAGGGTGGAAATGATCAGCAATAGAATTGGTGGGAGCAAGATAACCACCCAGCTGGTGGTTGTAAACAATTTGTAAATCGGGGGTTGCAAACTGAGACGCCTTCATGGACTGGACAGAAGACAGTAGGGAGTAGTGGGGACAGGGATGAACAAGAGGGTCAAACCCTTCAAACCATCAATATGGTAGTGGTGGTGTTGGTGTTTGTTTTTAAGATTTTATTTTTTAAGTAATCTCTATACCCAACTTGGGGCTTGAACTTAAAACCCTGAGATCAAGAGTTGCGTACTCTACCACCTGAAACAGGTCACCTCTGCTTTTTTAAAAAATTTTTATTCTTTATTTAAAGTTTCTTTATTTTGAGAGATGGCACACACAATGTGGGGAGGGGGAAAGGAGAGAGGGAAGAGAGAATCCCAAGCAGGCTCCTCATGGTCCATGTAGAGCCCAATTTCAGGCTCAAACTCAGGAACCCTGAGATCATGACCTGAGCAGAAATCAAGAGTCGGACGCTTAACCTACTGAGCCATCCAGGCACCCCTGCTGCTGTCTTGTAAGTTCCAACATAAGCAGTTTACAGGCTGCCAGTTTGTGACCCGGGAAGATGCAATCTTGGGTACCACATGGAGAATCTGGCCTTTGTTAATTCCATCAGACTAGCAAGTTGCCTCCCTAACTTTTGTAATATTTCGTTGATCTTCTTGGGAAGAGTTTCCAAGTCCAAGTGTTTGCTGCAGACTTGAGCCACCTCCGTAACCCCCCTGGAGAAGCAGTGGGGACAGCTAAGCTGAGGGGTAAAATGAAGGAGCTGGACCAAGGTGGTGAGAGACTTTTGGATCAGCTCTGTTCTTTATCCTGAGAGCTTGCCACGTGCTATTGCTCTACTCTGTCAGGACCTCATGTCTCCAAGCCAGGGAACGAGAGCTCTAGGGGAAGGGAGGTGGGAGAAGCATGCTTGGCTGGTGGTGGCCTGTGAAATCCGCCCCCACAGCATTTTAGGAATTTCTCAAATCCTATTACGGGATAGGGCACTGGCCCCTGCCCTGGTTGGAGGATGGAGGCTATTGTCCTCGGGCTAGATGAACGGAGAAAAGGAAATAAATGAAGAAAAGGGCCTCACTTCATCTCTCTGCTCCTGTTCACAACCCTGTCTACTTTTTGGGGTAAAGAAGCTTGCAGTATGGAGAACAGGCATGAACTGGAAAAGACAAGGCTGGTTGAGGGAGATTTCTGTGGCAGGTTCAGAGCCCACAGCACACCTAAGTAAGCTGCATGGACCTTGTCCAAAGAGCCTCCACAGCTCCCAGTGTCCCCAGGCAAACAGTCCATTTACCTCCTCACATATCAGGCTGTGAACACCTTTGAAGAAATCAATCTCCGATGTATTTTTAAAAATTTTTAATTATGAAAATTTCCAAATGTATACAAAAGTATGGACTATAATCGCTCATGTATACTTTATCAAGCTTCAGTAACCATCAACATTATGCTATTTGTTTTATCTTTTTTTTCCCGCTAGAGGCTTTATAAAGCAAATCCCAGACATGTCATTTCACTCCCATCACTCTGCAATTCAGAAAAGGCATGTTTTGAATGTAACGACAATGCACTTATCACACCCAGTAAAATTGACAGTAAGTCCTTATCTGATATCTGGTCCACATGGAAATGTTCACAGTTATCCACAAATGTCTTTTTTTTTTTTTTTTTTTTTTAACAAATGTCTTTTTATGTTTGGGTTTGTTCAAATCAGAATCCAAACAAGGTATACTATTTTTACTATGTTCCATTAGAAATAGATGATTTTAAGTGTTTACTTATTTTTGAGAGAGACAGAGAGCGTGAGCTGGGGAGGGGCAGAGAGAGAGGGAGACACAGAATCTGAATCAGGTTCCAGGTTCTGAGCTACCAGCACAGAGCCCGACGTGGGGCTCAAACTCGTGAATCATGAAATCATGACCTGAGCTGAAGTCAGATGCTTAACTAAGCCATCCACGTGCCCCAGGAATAGATGATTTTAAAAACCAAATCAGATTGGTTTCTGCAAGCCTTCCTACGACAAGTAAATTTATCTGGTTCTGCTAGGAATCAGCTGTCCTTCTCATGTGTCTTCTTGTGCAAGGCAACTAGCCCCTGAGCTTGCTGTGAGGCAGGAGATAGAGCTCAGTGAGGGAGCCTTCGATTGTGTTCTCTTCTTTGGGACAAGAGAGTCAAATAACTAAAATCCTTGTTTCCTAACATATTTTTATTATTGGTCCATATAAGACCCTCCTTCCTTTTTATACATAACCATAAAACCACTTCCCAGCACCAAAGCTGGAACACTGATAGTAACGTCCTTCTGCCTCTGTGGTCTTTCCCAGTCCCACTCCCTTGGCTCCCCGAGCCCAAGGTGACCCCTCTCCTAACATTCACGTTTTCTATCCTGTTTATATTTAGTTTTATAACATCTATATATATATTCCCCCAAAGTATGCTTTTTTTCTACTTGGTTGTTTTAAGCATTAATAAAAAAGTATATCAGGGGCGCCTGGATGGCTCAGTCAGTTAAACATCCGACTCTTGATTTCTGCTCGGGTCATGATCCCACAGTTCCTAGATTTGAGCCCCATGTTGAGCTCCATGTTGACAGTGCAGAGCCTGCTTGGGATCTCTCTCTCTCCCTCAAAAATAAACATTTTAAAAAGGGTATCAGGCTATATGTAATCTGAGATTTAGCTTTTTTATTCAAAATCATATTGCTAGGGGTGTTCTTGAGTTGTACAGCTGAAGCGCATTACTCTGACAGCTCTGTAAGGTTCCATCGTAGAAATTAAAGCACAGTTAGTTCATCCCCACCCTCCAGCCATTCTCATTTCCTTCCTGCCCCATGGGGGAGGGGTGGCCAGCAGGTGAGGTGGGGAGTGAAGCCCCTCTCTGGAACAGCTGGCGGGACATGTCTGCCCCAGGTACAACGTCGTCTTCAAGTACCTGCTGAGTGTGCGCCGGGTACAGGCTGAGCTGCAGCACTGCTGGGCCCTGCAGATGCAGCGCAAGCACCTCAAGTCCAACCAGACCGACGCGGTCAAGTGGCGCCTGAGAAACCACATGGCATTCTTGGTGGACAATCTGCAGTACTATCTCCAGGTCTGTGCCGAGGGATGAAGAGAAGGAAGGGGTGGGAACAGAAGCCTGGGAGGTTGACGGCGGTTCCTGAAGTGGGACTGCCATCCTGCACGGGATGAAATGCTGGCGTTTGAGAGAATTCGTAGGTTCTATCTCTGGGTTGGGAGGGGTTCTTGGCGGCATTTTAGAGGAAAGTGGGAATAAATGGAGGAAGGATGAGGAATTTAGGGTTCTTACCACCAGTGCAGGATTTAACTTTTGTTGACTTGACCCTTTTTATAGTTTGCTAGAACCTCTGGAAGGACTTAACTAAAGGGAGAAGGTGGAGGGGATGTGGCAGGAGGCGGGAGGGATCTGTCAGAACTTTGGAGGCCATGAGGTATTAGGCAGATAAAGTTCTATAAGGCCAGGCAACATCAGGGGGTCTTTGGTCAGTCTTAAAGTGGTCTGAATAGGAGAAAGAGGAGTGGGGGCAAAGAATTTCTAGTTCAGACCATCGGCATCTTAGTGTCCCTGAGTGCTTAGCATATGCAAAGTACTGACAGTATTTGTGTTTAACTGTCCATCAGGTAGATGTGCTGGAGTCTCAGTTCTCACAGCTGCTGCATCAAATCAACTCCACCCGAGACTTCGAAAGCATCCGATTGGCTCACGACCACTTCCTTAGCAACTTGCTGGCTCAGTCCTTTATCTTGTTGAAACCTGTAAGTAGGGCTGTTGGTTTCCTCAGACTGCTTCTAGCCCGACTGTTCCCTTAGATCCTGAGTTGCCAGGATGCGGAGCTATCCTTAAGCAATTGTTCGATCTCCATTTTTAACAAGTTAAAGCAAAACTAAAAGGGAATTTTAAAAGGGAACTTAAATGTCTTTAAATCTCTGAAATATTATATCCCAGGATGTGGTGAGCAGCTATAGAAGAATATGTGCTCAACCCTCATAAGGAAGGATTTAGAGGAATTTAAGAAACGTTTCTGTGACACCACAGAAAGGCTAACAAAAAGCATAGAGTACTTAGGTTTTCAGAAATCTTTAGGGTCAGGATTGACCAACTGAGAGTTGTTTTCACATACAGCTGGAGTAGTGTCTCCCCCTCTGAGTACGTATGTGTGTATATACATATGTTCATCTCCTTCAGGGTAGTTATTCTCAACCTTGGCCACACATGGGAATCACCTGGAAGCTTTAAAAAACCTAGGACCCAGAGCACTTAGAGTCTCTGGAGTGAAACCCAGACACCAGTATTTTTTAAAACTCACAAGTAGATTCTAATTCCAGAATAAAAAGCGGAAAGATTGAAAGGACCCCTCAGAGTTTCTATGGTTATTTAGGTTACACAGATTACACTTCATCTGTGATGTCAGCCAGTTTTATCCCTCAGTTGTGCCACACCACAAACACTACTTGTCTTTTGTTTTGCTATTTGGAGCTATTTTTGCTGCACTAAGGGAGAGTGAGTTACATGGATGCCACTCCCAAGGGTTCTTTCTGTGAACTGACAACACCAGGAACCACTGTCACCAGTAGATTGTCCTCGTCTGGCATGCGTGCATCCTTGGGAAAAGCAGAATTTCAGAGCAGGTGGTCACCATTAGATATTTATTGAGTGCTTACTTTATGCAAGGCACTGGGGATACAAAGAGGTATAAGTCATGGCTCTGCCCTTAAGGAGCTCACAATCTAGTTGGAGAAACAGAACATACATACATACACAGATCAGTAACAACACAGGTGGCCTCAACAAGAGAGCAGTACACATAATATATAGAGAGAAGCAGGGGGTCACTAAAGAGTACATGGGGAAGGGAGTGCTCTGCTGAGAAGGTAGAACTTGAACTGTATTAAGGAGAGTGTCCCGGGCACAGGGAACAACACTGAAAGCAAAGCTCAGGGCAGGAGCACACTTGGTGGGTCCAAGAAACGATGACAAGTTCACTGTGGCTAGAATGGAGGTTTTGTGCAGGAGTGACTAAGAGAATGACAGCATCTTTGCCAGGAAGGGAAGTTTGTTTTACACACGTTGCATTTTGAGGGGCTGGCAGGACTTGCATGTGACATTGTCTCTCCTGAGGTCAAAGAATGGGAGTAAGGTAGCTCTTAGATTGTTTTCCCAAATCTTTAATTTCATGGATGCATCTACCTCTTTTTCCTAATACCGCCTCTTTCCTGGGTAGGTGTTTCACTGCCTGAATGAAATCCTAGATCTCTGTCACAGCTTTTGCTCGCTGGTCAGTCAGAACCTGGGCCCACTGGATGAACGTGGGGCTGCCCAGCTGAGCATCCTGGTGAAGGTGAGTCTGTTGGCCACTTGGCGGTGTGCAGCCCTGTCCAAAGGATAGAGGTTGTTTTGCCAATGGGGAATCACGATCTTTCCCTCTGAGTCAATAAGGCATTTTCCCAATAATTACATACATACAGAAATAACAAGATACAGAGATAAAAATGTTGCTGTCAGTTCACTTTAAAGCAGCTAATTTGCCATCTCAACATTCAAAAATAGCTCAGCCCTGAATCTTTTCTTCAGCCCACAAACACACATGGCTTTGTTTTCACATTCTACCCAACCTCCTTACTTCCTTGAACTAACTCCGTTTCACTGAGATTGTGATTATCCGACGGGAACAAAACCACGCAGCTCTCCCCACCCCCACTGTACCACAGAACATATTAACTTGAAAGCAGATGCTAACTTCCTCCTGAGAATGAGCGTGTACTTTCACAGAAGGTCATGCAATCTATGGGTTCTGTACGAAGAAGAGTTTTAGGAGCTAACAGAGGTGAGGATGTGGGAAGGCCAGCTGGTGCTGTAGACTTTTGGGTAAGACTCTTTCAGGGAACCGCCCTCCCTGCCTCACTCCACAGGGACAGTTGGTGAGTCTGAGAGGAATGGCAGCGTGGGTCCTTCTCTCTGCAGGGCTTTAGCCGCCAGTCGTCACTCCTATTTAAGATTCTCTCCAGCGTTCGCAATCATCAGATCAACTCAGATTTGGCTCAACTACTCTTACGACTAGATTATAACAAATACTACACCCAGGCTGGTGGAACTCTGGGCAGGTAGGAGCAAGCCCTGGGGAACTCGGTGGACTGTGTGTGTGTGTGTGTGTGTGTGGCTTTTTAACGAGTTGTAATTCCAGAGCTAGGAGGCTCTAGCCACGGTCTCATCCAAATAGCCTCATTTTATAAACAGACTAAGGCTCAGAGAGAAAAAGGGCTGCATCTGATCATCTTTAATAATTTTAATGAAGCTTATTTTCCAGTAAAAGCCATCATCATAGTAACATACTAAAATCCCTGATGCAGAGATGGGTGTTTAGGTCTTGTCTGGGCTGATGCCCTGCTGGGAAGCAGTGTGGCTGTGGTTCCCAGTTCTGACATGAACTAGCTGTGCAGCCGCAGTCCCCTGCCTGCCTCACCAGCCCCCAGCTTCCAAGTCTGGGAAAGGTAACTGCCCCTTGTAATTCTTTTCTTTTCAGTTGAATAGATTTTGTGGTGGTTAGCTTTTCTCAGAGGCCTGTCCTATTCAAAAACACGTTATTGTTCTCCTTTTTCTCTTTCTCATATGTCCTCAAGCAGATTTCTCCTAAGCGATTTTAGAAGAGTCAAACTTAAGTTTTAAGATGACATTATGTAGATCACAGGTTGCCCTGATTCATATTTCTTTGAAGAAAAGCTCAGGAAAGCATATTTGATGAGGCTCTTTTTTTCTTTCAGTTTCGGGATGTGAAAACATCTGGTTCACAAACTAACAGGCCCATCATGTTCCCAAATCTGTGACAGAAGATTCAGAACACTCCAGCCTTTCAACAAATGCCTGCAGACTACTGAGGGCTCTACCTTTTTCTGCTAGAAGCAATACTACTGAACACCCGTGGGCACAAATGCTTCCCATGTGGAAGGGTCTGCCCTACCTTAGGGGAGTTCATCACTCACCCACCATGGAAGACATGTGGTGTCAGCTCTCCCTCTGCCGGCCTTGCCAGATCCAGTCCACGGAGAACATCCGTGGGGCACATCCATGCATTGAGCACCTGCTCTGCGCCTAGGTACTGTTCAAGCTGCGAGACCCAGCAGTAAGAACTCCCACTCATCTCACGCTGGTAAAAGGGCAATCCTAGCTATTGACAACGTATTAAAGTAGTATTCTAACAAAGAAAAAAGGGTCCTTAAGAAAACTGAGGTCAAATTCTTAAGATTTCAAGTACTGAAAATTATAGGTCTAATTATCCCCTCTTAGAAGAACCATAGGAGTTGAGGTTCTCCTAACCTGGCCCAACCATTACTGGTAATTATTAATGTTCATATTGGTGTGAACCAAAATACTCATTGAACAACTCCCTCCATACTGAACAAGAATGCAGCAATCCAGCGTCAGTCTGTAACTACTGAATCTGGTTCTTATCTCTGTACCTTCTACCACATACTACGTCCTATTTCCTACAGTTGTGTGCTGAGGATGACCCCTTCCACTGCTGCCTGTGGAGAAGTTAGCAAACCATGGCCTGCCACCTGTTGGTGTAAATAAAGTTTTATCGGAACCCAGCCACGCTCATTTGTTTACCTATTGTCTGTGATCGCTTTCGTGCCATCATGGCACAGGTGAGTACTTGTGACACATCAAATAGCCCAAGAAGCCTAAAATACTTCCTAACTGGCAGGAAAAAGTTTTTAACCCCTGCTTTAGAGAATGAGAGGACAGCGGCAGGGCTGATGCTAGAGGTAGGGAAGGAACAGCTTCTAGTAACTATGACAGGAATAACAGTTAAAAAAGGTTGGACCTCTGACTACAACTTCTGCCATTTCCAAATGTTGTCACTGTGTTTCTCCTGTTGATCCTTGCACAAAGTCATCCCATCAAGCTTATAGTCACTGCCCTTTCAGAGCAACTGGTGCTTTTTCCTTTTTAGGAAAAAGTACAGTACCCACAAGTCAGCTGTCAGGTCAATTTTAAATAGAGATTTTTTTAATTGCCAGGAAACTTAAGAGCTATGCTCAATTCCATTCAGCTTTAGCTACAACTATTGATCTGGACCTACTGTAAAATTAGGTTTTGGGAAGCATCTAATTTTAAACAGCCCAGGATAACCTTTCGACAATGATGGCACGGAAAAATTTTAAATTCACTTGTTATTTTCCTTGGCAAGCTGTCCTCCACTACGAACAAACCTATTGAAAACCACAGAGAAGGTACCACATGTTGGTCTTGCTATTTGTTCTGCGATTAAGTTCAAAGAAATGGATGAAGAAATCCCAGTTACTACAACCAAAGAGATTCAACATTTATTTTATCATAAAAGTCCAGCAAATAAAACTATATACAAGATCCATGCAAGGAATCCAGTTACACACAAGACACATTTAAAACCTGGTTAAAACACAATCTCCACAACAGGGAATAAAATCGGTTAAGACCAATATCCTTAGTGAGAAACATAATCGTGTTTATATTTTGGATGCTGCTTGAATCCAATTCTCTCCCCAACAATGAGGCACTGGATCACCCACTCTTGTGACACCACAGGCAGCTGCAATGCTTCAGCACACTTCAGCACCGAGGCTGGGCATGAGGGATCCGTCACCACCACATCAAATACCCCTAAAGCAATATCTGCAGGAAGCAGGGGAAGATGAGGAAAGGAGACTCAATTTAGCCTTCCATTAAAGATGTGCCAGTATGGTGCACTGTGCCCAAACTCCAGCCCTTTATATCAGTGTTACTGATCACAACCCAAAGAGAAAAGCTGTAATCACTGTATGCTAACCTTGTAGAATTATTTATAAATACACCATTGGACACCAGCAGAAGCATAGAGCCTCCCCCCTAGTGGCTCCTGAAGGTGGTGCCTTTCTAAGAGAAGAAACACGGATATGGTCAACCTAACAGACCACAGGGCCTAACACTTATGGGTCGAAGGACATCCTTGGAGCAGTAACACCACATACACTTTCCAGGTACCTTTGTTATGGGCACTTGAATGGTGCTGCTTCACGGAGGCTGCCCCCCCAGTCATGAGGATCTCAGACCAGAGCTCGAGGAAGTTCTGCTGTTGGTCTGACACCAAGAGTACCTTCAGATTGTGGAAAGGGTTTTCACGGGGTTGCCTACAAAGGAGTCAGAGACACAGCACCTTGGAATTAGAAAAGACCCTAACGTGACAGGTTACATCCAACAACGTGTGAATATTTTCAAAAGCCCTGCATTACGGTACCACTCCCCCTTCTCTTCTCCTATGAATCGTGTATTCTCTGGGATCCTAGCCTTCTAATACATCCCTTCTGCTGTCCAGGTTTGTCCTGGGACTAAGAATAAAATGCCTTGCTTGAAATTCAGTCCCCTAACCTTAGAGGTCAAGAACACTGAACCTACATGGAAATCCTCACACATCTTCAAAAGGTCCTTAACCAGGGTACCTGTGGACATAAACTGGATGAACTACTAAAATAAACTCACTCAAGTTCTCTAATTTATCCTATGATCATTCTAATTTCTAGAAACACTCTCACCTTGATTCTCCTCACTCCAAGAGCTTGCTGTCTTCCTGCCTACCATTCTAGATAGGCTCTCAAATACTCACCAATCCAGAATTCTCTGCTCCTCAAGGCTATACCCAGCAGGCAGCAAATAATTGCGGTAATTCTGGAGCTGGTTGGCATGGCAACTATCATGGACCCAGACATGAGACACACAAGGAATCCCACTGGCAAGGCACAAGAAATACTTCCGGGTTCGACAATGCTGATCTGCAATTAGGAGACACTGGTAGGCTGTGTTACACTGGAAGAAAAGGAACAGAAGCAATGGGTCTGGTTACTTCTACAGAAAGCCCCTGAATAGCAGCCCTTAATCACAGAGAATAGATCTGAACACTTCTAAAATACCACCCAAAATGTGATTTTTTTTTTTTTTTTTTTTTTTAGAGCACATGTGCAAACTGGAGAGGAGCAGAGGCAGAGAGAGAGAGAGAGAGAGAGAGAGAGAGAGACAATCTTAAGCAGACTTCATGCTCAATGCAGAGTCCGCGGTGGGGCTCAATCCCATGACCCTGGGATCAATACCTGAGCCAAAATCAAGCTCAACCAACTGAGCCACCCAGATGTCCCTGAACCTATCCTTCTACCCAAGGTCGCCTTTCTCAATGAAAGGCCCACAGGCTTCCTTAGATGTTCTCCCTGCCTCACCTGCAGGTTTCTGGGGGCCTAAACCCTCAAGGGACCACCCAATCCCAGATATTCAACCTTGTAGGCTGAGAATCAGCAACACTCTAATAGGGATTTCTATTAAACAAATTTTAACCTACTTTTGTCCCAAGAATAGAATCACAGCCTTTAACAAGAAGGGGTCTAACTTCTCTTCATTACAACCTTCTCTTCATTACACCCATGTAAAAATTCTAGTTCATGCAACAACTTTGTGGCAGTTTCCCAGTTCCTCAACTGTCTACCTGGTGTACCCAACCTCTCCATCCCCTCCCCCTCAGACTCTTCTCATTACTGCCCTTTTGGGAAGCTACACAAAGAAACTCCTCACCTGGGCTTCATTGAAGTCTTCAAGAATATAGCCAGCTCCTGCTCGAAGCTGGGATTCTGTATACTGCTTGTTGAAAGGAGGAATTTCTAAAAATTCTATTTAAAAAAATAACCAAGATAATAATTACTAGTTAGTTTTGTATTTACTACTTTAAGCCTGCCTCTTGCTGCCTCCTTTGACACTCCCAGCTAGCTCCATAGCACTATATCCTAAAGACAGGTCGAGAGCTTTCCCATGGGTCAGAAAGAGATCTGTCATGAGCACTATAAAATGCTGCCAAAAGCAGGGACAAGAGCAGAAAGGGTGGGAAAGATGAGAAATGGGGGTAGGTCCTAAACCCCAAAACATCAAAGGTTTCTGTACCAAGTCATGGGACTGTTAACAGGGATCGACACACAACCAGTTCCCATGGTAATGTACTCCAATTTGAATAACCCTTACCATCAGGAAGTTGTTCCTTAGGACTACCCTAAATGTCTCCTGCAAACTAAGCCCATTTCCTCTAATTCTGCCTGATGTGGAGATGAAGAATAGCTGATTAGCACTTTTTGTAACAAAGCCTTCAAACTCCCCCTTCATCAGAATTTTTTACCCCTTGTACACTAAAACTCTGAAGAACCAGAATACTCAAAGAAAGTAGGGTTTCTACAATGTAGCTGATTAAGTGAAGGCTAGCCAGAAAAATCCTATTTCAACCTTTTTATTGAAAACTATCTACCTTTGATGATCTTGAAGTACCTCAGGACACTGAACATCAATGACTGCTTTACAGTCTTGAGGGTGAAGTAGAAGTTATGAGAGATGAGGCTGAAGCTGTAATGACCCTAGGCAATTAGAAATTGCTTCTTTTGACCAAATATCTGCTCCTCTCATATATAAATAACACATTAAAAAAGAAAAGACAAAAAAAAAAAAAAGGCAAGACATTAGAGATTTTAGTTAATTAGGAGTTCTGAGAAATTAAGTTCTAATGAACTTATCACAAATAAAAAACCCAACCAAATTCATAAGAGTTTAGTGCCAAGACCATTCCCTTCCCCTCACGCCCAGTGGTAACTGACAGAACAGAACCTGTGCAGACAGGCCAGGCCTGTGGTGCCCTCCTTACTGATGGAGCCACCCACAAGCGCTGACGCCCCACACTCAGTCCTCTACACCTCTAGTGAGGACTGGCCAGCCTATTCATGTCCATTGCTCTGTCCTTGACTACACATTCTCACGTTCCTCTTAAAATGAAAACTCAAACTAGAAACTTTACATGGTTATAAAACACTCAGATGAGAGCAGGACTATTTCTGTTTCATCACTGTATCCTTTTGATCCATCTCAATACACATTTGTCACAATTCTCAGTACCAACACTACTGCTGAGTTGCTCCCGGGGCCTCTCATGGCCCTTTATTTTCCCCAAGACTTCTATTTTATGTCTGCTTAATCCAGGTCTGTTTCCAGTCTTACCCTAGATTTTAATCCCCAATTATATTTCCCAATTATATTTCCTTGCTCCTGTGTAATCAAATATTACCCTGTCTAGGCAGCAGTCCATTCCTCTACTTTTTCTCATTTTGGATTTCATTTTATTTGTGATTTATGAGTGGCCCTGCCTGACCTGAGGTTAAAATGAACAGGTTTTTAATTCCATCATCTAAAATCAAGGATGAAGATACTAAATAAACCCAACTCTAGAGTCAATCCCTATGGCTGATGGGTCCCCGATAGTGTACCTCCTAACAATACCAGGTGCCATATTCTTAACTCATTAATAAATATGTCTCATTAAATGGATTTGAGCATTCTATCAGCTCCTGATATAAACTAGCATCTAAGATTCCCATTTATCTATTAGTCATGTCACATAGATTCTTTTAAACTATAAATATTCTTTTTTTTTTTTTTTAAGTTTATTTGAGAGAGAGAGACAGAGAGAGAGAATCCCAAGCAAGCTCTGCACTGTCAGCACGAAGCCCAATGCAGGGCTTGAACCTGCGAATTGTGAGATCACAACCCGAGCCGAAGTCAGACACTTAACCAACTGAGCCACCCAGGAGCCCCAAAACTATTAATATTCTGTAGGTTGTTTTAGTACAAATGTCTCCAGGCTTCTTGAGACTGAGGTACCTGTCAACATTCTCACATGCCAAAAACATCAAGGATTTTGGTACTTCTGGGCAGTGTCCGATGATAAAGCAGACATGTTCACTATAATCACATTTTCCATGAGAAACCTGGCAATCTCTTAAAAATGTCCAATTTCTCCTCCTCATTTAGATAAGGCCTACCTCCTTCCGCACATGGTTGCAAGGTTGGGATTATAAACATTTGATATATCAGCCATCAGTGGAGGGAATTTTTAGGAGTTGAGTTTATTAATCTCACACAGGCTCACAGATGTTGGACAGTGTGCATCTTATACCAGATTTTTTTTTTTTTTTTTTTTTTTTTTTTAATGTTTGGTTATTTTTTTGAGAGAGAGGGAGCGCACATGCGGGAGGGACAAAGAGAGACAGGGAATCCCAAGCAGGCTCCACGCTGTCAGCACAGAGCCTGACATGGGGCTAGATCTCATGAACTATGAGATCATGACCTGAGCCAAATATCAAGAGTTGGATGCTTAACCAACTGAGCCACCCGGGCACACCCCCAAAGCTGCCTTTCTTGACTATGCTATACCACAGATAAAACATTATAGAGTTGCCTTGTGAAGTCCTGGTCTATGGAAGGGCTAGGAGCATCTTGGAGAATAAAGTCCAGAGTCTAGCAATACTGTGAAAGCAAAAGAAAACAAGACCACAAACACTGTTTTGATGCCACATCCTGCAGAATCCTCAAGGGACTCCCATTATAATCAAAGTAAACTACACTCTTAGCTAGGAAACTCTTCATACACCTTGTCGCCAATGATACCTATCTGAATTCTGTCTGACAAACAAAGCTGGGCACACACTTAACCTTGAAACCCCACACATGCCACACCTGCTCCCACACCCTAGAGTCGCTCTACTGATGGCTGTTTATGCACCTTCCAAATAGCATAAACCGTAATTTCAATTCTCTGATCACCCTTCCCATAGCCCTGTACAGATTTCCACATGGTATGGTTGGTTTTGGTTAATTAGGGGAAGAGTTGTCTACACACCTGAGATGCCTACCATCGCAGATTTGCAGTGGTGCTATTTTATGAAACCATGTTCCCCAATTCGATTCCCTCGTGTAAGATATAGTAACTAACCTGCAGAACATCACTCCATCTGCACCTTTATGGTTCACAGATATATGTGGATGCTGCTGTGAGTCACTTACAGTGTATACATTTGTATCCACCCATTTTCTCTCCTAGATCACACACTCTTTAGACAGTTCAAACGATTTTTACCTGTCCCCACTACAGCCTTCACTCAAACCCTAAGTCATAGACCACACAGAAATACAATATATAGATTTAGGTTAAGGTTGAACAGAGATACAAGAGTTGAAAAGGCTTAGAAGCTGTTTCTCTGATATCACCCTGGGGCCCTGGGCACCCTACATTCTCTGTCTTATGCACAGACCTCACGAGAATCAACTTCGCCCCCAGGTGGGTTTTCTCTAGCAACTGCCCCTAGAACACAGATGGGAAAGATGGCAGGGCATTCAGAAACCTGACTTGGAGGACTGTCATAGGATAGAATGAACACCGGGTTCTAGTCCCAAACCTACCATTACTGCAGACAAAAAGCACGGTTTTAACCTCTCTAAGCTTGTTTCCTCATCTGTAAAATGGACGGTAAGATCTATGTCCCATGTGCCTCACAGGATTGTTTTGAGGAGCCACTAAGAGGAATTTTGTGAAAACCGTCTATATATTAAGAAGGAGAGTTCATTAACTTTCCCCGACCAAGATCTCACACACCACTTGCACTGCTTACTTTATAGGCTCATAAGTGAATGGAAAGGAAGAAAGTGCTCATGTGTCAGAGCCCCCAGGGCTTCCTAGGGACTTACCCTCCTCTTCCTCACTGCTTCCTGTAGGGCCATCTGGCAGTTTGGAGCGGCTGGCCAACTTGTCACTTGTTGTGGCCATGGTGAGAAGAAAGGCATAGCCAAGAAACAAGGTTTTGTTAAGGGGCAAAGGCCCTCTCTGCTCTTCCAAGGCAGAGGGTTCACCCATGTTGTCTCCACTCTCACAGGGGCTCACAAACTCTCCTGCCCCCACTGCACCTGGAAGGGATGGAGACACAATTACTAGAAGGATACAGACCACTGCCTGGGCATGACCGGATGGGTAGGCAATGTCCTGACCAGGTTTTTTGAGCTACTGACCAAAGACCATTCCTATGGACCCCTATTGGGTCCCAGGACCCAATTTACAGTGCAGAGAAATTTTATGTATTTAAGTTTTATACAGTCATGACGATTTATAAATGAATATCAACTAGTATTGTTTTTATACAGCCAAACTAAATACTTCTGGGATCTGAAGAAAGTAGTGGTTCTAATACAAACAAAGTTTAGGTAAGAGTGAAAAATACTTAGAAATCTTCAGCCCACTTTCTCTTGCTCAGTGCTCTGATTTCCCCAGGATATGTGATATTTTGAAACAGCCCTTAAAAACAAAAAAACAAAAAACCCATTTTTTTTGTTACCGAGAAGTGTACCCAGCAGATACTCCCACCCTATGCCTAACCGTCACCAGAACGGTGCACAGAATACTTGGTAATAAAGTGTTCTTACTCACTGATGGAGCTACAGCAAAACAGCCTGCTTCAATTATCCCAGTTTCCAACCCCTGGGGGTGAGTAAGTGCACCGGCCAGCCCAGGACTCCCAGAACACCCATGCTACGAGTGCCCCAATAAGTCCTCAAGAAGAAAACAAATACCTGATTTGAAGAAGCAGAATCATAGCCTCATTAGGAGGCTAAGATGACAGACAGGTCATGCCTCCCTAAAACAAAACCAGCAGGAGGAGAACAGTCTGATGTAGTATGTATAAGCCTGGACTTCAAAGTCAAACTGCCTGAGTTTGAATTCTGGATTACTAGGTCACCTTGGTAAAGTTAGCCAACTTTTCTGTACCTCAAATTCTTCAACTAGAAAATGAATTCTAGCATCTAAACCTCATTGGGACTATATGAAGTAATATCGAAGGACTTCATGCCTCACATACCCTGAACACAACAGAGGTGCTGGATACATATGGAGATGACACAACGCAAATATACAGGAAACCAAAGGAACTCTGGTGCTAGGACAACGTAACAACCGATGAACTCGCTCAGTCTGCTGCACTGAGAGCTCCCTCAGGGCAGACACTGAGGACTTTACACCTGTGTCTCCAGAACCCACAATGGCTGGGGCTGGATATTAGAGACTCCGTGAACAACAGACGGATGAATTCCTGTTAACATGAAACATGAGTGCGTGGAAAGGAGGTGTTTGAGGAACAGTACAAGGAGATGCAGACTGAGGTACTAGCTTTCAGTAGGAAGTCTGGGAGAGCCACAGGGCCCTGAGCACAAAAAGACTCAGGAAGCAGAGCTTCCTGAGGTAGAAGATGGTGCCAGATAAAGGAATCTGCTTAAAATTCAGTTTCTTTCCCTCCTGGAACTTATACAGAACTCAATGAATGTTTCCAATCAAGACCTAGTGTCCTATCTATCTCCACTGGACTCTGCTGGGAGATGTGTAAAGGTAGATGCAGTAAGCTGAGTACTACCTGTGCTTGTGCAGGATCCCAACTTTGTAGCAGGACAGAGCGGCCATTGCCACTTATCAGGCTCCTTCTCTCCAGCAGCTGGCCCTGCATTCCACAGTGGTCTGAGGGAGGATGAGGCAAAAGGGAGTACTCACCAGGTTTCACAGTGGCAGACTTCCGGCCTCGCTTGGCAGGGGACCGTTCTTCTTCAGAAGTGATCAGTTTTCTTTTGCCTGAGAGAACTCCCGAGGAGGCACGAGGGCTGTCTGTAATCTTGCGGGTAGGGGTTGTGCTGCTGCTGCTGCTGGAGGCAGTAGGGGTGGCTGGGGAGCTGATGTTGCTGCGCCGTTTCCGTTTCCCTTCCACCAAATTGTCTATGATAGGATAAGTCAAAGGTTGGTCAACTCCCATGGTCTGAGGCCCTGGACTCCAAGAAGCTTGGCAGAGCCTGATTTAGATATCACCACACCCTTTCCTCCACCTCCTATGAGAACGGGAAACCTCTTTTAAAGCTGCCATTCTGTTTCAGTCTTAGCCATGACTGAAATGCATCTGGTCCCCTGAAGAACTGGGAAGACCAGAAGAATCTGAGGATTTACCATGTGGTCCTGGGAAGGAAACAGAGATAGGTGGTGGCTCCAGAAAATGGCAGCTCATTAGCATCTCATAAACCACACAGGACTTGCAAGATTTAGCGAAGCATCCTGATTGCTCTAGAAACCGCTCTTCCCACCACAAACAGGACAGGGGCCCGGAGCTAGGAAACAAAGGTCTTACCTAAGCTGATATCTGCTGCCTTGGTAAGGGGTGTTACTGCCTCATATGGGCCAAGGCCATACTGCTCTCGCAGTCTATTTCCTTGCTCCAAGGACAGGATGACGGCCATTCGCTTGTACCACTTCCTTTGGCCTTCTTTTTCAATGCTATAGTAGAGCTCTCCAGACTCCTTCCTATGCCCTTTCACCACTCCTGGGTGGGAAAAACATAAGAGCAGCCTGCTATTGTTTTAGGTTGCTTGGCAGCCACTCACAGTGGGTCTGCACAACAGGTTGTGTCAGGGCATCAGGAAGTCCGACAGTGGACTGAAGTTAGTACTGAAATCCCAGCTGTCAATCTCAGACACCACCACCACTTAAGAATATATGTAGCTACAACCCTGAGATTGGGACATGGAAAGATTCTCAACAGAAGGAATCCTTTGGTTATAAAATAAAGCCTCCTAAAAGCCAGCATTTATGAGTTATTAGAGGTTCAATTATTTCTTGAAATGACATGTGGTTTCTTAATAATCCCATTATAAATTACTAAACCTTTCTTGGTTTCTTTGGAGACAGTGATAATTCTTGAGCTAAGCTGTAGGTGAAAGATGACTTAACTCGAAGAGAGAAAGACAGAGCATGTGTCTGCGTGGCTAAATCAAAATAGAGATACAGAGCAAAGAAAGGAAAAAACACATAAATTCTGCCTCCCCTGACTAATCTTCCCTATTATCTACTTTCTTGCTCTTGCTCTGCTTCAGAACCTAAAGGCCTTTAGGTTACAAGGAACACAATGTGGAGTATAAAACGGAACAGGGCTAGAATTTAGGAGACCTGAGCCTAGGCCTAACTCTGCTACCACCAAACTGTGTGATCTTGGGCAAGACCCATTTCCAAACCTGTAAAAAGATGATACTCCTCCTCCTCCATCCATCAATAAACAACTTATATACCTACACATGCTACACACACACACACACACACACACACACACACGCACGCACAATGTATATAACATAAAAACAAGGCATTTTCATGAACACCTCTTCATTCTTATAAAAGAAGAGTCCGTTTGTTCTCTCCCACTGGTCTGTGCTTGAATGAAGGGCTAAAAGAAACCCAGAGCATATGCCACCAAGGAAAGAAATACAGACGTGAAAGCAGGCCTTGGTTCTCTATTTATGCCACAGAATCACTCCCCTCCCCCTTGCTGCTTCATCTTCTGGCTTCAATCTCTACCAGCAAACTAAGTCACAAAGACCCCTTTCAAGAGTACAATGAAGCCCAAGGCCAAGAATATACTTCACACTGATGAAGAGCTACTACAACTCGAAGCAGTCTAGTAATGATGTTAGTAGACAGCCTTGATAAATAAGACACAAGAGACACCCCACCCCTTGATGCCATAATTCACACTGGATACAGAACTGTCTCTTGGTCTTAAGAGGACCTCGAAGACAGGCTTTAAACCTAATGGATACATTTGATACAATGGGTATATTTGATACAAACTATGTAAGCCAAAGGTCATAAAAGACCTACATCCACATGCTACTAAATGATGCCACCTAAAGCTAAGTGTTACCCAGGACTAGAAGGTAAAGATTAACAATGATAAAGGGGCAAAAAACTACTCAGGAGTCCAAATCACAAGAAAGTCTGAGGAAACTTCACCAGAGGCATTTTTGCCCATTATATCCCAATTTATGTTCCAAAAAATCTCCAGACAGGATGTTTTTAAATGACAAACTCAACACATTTATCTCCAGATTAGCTCAAAAAAAGGGAATATATTCAAAGAACTGGCACATGCAACAGTCATAATACAAATATCTCATTATCAGAGGAACTGGCTACTTAAAAATTTTTAATTTTTTCAAACCAGACAGTAAATGGTTGCTGTGCAGACATAAAAATACAGTACTAACGACGTCTTCCTAAGCAAAAATATCTCAATATATCTGCTACACTCACCTACTAGATTCCTAGCAAGGCAGGTACTAAGTTTAAGTCAGTGGTGAAAGAGCAGATAAATCGAAAGGGAAAACACTAACTTTACAGTGGAGAAATCGGGCAAATACTTTAAGTAAGTGATAAAGGTTAACGTGACTAGAGATGTCCTGTGGATGTCATAGGCCTCAATCCTCTGTGACATAATGAAAAAGGCACTTTACCTCCACAGCATTCTTTTCAAAACCTGTAACTCCAATATAAAACAAAAGGTGAGATAGACCAGAACTGAGGGACAAATATCTGACTATACACTCCTTATAACCGTCAAGGCCATGAAAAACAAGAAAAGATTCAGAAACTGTCACAGATCAAAGGACACATGAAGACTAATGGATTGGATCCTGGAATAGAAAAAGGATATATAAAACCTGATAAAATGCAAATAAAGTCTGGAATTTAGTTAGTTAGTAAGGAATCAAGGTTGGTTTCTTAGTTTTGACAAATGTGCCATGCTATCATAAGATGTTAACAAGAGTGGAAGCTGGCTGACGGGTAGTTGAGAACTTCTCACATTATCACAGTATTTAGTGCTTTACACAGTCTGTACATTTTCTGTAAATATATTATTCCAAAGTAAGTTCAGGAGTACCTGGGTGGCTCAGTTAAGCGTCTGACTTTGGCTTAGGTCACAATCTCACGGTTTGGTTCGTGAGTTCGAGCCCCGCATTGGGCTCTGTGCTGACAGCTCAGAGCCTGGAGCCTACTTCAATTGTGTGTCTCCCTCTCTCTGCCCCTCCCCGACTTGTACTTTCTCTCTCTCTCTCTCTCTCTCTCTCTCTCTCTCTCTCTCTCTCTCTCTCAAAAATAAATATTAAAAAAAAAAATTCTTTTAAGTTAATTCAAAAATAAGCAACAAATGAAAACAAAAAGCCAGTGTGAGAGTACCTCACATAGTAGGAATGAAATCTGTAGCTTTGGAGACCCCTGAAGAAGAGTAGTTGGGCTGGAGAGAATGCCCTTGGTAATTACTGACTGGAGAGAGGACTGGCCCAGGCACATTAAATCTCTTACAGACACCACTCCCTTTATTACCTGCACTGAAATACTCATCCTCCGAGAGGGCTGTCACTTCCGTATCCAGTGGGATGGGGTCACACAGCAGAATGTCTTTGCCCAACACATCACACTCGTACCCATCATCAAAGAGCAATTTATACTTCCCAGCTCCGACATCACGAGTGATTTTCCCAGAGTAAAAATAGCCATTGGACGACCACTTGGCTACAACACGGAGTCCCACAAAGCTATTTCCTGGAGAGGAGGCATCTAAGCCATCAGAATGGCCAGTAGCAGCCTGGAAAGGAATCTCTGGAGAGTCACTTCGACGCAAAGCACTGGCACCCGTGTCTGCTCGCCTGGTGGAGTCCGGCACTCGGGGCACAATACGAGTGAAGGATTTATCATCTGGTGACATGCTGGGTGATATGTCCTCTATGCCCAAGGGGCCAGGAACAGCTGTTTCCCTAAACAAAGATAAGAGATAGGAGAAGGCAGTTAAAATAAGAAAAGTTTCTAACTGGCAATTTTCCCACTCCTTTGTCCATGGGTCTTCCTCAGCCCATTCTTGGAGGACCCCATCACAGGCCTAAGCCTGGTTTCTCGGTGGCCTCTCTGATCCCTGCCCGCTCCCAAGTCAATGTGGACCCCTCGTGTCCCTCCTGACACCCCACATACTCTCTACTCCCCTCTCTTCTCTCTACTCCCTTTTTTTCTGCATAAGTCATAGACTAAGTGTATCTCACACTACCCGGGTACCTGGTTCCAGTGGTCCGAGAAGGCGGGCGGCCCCTTCGCCCGCGCCCACGAGGCGTGACTGGAGCCTTCCCTCCCTGTCTGATGCCAAGGCCTGCATCACCATCCTCCTCACACACTGGCGCCCCTGTCTGACTGACCCCTTTTCTAGGACTAGAGAATGAAGACAGGTTAGTCTGACAGCACCTGCTACTGGATCCTTTCTCCACAAAGTCTCCCCGTGGCCCTTAAACCACATGCCAGGCCAACATGTATTAGACCTCCAACACAGCAGGAAGCTGGCCTGCACACCCACCACCAAAATATCAGCCAGGGAGTAGGAGTGTAGGATAACGAGTAAAGGACATCCTCCTCTATGGAAGTCTATTCCCTCCTGACAAAGCTTCCTACTGTTGCCCTCAAAAATAGCACACCCATTTCTTCCCTGCCTTCTCTTCTACTACAGGCTCTAGACACCTGCAGAGGATAACAAAAAGCTAGGGATGTATCAGGTTGAGGTTACCACCCTAAACTTTTTGCACTCCCAGTCAAAACACTACAGGCTACAGAAAATGGGGGTGGCAGCAGCATGTGCCAGCATTCTCAAAGTCCCCTCACCTGTTTTTCTACATTTTCTTAGGAGTCTAGCTCTCAAAGGGCTCCACCCTTTCTCCCATGCAAACCCAAACAGGAGAGGAACAAAAGGGGAGGAAGAATATTTGAATTTTCCTAGTTGGAGGATGGGGGGGGGGGGGGGATTTCCCATTACTCCCCTTTTCCTGTGATATTAAAATGTCAGCAACCCTGCCCCTGCTGTAGCTCTCTCTCTCTCTGGAGACCCTGTCTGCACCTCAGTTTTCCTGGGCCTCCTCGGGAGCTGGGCAAGGCAAAATCTGCGGGTTCTGTCCCGCCGGTTTTCCCTTTGAGTGGTCCGGCTCCTCTCCCTGAGCTGCCACTGCTGTGCATGGCTGAGAGACTCGTCCCACTTGACGTGCGGTGTAAGCTGGATGCCTTGGAGGAGAAGGAGCTGATATCCCCCAGGTCACCTGAGGAGCCCCCCGTCTGTGAAGGGGAAACTTCGGTTTCACATTCCTGACACTCTACAATTGGCTCTTCAGTCTCCTGCAAGGAAGAAATGGATACAAAAGCTAAAAGAAGCCACAACAACATCATGCTAATGTGGTGGCTAAAAAATCCTAGAGATGGCAAGAAATTTCAATTCAGAAAGGTGGGCATCAGGAGGAGACTTTCTGGATTAATGGAATTGTTCTAGATCTTATTCTGAGCAGTGGTTACACACAATTAATCGTTGAGAGCCACTGAACATTTAAGACCTGAGCATTCTACAGGGAATATATTATATCCCAATAAAATATAAATAAAGGTTGCACTGGATTGGAAACAAAGAGATCTCTATTATGAGCTAAGTTTTCTCTTTACTGGACAAGTTCACAACCTTTGCCTACTGAGAAGACAGCAAGAATTGTAACCCAGACATTTTCTGTCTGGGAGAAGAGAGGTAAGGAGGAAGGAAGGTTAGATAAGGAAAACAAATGGTTAGGAGCCATTCTGGGTACATCAGCAGTGGGTAGCATGACATGTTTTTTGAAATCAGGTTATTTTACATTACTTTTCAATAAATGATACAGGAAATAGAAAATTATAGGCAAAAATAGGCTAAAAATAGTATTACTGTTTATAAAAATGAAAAACAGAAAGGTAATAATCAAAATGTACAAGGTTGCAGTATCTATAGAAGACAGGAATATCAAACTGACTTTATCTCCCATGCTCACTTTGATGGATTGGTAAGTGGTTAACTGGAGCTCAGTTTTAAACAGCCTTTGGAAGCTAATTCCCAGGCTTATGGGAAAAGGTTCTGGGGCCAATCAACAATGTCCTCTCTGGACACAGGATTGAGAAATTACAGCACACTTGCTTTCCTGTTCTAGACTATTCATGCATCACCATGCATATCATCAGAGAAGATATGGAGAAGTGTAAGACCCTCCCCTCAGAGTTTATAGCTTCTCTGGGCAGACAGTATGCAATGCACACACACTCAAATAATGCTGTAAGATAATTAAATGATTATTATTTTTTAAATGTTTATTTATGAGAGAGAGACAGAGTATGAGCAGGGGAGGGGCAGAGAGAGAGGGAGACACAGAATCCGAAGCAGGCTCCAGGCTCTAAACTGTCAGCACAGAACCTAACATGGGGCACAAACCCATGAACCATCAGATCGTGACCAAAGCCGAAGTCAGACAATTAACTGACTGAGTCACCCAGGTATCCCCTAAATGATTAATTTTAACCACTCCCTTCTTGAAAATATCTCCTCCTTTGGAATCTACAAAGTCACTTTTACTTTCATTCCACCTCTTTTTTTTTTTTTTTCTCATTCCACCTCTTTAAGGGCTACTTCGATATGTGCTTGTTTTCAGGTTCCTCTTTCTTCATCTGTTCCCTTAGACACAGTATTGTGCAGGACTCTGTTCTTCCTTTTCTTACTCTTCCGTGCTTTCCCTGGACAATCTCACCAGACTCATCCCTACCTATCTACCAACAATATAAGAATGACTCAGCTCCAAACTCACAAATAACTAAAAAACCCTTCCCTTTGGATATACTAAGGACACTGAAATTTAACCCAACCAAAACGCAGTGTCATCCTCTCTCCATTTCCTTGCCTTCAACGAATAAATCCTGGATATGACCGGTGCATCTCACAATCCCTATAGCTCTATCAGAGACTGTTTTTTTTTCTCCACCAAACCCCAATTCAAGAGTTTGGAGATATGAGATGCCTGCGTGGCTCAGTTGATTTAGCGCCCAACTCTTATTTCAGCTCAGGTCACAATTCCAGGGTCGTGGGATTGTGCCTCACTCCACATTGAGTGTGGAGTCTGCTTAAGATTCTCTCCCTCTCCCCCATTCTGCCCCTCTCCCCCACTCATGGGCTCTTTCTCTAAAATAAATGAAATAAATTAAATTAAAAAAAAAAGACTTTGGAGGTAAGAGGCAACTTTGCTCCCTATTGCCATCAACAGACCATTTCTATCTCCCACCTCTCGCTCCTACTAAACCACTATTCGCCATTTTGTTAAACTTTGCTCTCCCCTTCCGTTACTCACCAACATCCTCCCACCCACTCACTCTCATGGATGAAAACCTTAACCTCTGGCTCACAGCCTCCCTTTTCTCCCCGTCCCTATTTCTGTCACTATTCTCTGTGGCTTACATCCATCAGATGACCCATCCAGCAACTCTCAAGTTCCTGACATAATTACCACCATTAACCATTTTCTCTGCCTCAGCCATCTATCCTCAGGGTCATTACCAGAAAGTGTACCACCTCCAAAAAGTATCAGTGATAAACATGACTTTCTCAAATCTCTGTCTCCTATCACCAACTTGCCTGCTCTAGCCAGATTCAAGTCTATCTACTGAGATCCTTTGACTAAAGGAGGTGTTGTGAGCCAGAACTGAAGTCAATCCCTTCACTTGAATATAGCAAATGTGTAGGGGCATGGCCAGCCTAAAAGGCTGGGATTCCAGGCTGTGTCTCTGTTGGAGAATATGCCCCAGGAACAGTAGCCAGCTACAACTGCCTTTGCAACTGTCCTACAGTCAAAGCCATCACTATTGTAATGACAGATCCAGGCTCGAAGGTGGCCTGTTATCATCTTTTTAACGTATTTGCTTACTTATCTTCCTGTGTGTCTTTAGTGATACACTAGACTACAGAGACCCTATTAAGACAGAAATTGTAACCATCTTCTTTCCTGGGTATATCCTCCAAATCCAGCACAGTGCATGCCACAAGAGACCCTCAGTAAGTATTTACTGAATAATCTCTCTCAAATCAGTGTCCTATTTACATTCTCTGTCTCAGCATATGGTACCACTCTCTATCTCACTGCACAGGAAAAAGTCCACGTACCATGTTTAAATCCCTCCCTCTCCCTGTATCCCCACATTTAGGAATTCACCAGTCTATCAATTTCACCTTCTATGTACTTAATGCATCTGTCTCTCCTCTCAACCCCTACTGCCACTGTCCTAATGCAACACTCATTACCTCTTGTCTGAACTATGCCTCAACCCACACCAGTCCACTGTTAAACCACTGCCAATCCGAACTTCCCAACATGCAAATCTAAGCATGTCACTCTTTTCTCCAAAATTCTTTAAAGGCATCTATCACACCAAAGATAAAAATCTAAATTCTTTTCTGTGGTATACAAAGCCCTCATACTTTGGGTCTTTACCAAACTCAACAGTATCCTTTCCTACCATTCGCTACCCTACTGTTTGTGTCATATTGAGCTTCTAAATATTCATTAAGCATGCCACGCTGTCTACATAACTTTTCATTCTGCCTATGATGTCCTTCTTCCCCATGCCTCAGTGTTATCTGCCACACTTCTGGGAGCTACATCTTCTGTGAGGTCTTTTAGCCACCTTCAGGTAAGCTGGTAGGCTCAGTCTCCTCTTTCTAACACATCTTGCCACCCTCTACAACAGCAACCAACAAGTTCTGGATTTGTTGCATGTCTATATAAACTCCTAGAAAACAGGGACAGTGTCTTTTTATCTTCTTAGTTCCAGGGTCTGCCACCATGCTAGGAACATAGTAAAAAAAAAAAAAAAAAAAAAAAAAAAAAAAAAAAAAAGTTGCAGGTAAATACATTAATAAAACTTCTAAAAGATAATAAGCAAACAGGGGCGCCTGGGTGGCTCAGTCGGTTAAGCGTCCGACTTCAGCTCAGGTCACGATCTCACGGTCCGTGAGTTTGAGCCCCGCGTCGGGCTCTGGGCTGATGGCCCAGAGCCTGGAGCCTGCTTCCGATTCTGTGTCTCCCTCTCTCTTCTCCTCCCCTGTTCATGCTCTGTCTCTGTCTCAAAAATAAATAAACGTTAAAAAAAAAAAAAAGATAATAAGCAAAGAATACAAGCTATGAGGGAAGGTGTTCCTAGAGTCTTCTGAGGTCAAAAGACTAAAAACTAAACTAAACGTTTCATACCTGTGTGCTCTTTACTTTCTGTCTCTGTGCCTTTACTCACCAGACTTTCTGTATGGAATGCTTTTTCCCCTTATCTCCCAACATCTAAAACCTTCAGGGTCCAACTCAAATGCTTTTTGGACCTCATCCAGACAAACTAGCAAAATTCCCTTCAGAGGAGTTTCATCCCATGTGAACTACCATATGCATCTTCCTTCTTGCACACATCACTTCACTCTTGAGAAGCAGCATCATGTAGTGGTTAGGAATAAAGGCTCTGGATCTAGACTGCCTGGAATTAGTTCCAGTTCCTCTGTTTATTAGCTATGTAACCTTATGCAAGTTATTTTAACTTAACTTAATCCTCAGTTTCTTCATGTGAGAAATGTGATAACAGTATCTAACCCACAGCTTAGTTGTGAGGATTAAAGAAGTTCCATCACTAAAGTCCATACAGTAGTGCCTTACATATAGTTAGTACTACAGAAATGTTAGTTGCTATTATTACTGTATTTAATTATGGTAATATTTCCCAAACTATATTCCAAAGGGGTATAATAAGTATTATCTTAAAAAATGTTCAGTTGATGGGGTGCCTAGGTGGCTAGGTCAGTTAAGCATCTGACTTTGGCTCAGGTCATGATCTCAGTTTGTGAGTTCGAGCCCCGTGTCAGGCTCTGTGCTGACAGCTCAGAGCCTGGAGCCTGCTTCAGATTCTATGTCTCATCCTCTCTTTGCCCCTCTCCCACTTGTCCTCTGTGTCTCTCAGTCTCTCAAAAATAAATAAATGTAAAAAAATAAATAAGTAATAAAGTTCAGTTGTCAAGTTTGGTAACTTCTATGTTAAACAATAAAACAGACATCTTTAATAAAGGACTTCTTAGACCCTTTAACATAATAGGCACTGTGAATTTCCATGGGAAACGGGAAGTTTTACAGCATTTGGTATTTCTCAAACTTATTACCATGGAACTTTTTCCGCCCTCAGAGTATCTAAAAGGCCTGTTTCCAGAAATATACTTTTGAGAGCACCACATCAAATAATACAGTAACATGTATAACATTTTAAACTACAAGAGTTACAAAAACTGTTCATGAAATCAAACTGTTTTTCTAAAGTTGCTAATCTCCTAATTTTTCTAAAATAGTAGCAATATTGAAAAAATTCCACAAACATAAAAATTGAAGATGAATTAACATCTGGGATTTTGGTGTACAATAAAGTACACAAGAAAATTTCTCAAACTAAAGTCAAATGCTTTCTGACATGAGGGCCACAATGGCCCATTAGTGAACAACTGCAATAATGTGTTCCATTTAATAAGACTATATATATATATCAGAGTTTAATTCTCCCTGGTCTCAACTTCCTGTATGGCTATCTGGCAAATTTTTTAAGATGTGCCTAAGTATGGCAACAAGGGCTAAGGAAGGAAGGAAGTACCTGTGCCTCTCATCAATTAATAAAATGGGTTCCCAGAAATTAACATATGTACCAAGATAGTGCCACATATTTAATTCTTGAAAATCTGATTTCAGCCAGTATTGAGATATAACAGTCAGCATATGATGCCGTCCAATCTAACAGTGAATAAATGCTGATATTTTCCAACACTGGGAATGAGTCCATAATGAATCCTACTAAGACATAAAGGTGCATCTCCTACAAACAGGTCTATAACCACACGTGGATGGAGACCAAGAAAGGACACAATGAGCAAATGTGACAACAAGTGAGAAAATGTGGAGCAAAGCAAGGAGTTCTAAGCCTCTTTAGTTTCCAAGAATTAAAAATAATAGATAAAATGTAGTTATAACATAACAGAGATTTATCAATCTGTTCTTTACGAAACAGAAACCATGATGGGACTGGTTAAATAAGTGGCCAGAGGTTAAACAGTAAACTCGTGGTTGGGAAAAACACAGAATTCAAGACTTTCCTCTCTTACCAGATTCTTAAATCTTTCTCACAAGATGAAGGAAAACAAAGAAGCTAGTTGCACAAGAAAGGCGGGAAGGGGTGGAAGTGGAGAGCCAGGGAATTTTTTCTACCGAAAGAAATTTGCCACATAGACCTAAGTATGCATTACCTCAGTTACTTTTCTTTCTACTTCTGTTCCATCCACATAATACACATCTGTGATGACACGGGTGACAAGTGTGCGAACCTCACGGATTGTCCTCATGTGGCGATGCAAGACATGGCCATGTGGAGGCTGAGGCATATCAAACTCTTCCTCTCCCTGTGGCAGAAAAAATAGAACACAAGCATAGGTATCACTGCAAAGTGGCAGAATCAAAAATCAACTGCTTCATGATAAGCAGTGTTCAGAGGTTCCATGAATCTAGTGTGATGGAATTTTCCAGTTGCTTTATTTTTTTATTTACCTACAGATAAGAAGAGGGATGGACCAGCTATATAGCCAGAGGCTAGGAAGAGTTTGTATCAGTTATCACTTAAAATGACCTATTTCTGTCTCAATCAAAATTGTAACATCTAGCACTTATACCTAGGATATTTAAGTGAAACTCTGACCTCCCCCCGACAAAAGTACATTTACATTATAATCCTTCTGATTTTGAGGCTGACTTATCAATCAGTATATAAACTTATACTTGCCACATCTCTTTAAAAAAAGGAAGGAAGGCATATTTTTAAAACTTGATATAAAAACAAGAGTATCTGTTAATCTCAGTGCAGTGTGTTTTTCCTGCTTTAGTAAATCAGAACTATAGTTTCTTTATGCCTAGAACAAGATACACAGATTTTTCTCAGGATTAAATACGGAATATTTAATCTCTTCCAAATAACAGATTGTAACTTAAGAGCCAAGCTAGTGCCCAGTAAAAGGATTCTGTATTTACTTGTATCATAAAGGATTAATGTAATAGCTTAAATAAATAGCTTAAATAAGCCCTGCATTTTTGTTTACATGACAACTGCTATCCATATGTTTTCTCATAACACATATACCACATTTAACAGCATCCACGCCCTCCCCTCAACCCCACCGGTAATTCTGAGGAGAAAATGCACACTTTTTTTTCTCCCACCTTATTTCCCCATAGCAGACTGATTTTTTCTTTCAGCAGTGTCAAGGTATTCAAGTCTTTGAAAAGAACTATATATATCACTGTAATGATGATGATCCTGGGTTTTCACTGACCAATGTGGTAGTGATAGTAATTTACCTAAAGCTTTCAATAATTTACCTGAATAATTCCCACTCCAACTCCATCTTGGGGGTAAAATATCCACTAAAATGGAAATGTAAATTATGTGAATAAATATAAATAAAAAGCATGGAAACTTAGATCCACTAATTCCTTAAAATACTTCTATATATATAATTCTGGCTAATGAATGGCCAGAGCACTGGTCTGTCACATCTCAATCATCAGGGTGCCCCTGCATCAGAACCATGACAGCTGGACCTCCTGCCCTCACACACAGGCAGGTCCGGGATCACAGATGTCTAAAAGGTTTCAGGGATACATAAAGCACTCCTTGTATTCAGGCTTCTCAAGAAGTCTTCCTGTATTTTTCCACCACAACAGCCAGACAAATGATCATTTCAAGACAGACACTTAAATATGACTGATAGAATAAGAAAGGAAAGAAGGAAAAGGGGGCAGATAAAAAGAAATCTATGCTTACTCTCTCTTCAAATAGTCTTCTGAAAAGAGGTCTCTGTAAAGATAAATAACTTGAAGATCTTGTCATCATAAAAGGAAGATAAGAAAATGAAAACAAAACCATACTTTCCTTCATTAAAAGCCTAGCTCCAGGCCCACTGGATAGAGACGTCAAACTTTAAGCAATGTCAAAGGTAGGCTGCCTATGCTTTTCTCCCCACTGGCCTCAGTCCTACCCAGAATGCAAGGGATACAAAAGCACTGACACCTGGAAAACCTCCAGAAAGCATTCCTCATTTTCCAACCATTCTTCAAAAGACAGCACACCAATCTATATTTTCTGTTACCGCACCCACCCCATCTCTGTTTTTTCATTGTAGTATAATACACGTAACATGAAATTTACCATTTTAACCATTTTTAAGTAGACAGTTTGTGACATTAAGTACATTCACATTGTTGTGCAAACATCACCATATCCACCTCCAGAACTTTTCATCTTTCCCAAGTCAAACTGTACCTATTCACCTAGATTTTTCTAGCACCTTTCTTAACAGGAGCAACTAGCTCTTTAAAAAGTTATTTCACTCCATATGACACAATAGTAGTACAGTATCAGCAGTGGCTTTGTTGGTGGTAGCAGCAGTATTTAAAATAATAATAATCAGTAGGTAGCAGCAGCAGCAGCCAATATATATTGAACATTTACTATGTGCCAGATCCAGTGTGGAGAACTTTATCTAATTTAATCCTCGCATATTCCAGATAAAGTGGTCTGACTCCAAAGCTTAGGCCTAACTGCTCTGGCTCACTGGTTCCTGCTTTCATCAACATGAGATAGGAGCAGGGATTATTTCCCTACTTTACAGAGGAAAAATGTTAAGTAAGGAAAATATAATCTAGTGGCTTCAATGAGATTGCTATCTTTAGGATCAAGTTTAATTCTTTTTATAAAGGCAGAGAAGTTATTTATAGCAGAATGCCAACACTTTAAGGGTAAAAACAAGTGCAAAATAGGGTCTGATCTACTATAACCCCTATATTCAAAAGGCTATTCTATTTTCAATCTGTACAAACTGATAAAGTCTTAGGTCTCAGAGACCATGTTATCAAAAAGGCTAATAACATAAACAGAATTTCTGGAGTTCCTGGAGAGGCATGGATAAACAGAACAAGACTACACAGGCCATGATTATTAAATAGAAAAGCAACATAGCATAATGAAAAGAATACCGATTCTGAAGTCAGATATGCTGAGTTCAAATTCCAGTTCTGCCACCTACTGATGGCAAAATCTTGGGCAAGTTACTTAACCTCTCTTCAGCTTGATTTCTTTACCTGTGAAATGGGAATAATAATACCAACCTCATGGGTTGTCTTGAGCACAATGCTGATACACTGTAGGTGTTCAATAAAGAGGAACTATATTATTTTATTTTTATAAAACAAACAAGTTGGAAAATTAGAATGAGACGCACATCACTAATGAAGCTTTCCTAGGCAGATTCCAAGTGAAGACGATCTATCACAGCAACTGAAAAGGCAGTTTAACCGCTATTAGTAATTTCCAAAATTTCCCTACCATGGAACCCACCGCCACCTGACGAAATTGAACTTCCTCTTATTTCTTAACACGTACACTTCTACCACTACCTCTTAACTTGATTGTTACTACTACCTACTCCCTTACTCTATTCCCAAGAACCTGTTGCTCCAGCCTCACTTCCACCACCCCTGATCCTTTTCCTCCCGTTATGTCTAGCTGCAGCCTGTGCAGTCCTCACCGCCTGAGGACACCCCCTTCCTCTATTTCTCTTACTGTTCTTGGTTTCCAATACTGTGCTACACTATCCTTCATGTTTCTTCTATCTCTTCTCCTCTGCTTCCTACTCCTTTAGTTCCTGGGAACTTTGGTGAAACAGACTTGGGAGAGAAGCAATTAGCTCCAATGCTTTTATGGGAGGATGCAAACTGACAGCAGAAGAAAAAGATTAAATGTAGAAGAATATATCAGGGCCCAGTCTATATTTTTTGGCTTTTTCATCCAGTAAAGACCTACTTGATAAACTCTAGCACTATTTCATTTTCCATAAGAGACTATCTATTGGATATAGCTACCCATAATTTTCACGACCCTATCTCTCTATCTTGGAAAAATTGTTTTTAATGACTGGTCTGCACCAAAGTGTTAAGAATTATCATTAGGTAGAAGTATCACAACTTAAATTCTCTGGGAATCCATAAAGTCAAAACAGGGCCCCTGAGATACCCTAGACGTTCTCTCACCTGGCTATGGAGCGACTCTGTATCATCCCCAGGAGCACTGACTGGTTTCTCACCACTCCCCCTGTCAGTCTGAACCATGGCATCTTGTTTTCCAGAGTTCTGGTCCACCGTACTGGTCCCCTGTTCACACACATTCTTTACAGTCTGAGTTGCTGCTGAAACAGTTTCTGGGACCCACAGAGAATGCTCTATGGTCTGGATTCCTATGTTATTTTGGCTGGGCCTTTCAATCGAGGCATTACTAGGTTTTTCCTGATTGGTATTTTGTCCTTCTTTCTGGCCTTCTAGCACATCTGTCTTCAATGCTTCCCCTTGAGGACTGGATGACCCCTGTGTAGCCACCTGCCGAGAGGCAGGAGATGGAGGGTCTTTGACAGGACAACTGGGCTGCATGGGCTGTTGACTCTGCCTGGTCCTTTGGTCACCTTCCAATCTTTCCTTTCCTTCTTCATCTTGAGTACTTGGAAAACTGAGCGAGTTCCCTCTGAAAATCAACCATATAAAGAAACCATGTCAAGTAAACAAGTGTGAGTTTGTGTGTGTACTAGCAAGGGAACCATAATTTGACAATATGAAAAATGTGGGAAAGGGAGAAAATAAGGCGACCCAGCATATCACCTTTCTCAACGTAATTTCACTCTTGAGAAAATAATGGTACATAGGACTCTATCACCATGATGATACAATAGTCATAAAATTTATTCCCACCACTAGCTATGAACTCTGAAACTTGACACAGGAAAATAAGGTAAACAAAAAAATTTAAAGTCATTACTGAAGTCATAGTCAATGAAGGCTGTTTAGGGATCTACTTCATAAGAGATCAATTAGGTCAACATGTCTCATTTGGTTTTTATTGGTTCTAACATTCCTTAAATGACTGCTAGCATTTTAGATTCTTTTCTTCACCTCTACCCGCCAACAAGCAAAAATTTTAGGAAAAGAAACTTCATCTATACAGGATAGAGTTATAGGTGAGATTCGAGCTTTGCCAGCTAAACTGGCATATCTTACAACTAACAATTCAGAATGACTTGATTCCTCTAAGAAAGTTCTCAAGATATAGCCTACTTCTTTTCATTTGGCTACACCAGGGATTTATTTATTTATCCCACAACCATTTGATTAATGTCTCCTATAAAACAGATACTATGAAGTCCTGAGGAGCCTAGGGGCTTTCTTAAATGTCTAACCAGAACAAAAAGGCCCAGATTAACTCCAAGTGAGCAGGTAACATACATAGGAACTTGAAATTCATGTCTTAGGAGCACCTGGGTGGATCAGTCAGTTGAGCAACCGACTCTCGATTTCAGCTCAGGCCATGATCTTGTGGTTTGTGAGTTCGAGCCCTGCATCAGGCTCTCCACTGACAGACTGAAGAATCTCTATCTCCCTCTCTCTCGCTGCCTCCCCAACTCTCTCTAAATAAACTTAAAAAAAAATCGTGTCTTATTTATTCATCTCTACTTAAAACATCTAACAGGGCTTAATATACAGTAAGTGCTTAATGTACTCTGGACATTTATTGATATTCTCTCCATTGAGTAGCTGCAAAAATCTACTCTCAGATGAAGTAAACTAATTGTATAAGTAGCAAATTCATGTAGAAAATGCGTATGAACTTTTAACTTTTTGGTAAATTACAAATTCGATGAATCAGTGCACTACAAACAAAACAAGAAACTAACACATTTTAGGCTCCGTTAAATGCATAGTAGCCAGAATAAAGATAAAAGGAATCCATTCTGAACTGACCACAGTAAGACCACAACTGGATCTGTTTCAGTTTGGAGTATCCTATTTTATAAGGCATAAACCCACAGAAGATAACATTCAGGATGACCAAGGATCTAGAAACCATGTCATATATTGCTGTATTCTTTGCCCAGAGAAAGACTAGTTACCACTGAGACAGAGAAAGCTGTCTCCAATCTGGGAGAAGCTCTCACCCCTTAAGAACTGAGCTGACATGGGTAGGCCGAAAAAAGGAAACATGAAGACCTCTTTAAGAAATGCTCTACCCCGGATCTTGAGTAGAAAGACAAAAGGAGAAGTTTCTGAGATTTCTATCTTATTTACATCAGTTTACCAGAACAGGAGATTAAAGAGATTTTTACAATAGAGTTCTAGCCAAAGAGAGCCTGGTAAAAATTTGGTAGTCATAGCTTGAGTCCTGTCAGGAACCTCAAGTGAATAAGGATATATATAATACAATACAGATAAGGCAAGAATAAGACCACCAAGAGTAACACTTACTGTGATGAGGTTGTAAGTAACCATATATAAAAAGTACTCCACTCAGGGCTAGGTACACAGCAGATGTTCAATCAATACTAGTTGTGTAAAACAAAGCAATTAAGACTTCATTTTTTCTACGAACTTAATACTCATGTGTGACTCTTTTAAACAGCTAACATATTAACAGCTGAGCAATGAAAGTTACTCAAAAGCTACAAGAACAGGATTAGCCATTTGAAGAATTCAATTACCATTGTTTCCCATCCTTAAACAAGCCTACCACATTTTACAGAAGCTGTTTATTTAGGGTAGAACCTCTGAATAGAATTTCACTTCCAAAGCAAAGTTTTGTTTTATTTTGGACTTTTAAAAAAAATGTTTATTTATTTTTGAAGGCGAGAGAGAGTGAGTGGAGGAGGGGCGGGGGGTGCGGTGGGGGGTGAGACAGAATCTGAAGCAGGCTCTAGGCTCTGAGCTGTCAGCAGAGAGCCCAATGCGGGGCTCCAACTCACTGGCTGGGAGATAGTGACCTGAGCTTAAGTCGGATACTTAACTGACTGAGACACCCAGGTGCCCCAACAGTTTTTTAAATCTTAATTGACAAGTATTAAGTTGCTTTATTTCCCCAAAGAGTTAATCAGAACAACTCTCTTCTCTCTAAAGACCAAAGAAGTCTCATTTCAACACTAGCAATATTCAGCAGATTCCTATCAAATAGCAGGTATGAATATCCTATGATTTTGGTACTTATCATTCTCATGTTAGCCTCAGTCAAATGAGTGACATTAGAATCACAGTCATTTCCCCCCACATTCATATATTTTCATACATATATACAGAACAGCAGGTAAAAGGCAAAGCCTTAATTGCAACACATACTGCAGGAAAGTGTTGCTCCACTCTTACCAAGTTCATAAATCCTCAAACATAAATAAAACTGAGAAATACCTACTGTAAAGATGTATGTTAATGTCCCAATAAACAATAAAGAAGGAATCTTTAGCACTAGAAAAGAGCTTTAGAAGACAAGAGAAATCCAGTCAACTCTAAGAAGGGCCACACCTCTCTCTATTCATTTGTTCCAGCTACACAACCCTACCTTGGTCACTATATGCCAGATTTGGAAACTGATGCTAAGAAAGCAAATTTTAGCAGGAAAAGTCCAAATAAAATTAACCCAAAGTGAAAAAGGGAAGAATAAATCTCCATACTTAAACTTCTAACCTTTATATTCTGAGTGTAGGTCTGTCTGTGGAGCAACTGAAATAAAATCCAGCTGGATTCTCAGGCCTGAGTTCTACTAAGATTAAACAAAATCACCAGCACTTTGGCCTAAGATATTCTAGTAAAATGGGAAGGCAGTAGAATGCCTCAGTAAATTTAGTAATTGTGAGGCCATTACTGTATCACTTTTGAATCACACAAAGTAGCGTTTCACCTAATAAGCTTCTTGATACAATAAAGGATATGACCTGGGCTATTTGAATCTCAAGAATACCAACAAGCTCACATTTAATTATCAGAATGCCACTAAAAGCACTGATATGTTTCTTTTCAATATTTATGTTAATAAAGACTATAAAAATTATGCTGCAAATAACACTATTAGGAATATACCTGCTGACAAAATATTATCACATTCTCTAACTACAAAAATCACTAAACGTCATAATGAAAATACAAGTTTATTTCCATTGCCATTACTTATTTCCCTATACTAAATACAAGAATTGTACATATCAAATAAGATACTCTCATTATTTAAATAAAGAAAAAGAGGTGCCTGGGTGGCTCAGTCAGTTAAGCATCCGACATCAGCTCAGGTCATGACCTCACAGTTCGTGGGTTCGAGCCCTGCACCAAGCTCTGTGCTGACAGCTCAGAGCCTGGAGCCTGCTTCAGATTCTGTGTCTCCCTGTCTCTCTGCCCCTCCCCTGCTCATGCTGTCTCTCAAAAATAAATACGTCAAAAAAATTTTTTTAATTGAGAAAAAATACTTTGTAACTCAATTTTATTACTTTTTTTTTCTGTTTTAGAGCTGTTCTAAAAGATTATGGAGTAAAGAAATCATAATTCCATCCATAATTCCATAATTCCAAATCTTAATTCCATCAAGTATGACAAACTTTAAATTTGGAGTGTTGAACATCTCAGTTTTGCCCTATGGGAAACTGAAGAAAATAAAAAGTCTTGTTAAAAATAAACATTTCTAAAACTAAGAAAAAATAATTTAAAAATATAGAATGATATAGGTTCATAAATTTATGAAGACTGAATCATTTCAAATTGACAGAACAAGAAGATCAAGACAAAAAACTTTATAAAATATTAAATAAAACTTCTCTTGACATCTCACTTATAAATCTGTCCAGAATATATCACAGTCCATCAGGTAAAAATGTAAGCTCAAGTTCACAAAATGGTAGCAATACATTCTAGATTTTGGAACCAACCGTTTTGCAAATAAATACAGCTCAAAAGAGGCTATGAAAATAATGCTCACTTGATAGGTGCAGAGGGAGGATCCCGATTTCGAGCCTCAGGATCTTGTTGTGCTTCACAGACACAGCTAAACAAAGACATGGTCTTCTGGGGACTAAGATAACAAGTGAAAGCAACATACTGTGTTAGTTTCGAAAGGAAAAGTACCTCTGGAGATTATCTTTTTTAGGCACAGAAGGAATAAAATCCTTGCTCTGCGTCCCAAACCCCACACCTTATGTCAAAATGCCATTCTTCATACTTGTTTCCAATTAGCACAATAAAAAAACTCTTAAAGAAGATTCACAGGAAATAAGATGGACAGAGAACTATAACCAACAGCATCTGACAAAACTAAGTTTTCTTTCTTGCATGGTAATAACGGGCTGGAGCTGAACAGGGGCACGTGTTCAAATAGGACACACATTCAGTTGGCCATAATCCTTAATACCTTGTGCTCTTGCACCTAGCCTGCTATACCTATTTACTGTACCTGCCAAGCCTGATTTAAGAATCCTCACCTATACTTCACCAACTGCCACTAGTACGTTCATGCTGGATGACTCATGCCATGAACCAATGAAACAATTCTACTCTCACAGCCACCAGATGGCAAAGCTTACCACTAAAGCCTCAGGATGGGGTCAAACACATCCCCAAAGCATTACAGCATTCATGACAAAGCAAAAATAACAGTTCAACACAACAGTTAATTTGGCAGGCAGAAGAGAAAATGGCCTGAGGTTGCGGCGGAGTCAGGAATCCTTGAAGGAACAAGGTCTAAGGCTGTTTTTCTTTAAACCCTTTATTGCCTTACCAACAGCAGCAATAATCTCAGTCTCCTCAAAAGAAACAAAGAAAAGGGTATACTCACATGAACAAAAGAGAGAAAGGGAAACACCTTTAAATATCTTAGTTCTAAGTATAGCAAAAGCTGAAAGTATTAATAAGACAGCCTACTGTTAGATTCAATACATGGCTAAATCCTTTAGGCTGAGTTTCATTTTAAGATTTTTCCTTTATTGATACATCATCTTCCTCTTATTAACAGAGTGGCTTTGTATATTAAACTCCTCTAAATAGCAACCAGCTCAGGTTACCTGGCAACAGCCTCAGCAACTGCAGTAGATCCATTTTTTCTTTCACCAATTGCAGGCTCTGAATAAAAACAAAAGCAAAAGGAGAAAAGAGAAAGAAACAATTCAGTTAGTATCACACCTAAACACCTCCTCTGAAAACCTGCTCTAATAATTGCAACAAGTAACAAAAAGGAGTAAGAATAATAAGTGAACATAAAAAGACTTACACTTAAACAGTACAAGTTTTTCCTCACTTGCACCAATTTTCTTTCAAATTTCCTACAGAAGACTAATCAGTTTGTCCAGAAATATAATGAATTACTCAACACTAGCATGTAAAAATGAAAATTAAAACTTCTCCTCAACCAATTCATCTCTCTTCTCACAGGATGTAAAAAATTTACATAGTAAGAAAATACGAAACTTTAATAAAGAAAAAAACTTTAGTAAAATAAATTATACAAGAAAATGTTTTCAATTGATACAAATTTTCAATAGTGTGCAGTTTGGTTGTTTTTGTTTCTTTTAAACAGTGCACAGTTTTAAGAGAACCCATACACAGAAGGTACTCAAGTTCTTCCCAAAGTGCCTTTGGGACAAATATTTGAAAAACAAAACTTATTTTCAAGAAAGAATCTGTAGCAAAGAATTAAGAGCGACACTGAAAAGAATCCCATATTCTCAAAGCAATGTCACTAATGCCAAGGGATTAAAATGTGTTCCTTTAGAAATTTATTCCAGCCTTAGAGAAAATAACACATATTTTTAAACATTTCTAAAATATTCATGACCCAACATAATGTTCTTAACAGTCCATCAAGGTGGCAGAAGTTTAGTGGTTAGAGCCCTGGCTATGAAACAGGCCCTGGCTCCAGCATTAGTAGTCCAACTTGGAGTAAACCCCATCTTCTGAGTCACTTTCCTCATCTGTAAGATAGAGATAAACCAGAACCAACCTCACAGGTTTGTTGTGCAGATGAAATGAGTAAAACTCTGAGTCCAGTGACCGCCAGATAGTGTACTCCTACTATCAGGAAAGGTAATAATACCGTCCATTATGTTAGCTCCACTTAAGGTCTTCCCAATTTTAACTTCAAATCTAAAGATTCAAGGCTACCATATACTCTCTTGATAAGCCCCACTTGATTTCAGAGAGAATAAAAATGGAAACATGTAATACTTTAATTTCTACTGAGGTTCTATTATTCAAATTAATAAGCACGGAAAAAGTAGAAGAGCACTATAATTCAGACCCAGACTGCTGGTTCTTGAAACTACTTTTTTTAAGTTTATTTTTTTCAGTAATCTCTACACCCAACATGGGGCTCAAACTCACAACCCTCAGATCAAGAGTCGCATGGTCTTCCAACTGAGCCAGCCAGGTGCGCCCCTGGATTCTTAGTTGGGGTGCCTGGGTGGCTCAGTCAGTTAAGTGTCTGACCTTGGCTCAAGTCATGCATGGTCTCGCAGTTCATGGGTTCGAGTCCTGCGTCGGGCTCTGTGCTGACAGCTCGGAGCCTGGAGCCTGCTTCAGATTTGATGTCTCCCTCACTGCCTCTCCCCCACTCATGCTCCCATTCTCTCTCTCTCTCTCTCTCTCTCAAAAATAAACATTAAAAAATATTAAACAAAAAAAACACTTTAAATTCAGGCTACCCCATTTACTAGCTGTTTGACTCTAGGAAAAGCACTCAATCTTCCTGTGCCTCAGTTTCTTCACCTATAAAATGAGGATAGTAACAGGACTTACTTCACAGGTTTGTTGTGAGATTCAATGAGCTATACATGTAAAATGCCTGGAATATCATAAGTACTCAAAGCATATTAGCTAAAATTTCTTTGGTCTCCAGAGAATGAGAGGCCCTTCTTATTCAAGTCCACCCATTCTGCTATAGTCTTTTGAAAGCTTCCTCTCCCAACTCCCTCAGGGTTTTGATCCATTAACTGTTTCCCCTGTTCCCTCATTTTTAACCCATCTCTCTTTTGGAGACTTTCTCTCAGCCTATAAAAAGCTTAGGCCTCTCTATGCTTAAGCATAAAAATGAAAAAAATCTCCAATCCTAAATCTCTCTAACGTGGCGTATGTTTTCCTTTCTCATATAAACTTCTCAAAAGTAGAATATGTTTGCTGCCTCTTCTTCCCATCACTCCTCAATTAACTTCAGTATAGCTCCCACCCAAAGCACCACACTGGAACAGTTCTTGCTAGAGTCACCAAATGGATCCTAATGGCCAAATCCAATGTACATTTTCAGATATACCTTATTAGACATTCACTTTTGCATCTGACATTATCTTCTTGTAATTCTCCTCCCCATAAGCTTCCTTTCCCATCTCTTTTATAAGACTTCTTCCTGTTCTAACTCCATTAAACAGCATTTACAAACTACCTAGTGGAAAAATTATAAACTTTTGTGTCAGACAGATCTGACTGAAACTCTAACATTATCTCTTAGCAATTATTGTGACTTTAGGCATATAACTTTAAAACCTCTGTTTCTGGAAATAAGGATATCTACTTTGGAGTGCTATCATGAAAACTAAATTCAGATGTAGATTCATTCTGTATTTTTCCCCCGTCCCTCTAACTTCCATATTCAACCGGTCCCAAGGTTCTCTCAATTCTACTATTCACCTCTCTGACTGATCCTCTCACCTCCATCTCCACTACTAATAACCTTACTTCCTGGTTAAACAAAGTCTGAGTTTTCCAGGCAGGAGAATAGGAAATGGGAAGGCAAGGCAAGGAATAAAGCACAAAGGCATGAAGTTTTTAATACTCAACTGATACTTTTAAAAAAGCTAATCTGATATTATTCTCTTGCCTACAATTCTTCAGTGTCTCAGCATCATGTAAAAGGCCTTTCCAAATCTGGATCTTTGCAACCTCCCTTGTTTGTACCTTCTCTGTATTCTAGCCATACCCATTAACATGCAAGTGATGGAGAAATAGTCAATCAAGCCTAGAGTGTGAATCCACAATCCTGTATTTTCTACCCTCCTCTGAACTGTTTCTGAACATGAAAACCAATTACTTTATATATGCAGGTTTAATACAGAGAAACGAGCAGCACCAGAGATTATAAAATGAAGCATCTTCAGTAACATGACAGTGCCCAGCTGAAAGCAAAGACTTAAGTCTGTGAGACTTAAGACTTTGGAAATACAATTATAAAAGTATTAATCATTGTAACTAGGAGAAAGATAACTAATACTTCTCATATGATCTGCAGCTACTAATTACCCAAGATTGACATAAAATAAAACTTACTTTCCAAACTAAACTGCAAAGACTCTTCACTCGTCTCAGTCTCAGGAGTGACCAGTTTCATTCTTAGACACAATTTATCATCCACTTCTGGGGCAGCCCCAGGATTTCCTTTTTCATTCCCAAGTATGGGATCATTGGTCTCCACCATGCTTTCAGACATGACATCACTGGTTACTATGGTGCTTTCTGGATAGTTGCTAATACCTGAAAGAGGGAGGCAGGAGAAAGAAAGGAAAAACACTAAAATACAAACATGAAAAACTACAATTTGAGGTCACCAATTTGCCTGTTTGGCTCCACAGCTGTGCAGGATTGAAGGGGGGTTTCCTAGGATAGATCCTGTCACAGTATCAACAACTACGCACTAGTATTGACACCTGGTCTTAAGAGGAGCAACAGGATTCAGTTCCACTTCTGCATCTGGACAAAGGATGCTGCATGAGCCCTCAGCCAACCCACATCTGCCAGCATCAGGCATAGGTAGCAGGAGACTCCAGACGGCATGACTGTTACCTCCCAGCACTGACTAGAGAAAACAAATAGGTTAATGCAGAAGACTGCTGGCTGTTTCAGGGAAGGAGGATCTAAGTTTCCCTGCCCTGTCAAGTAGCAGACTGATAGCCAGGGTACTGAATAAACAGTACTTCTACCCTATTTGCTGTCCCTTCCTTATAAAAATAGCTCTGTATCATTACTTCGCACTCAGATTCTATTGTCCTGCAAGTAAGAGAATAAAATCTGTGTATTCTCTTCCTTCCTTCCTCCCACCCTTTCTTTCTTCTCATTACCACTCAGTATCTTCTAGGAGCAAATTCATGGAATCAAACATCACAGCTTATTCTCTAAGACAAAACCAACCTTACCAGGCAGGCCCAACTCCTCAAATCTAAAAGAATCACTTGCATAAAGAATGGTATCTCAGAAATTCTGCTTTAAATATTATTACATTTTAGTCGCTCACCAATAGGAGTACTGTGTCTCTTGGGCTCCAGTTTCAGGTGACCAATAAGAGGTGGAGTTGCACCAGTCAATGGTGGGATAATATCACCTTCCTTAGGCAACGTGAAATGAAATGGAGTTTCTGGAGGGAGTAAAAATAATAATAATAATAATAATAATAATAATAATAATAATTAAAAATTAATAAATAAAAAAAGAAACCAAAACAGAAGTATAAGAAGAAAATAAAAGTAAAAGTGAGAAGAACTGCAAGAAGTATTTCAATTATTCTTTTCCCTTGCTCCCCAAATCAGCCACATTCCCAACCCGCCTCACCAGGCCTCCCAACCAATTTCCTATTATTTTCTGTGCTCTGGTTACAGCCAACAATAGGTCTGACACAAAGCAGACAACCAGAAAACAGACAAAATGGAGGAAGCCCAAAGTTTAGAGGCCCTAAGGAACATGAGTTCAAAAGGAACATGAACTGACCACACTCCTTCTAGGCCATAATACTAATATTCATATGTAAATGTCTGCACAATAGTAAATCCCACATATATGAGCATTCCCAGTGCACCCATTTTGGTTAGTCATCAATAAATTAATATAAACATAACAACTTGTCAAGATATAAACCTTTATTTTTAACTAGGTCTTGGTTCCAAAGTTTTTACTAATCAGAATTAGCAAACTGCCAAAATGACATTTTCTGGGGGCACCTGGGTGGCTCAGTCGGTTAAGCGTCCAACTCTTGGTTTTGGCATAGGTCATGATCTTTGTCAGGCTCTGCACTGACAGCACGGAGCCTGCTTGGGATTCTCTCTTTTCCCCAATCTCTGCCACTCCGCAGCTTCTGTACACACACACACACACATACACACACACTCTCACAAAATAAACATTTTTTTTTAAAAAATCACATTTTCTGATTTCTTGTTTATCTCTTTTAATAAAGTGACTAGGTTTGGGAGAAAAAAAAAAAAAAAGAACTGCTAGACTGCTCCTCTTCAACCTAACATCTGAAAATTTGTACTTACTTTACTGTGATGGCTCAAAATACCTATAACCTGGCATACCCAGACTCTACTCCTTCACAAGCATTTTGCCGAATGTGTATCCCAACACCACCAAGCAATTATCCATTCTCAACAGCAAATGACTGGTATCACTCACTTTTGACACAGAAATCTACCTGGAGATGGCATCAGTCCCACAAGACTGCCCCCACTTCAGATAGCAATCACAAGGCCCTGTTGTTATCTGTGTTTCTCAACAAATGGCTATACTTTGAGGATCCCACAACCTCCTCCCTCAGGTTTGACTAACTTACAAGAGCTGCTCACAATACTCGGAGAAACACTCACTCTCACTTACCAATTTATTATAAAGGACACAGATGAACAGCCAAATGAAGCAGTACACAGGGTAAGGTCCAGAAGGGTTCTGAGAGCAGGAGCTTCAGTCCCCGTGCAACTGGGATGAGATACCTAGCTCTGGCTCATTACAACTTTGGGCAGAACCTTATTAAATCTTGTTGCTCAAGCAATTTCATTGAGCTTTAATCTCCAGCCCTTCCTTCCAGCAGGAGGGTGGGTAGGGCTGAAAGTTTCAACCCTCTATTCACTTGGTCTTCCCAGAGAACAGCCTGGGTCCTGAGGCTATGTAGGGATTCCACCCTAAATCACTTCATTAGCATAAACTCAGAGGTGTTTGAAAGGGTTTGTTATGAATAGCAAAAGATATTCCTAGCACTTAGGAAATTACAAGGATTTTTGGAGCTCTGTGTCAGGCACTGGATGAAAACCAAGTTAATTTCTCACAATACCACACTTTTCTCTTTTCATCTTTTTCCACTCCACTTCTACCTTTTATTATCTTTCATATGAAGCACTTTGATACTTTTTTCTTCAGTCACAAAGCAACAAAAAACATCTCTTACATCTACATGTGAGAGAAAATGAATTAGTAACCTGAAGGGATGAAGAGAGAAAATGAAATAAACTTTAGAAATAAAGGGTGAGGGGCGCCTGGGTGGCTCAGTGGGCTCAGGTCTTGATCTCACGGCTTGTGGGTTCGAGCCCAGCGTCCGGCTCTGTGCTGACAGCTCGGAGCCTGGAGCCTGCTTTGGATTCTGGGTCTCCCTCTCTCTCTCTCTCTGCCCCTCCCTGGCTCCCACTCTTGTCTCTCTCTCTCTCTCAAAATAAATATACATAAAAGAAAAAAAGAAATAAAGGGTGAAAAGTATATATGCTCAGCTAAAGGAACTGTAAAGAGTATGAGAAAGACTATCAGATTCGCATCTTATATGGCAAAGAATTCCACCATAGTAACAGAAAAGAGAAATGGGTCGGGTATATAAGGATTCTTTCTCTGGCAATTACTTAAAAAGCAAGTCCTTTAAGTTAATAAAGAAGAACTTAGAAGAGATACAAAAACTAAAAAGTAAAAAAATATCTCACAAAATATCAAACATCGCAAAGATATATTTTACAGAATTTTGGTTCCTGGAACAATCACCTGCACTGCACTGCTCTCTTGACAGGAACCATCCCTCCTATTATGACTGACCAAGCAGACTTTTGAAAATCTATGTGGGGGTGCCCGGGTGGCTCAGTCGGTAAGCATCTGACTCTTGATTTCAGCTCAGGTCATGACCTCATGGTCAGTGGGATCAAGCCCCACATGGGGCTCTGCGAATTGGCGTGGAGCCTACTGGGGATTCTCCCTCTCCCCCTCTCTCTCTCTCTCTCTGCCTCTCCTCTGCTCGTGTGCACACGCACCCTCTCTCTTTCTCTCTTCCAAAAATAAACTTAAGAAAGAAAATCTGTAAGGGTTAAATTGTAGTGTAGAGCTAATGCTTAGCTTGAAAAATAACAGCTTTGTGTTGACATTGAAGGTTAAGAGATAACAGCCTTGCTTTGCTCTGGTAGACTACACCTCATACCCTTGTAAATTAAGCTTCACCAATTAAGGAAACAAAAGTTCAAAGAAAAGAGCATCAGAGGCAGGGTCAAGGAGATCCACTGGTTGCAACTTAGAGGCAGAAAGTCTAAAGTAAACACCTCATTAGGCAACTGTTTCTAACTCATCTGGAACCTGTTTCTTTGTTCTGTTCCCAGGTGATGATAAAACGATGTGATCGGTTATAAAAACTCTGTCCCCTGGCTGTTCGGGCCGCACTCTTATCAAGAGTGTTGGTCCCGATCGGTCGGCCTTGCCTCTCATTGTAATAAACTTTGTTGTGACTGTCACTGGTGCCCGTAGCATTCTGTTTCAGGAGTCGTGTGGATGCAACAAATCTATATATGAAATCTTTAAGTACTTCCTTTTATGTCATACCGTAACATGCAAATGTAATATGCAAGCATTAATTACTGAACATTATTTCCCCATAACAGGGTTTCCTTTGCACAGTACTAGATAATACTTAAGAACAATTATTTGTACACCACTGACCCAGCTGCATTACTACAACCAACAGAAAAATGAATCTACTTTTATAAGCAACACTGCACTCCTTATCTGGTCCTTCAATGATTCATTCCTGGATTATTACAACAGCCTATCAATTATTTTCTCTGCCAGAAGTCTACCCTCTTCCCCAAGCCCCAATTCATTCTGTACACCACAACCAAAGTAACATTCCTATAAAACATTAGAATATGTTAGCCTCCTGTCAAAATGCCAAGGTTTCCACTAGAAGATAAATTCCTAACTCTTTAATCAGCATTCAATTAACTAGTAGCAGCCTATATTTCTAGTCTTTAATTATTCATATTCAGAAAGCCTCTATTCAATGTCCTCCAAATGCTTTCCCATTTCTCTGCTTTTGTTCAACTCACATGAAAGACACCACTAATCAAGTTATCACCATCCTGCAAAATAATATTTCACCCTTTAATACTGGAATTTTCCACATATTTAATTCTTTCTCTGACACTTATCACACATATTGTTTAATTTATCAAATCCCTTCCTGCAATCCCAGATTATCACGGGCTGTCCTATTGTTTGCCAGCATACCAACCTATGAAGAAAGCAATGAACAAAAGGAAACTTAGTATCAATCACCAAACCAGCTGAGTGGGGTGTTTGTCTTTATTACTAAGGATTTTAGGAAAGTCATTAGTCCAAAGCAATATTTAAAAAACCTTTAAAGTCAGGAATGTGTCCCTTACTTCTAACTTTTTGTTACAATCTATATCCCATTTAATCTTCTTTTGTGCTCAAAAGAAAAACCAGTTATTTCTTACAACTGATTAAAAGCCACCTACTTAAAAATCTGAGAATTTCTATACTAGATAACTTCATGCATAAACACTTTACCCTACAAGTCTGCCTCTGACATTAACACCTAATTAGGAGGATATTCATAAAGTAAGACGGTAGAGGTTAGAGCTAGAGCACAAAACATACCTAGCTTCCCTGATCATTATTAACCCATCATAGACTACCTCTTATGGATTTAATTAAAGACATTGAACTTGTCACAATTTTTCCTATAATCAACCTATCAAAATCATATTATATATTGAATAAGGCTTGGTTTCCAAGTACCATCTTTCTAAATTTGCTTTTTCAAATTTCAAGAGGTTTTCATAAACAGATGTCTGAAGACATCTCATGTCTCCAAGTTATCTATATATAAAGGCACTTAACAGTGATTCTCTCCTTTTCTCTCCCAACTCCCTCTCTCCTCTTCCCTGTACTGTTCAAACTTTTACAACTAAGCACGTATACTTTTTTTTTAATCAATAAAGCTATTAACAAAAACAAAAGTAACCCTTCTAACTTTACTATACAGGAATCTAATTAACAAATCTGGGACTCAACCAATTCGTATCTTTCATTTTGTCTTTCCAAACTAAAGAACCATTAACTTTTTAGGCTACTCTCATTTAAATTAATCTCTCTTAAACTTTAGCAATTAAACAACTGTATTTTAAGTACAGAATAATTTTTTCTCTTGTCTAGCAATGCTCTTCTGAATGATTTATTTTACTTCAGACTAATTTTCTAACAGTCCAACCACTGTCTTCACTGTTTTTAGTTGTTTGGCTCAAAAACTAAAATCTTGAAGCAGAAAACAACTTAATAGTATTTTCAACAATCTAGACAAAAGATTAGTAAAGTAAGTTTTTACTATCACAGTGTCTACTATAAAAAAGAGCTGGCCCGGGCAGTTCATGATGTAAGCAAGAATTCATGGAGCAAGAATTCATGTTAAAATGATACAACTAATACCCCAATGTTTTAGAAGCTTCTTTTGTATTCAAGTGCTAAGATAATTAAAAAATACTCCTAAGCAACCATATTAAAACAATTTATAGGCCCTAATGCTTTCTTAGCCTAGGTCAGTAACAGTATTTAGATATAAAACAATTTTTAAAAATATTCAACAATACAAGATATTAGATCATTCAGATAGTTCTTTGCCATAATTTGTCAGATTCAGAGAAACTATATTACATAGTCTTACAGGAGTAAAAAGCATAGAGTTCAGAATCAGCAGACCTAGGTTCTAGTTCCACCTCAATTATTAACTAGCTATGACTTTAGAAAGAAGAGAACGAACCCATAACTCTTTTAACTTCCTTCCAGTTATAACAATTTCTTGTTCTAAAAAAGAAAAAAAAAAAAGAATCCTGAATATAAAACCTAATGATAGGGGCAATTTTGAAAGTAAAAAAAAAAGTACTAATAATAATCACACCTAGACAAGAAGTATAAACTGAGACTGTTCCAGGAACATCAAAAGGTCTGATCACCTATACTAATAGCTATGAGGCTGCCCAAATACGGTTTCTCACTTCGATATACTTGGGGACTTGTTTTCTTAAATTTGTATTTTGTTTTCATTTTTCTGTTTTTAAGAGATTGTTTTGTTTTCAAATTATACTAAATCTGGGCATTCAGAAAGTATTCTCATTCTGGTCTTAGGTAAAATAGCTAAAGAACATAGACTAATTATCTTTTCTGGTTTAAGGGTTTTGTTTTTGTTTTTTAATATCTACTTATTTGGGGGAGAATGCAAACAGGGGAGGGGCAGACAGAGGGGGACAGAGGATCTGAAGCAGGCTCTGCACTGACAAACTGACAGCAGTGAGCCCAATGTGGGGCTTGAACTCACAAACCATGAGATCAAGACCTGAGCCAAAGTCAGACACTCAACCGTCTGAGCCACCCAGGTGCCCCTTCAAATTTAAGGTTTAAGATGTATATATGTTGAACAAAATTCAGAAACTTTACCTAATGCCCATAAAAAGAAAAAAAAATAAAATAACAGTACACTCATTAACAAAATTCTAAATATTTTACTATGTAGGGTAATCAAAAAAAAAATCCTTTTATTTCAAGGTAACTGTCAAAATATAAAAATATGAGCAAGGTTGGGACCCAAGTAGAAAACACCAGATTGTTACAATTTCTAAATACCTAGAAAATTCATGCTGATTATTCCTGAGTTATAAAGCTGATAAACCTCGGATGATTCCACAATTACAGCTACAAAAGAAATACATAATGCAATTTCTTTATTTCCCCAACTATGACTGGCTCTTCATAAACATAATTCCAAGTTAATTTTCACCCCTGACATAAGCACGGTACTCTCCTACCTTCTATTCCAAATTATACTTTGATTGGAAACAGAACAATTTATAAGCACACTCACCACTAGAGCTTTCACAGAAGCTTTGTGAAGCATGGGCAGAGGCCTTCTCCAGCTGCTGGGTTTCTACGCCTGAGCCCAGCTGCTTTGCATTAGCTATTTCTGAGTCTTTTGGTAATGAGTTACCAGTTTTCTCTTCAGGTTCAGCTTGCTGCATCTCCTGGTCAGGTCTCAGAGCATCATCTGCTCTCACTAAAGTCAAGGGAGGCTGTGGAGAGTGCACCTCTATAGGTTCCTTTTCGGCAGTCACTGATTTCACATCTCCTTCATATTCTGCACTCTTTTCTTCCTGGGTGTCAACTCTATTCTCAGCACATGGTTCTATTTCTGGAGCATCATCCTCCCACGACTGGGAATCTGAGCATTTCTCCACTCCCTCTAAAGGTTCAGAAGAAACATCAACTCTGGGAGATGGTTCCTTCACATCTACAATGACAACACTTGAATCCTCTGAAGTAGCTTCTTCCCAAGCCTCCTGATCCTTATGTTCCAATTCGTGGTCAAGAACTGGAATCTTCTGGGGGGAATCAATACTAATCACACTGGTTTCAACTTCCATAGCTTCCTGGCATTCTTGTTTTGGGATTTCCTTTGGAAGACACAATCCTTGGGACTGAGTTTCAGTCAGAGAAAGGTGCAATGGGACACTCTCCATATTTTCTTCTTTGGGCTCTTCTCCTTGACTTTCACAAGGAGTCTCTGGGATTTCTTCCACCTCAGACCCTGAAGACCCCTCCTCTGGATGATGTTCTTTAATTTCCATAGCTTCCTCCTGATCTAAAACACTAGAGAGTGCCTCAGATCGAGTAGCTGGAGAAGGAACTGCCTGACTTCCTGAATCACAAGTGAGATCAATACAAACATCTTCTGCTACAGTCTCTTCTCTGCCTTTGCAATCAGTGGCTAAAATACTTACGTCATCTCTGGTTTCTGTGTCATCCCCCTTTGTTTTATCCTTCTGATTCAGTTCTACTTGGCCATCTTGTGATGGATTCATCAGGATATTATCATTTTCAGCAGGAACAAGTTTAGAATTAAGAACTGGAGACATGGGTTCAGTATCCTCAATCTGTGTGTTCTCCCCATCTTCACCAATCCTGTGAGAACTCAAGCTCTCCACCTTCGGGGACTGACTATACTCACTTGTAGAAAGCATCAACTTACAAGAATCCCCTGTCAAAGATAGCCCAATATCCTCAGTGGAATTCTTTGGTTCAATCTCTGAAGTTTTAGAACACTCAACAGTCAAAGATGAACTGTGCAAATCTCCACCTTTCTTCCCATCATTTGATCGTTCTTCCAAACTTGGGGATGGAATGAAAATGTCCTAAGGAGGAACAAAAAGAAATAAATCATTTCTTCATAATCCTATTTCTTTTATATCTAATCCTTGAATTCATCTAAAATTTCTAAAGCAATTATTCAAGAATTATAGAACTCTAGGGCCATAATCTCAGAAATACAAAATTCCTAAGTCACCAGTCTTTTCTACAATCTAAGCCACTCATTTAATCCTTTTCCTATGAATCACTCATCTAGATAATACAATCAGAAACATTAAAGTATTAACTTATCCTTCTAAAGGTAGGAAGACACTTAAATTTAACTGTACATCACCAAGCTACTAAAATCTTGTCACATATTTGATAGGCCCTCAATCACACAGTAATCATTTAAACACATGCTTACACGGCCCACTTCATTTCTCACAAAGGAATATACACTTATTTTACTTCCCACCATCTCAAAATATGCTAGTATTCATAAAATAGAGGTTAAAATCCAAAGCTTTCAATATCATCAGTCAACAGACACCAGTACATACCAACAGGGATGGCTGAAATTAAAACGACTACATCCTGTTGGTAAGGATATCAAACAACTGTAACTCTCATACACTGCTGGTGGGAATGCAAAAGGGAAAAGAGAATGACAGTATCTTCTAAGGTTAAACATACATTACCATATGACCCAGAAATTCCACTTGTTAAGTATTTACCCAAGAGAAATAAAATCCTATGTCCGCTCCAAGATGTGGATGCAAATGCTTATAGCAGTGTTACTCATAACAGTTCAAAACTGGAAGCAACTCAAGTGTTCATCAACTAGTGAATAAACAAATTGTGGATATCTATATTATGGGATACTACTCAACAATGAAAAGGAATCGGATGTTATTACATGCAATAATATGAATGAACCTCGAAAAAGGCTAAGCTAAAGAACTCAAACAAAAGACCATATACACTTCATGATCCCAACTATATGAAATTCTCAAAAAAAAAAAAACAACCCAAAAATATAGTGACAGAAGGCAAACAAGTGGTTGACTAAAATAGAATAGGGGGTCAGGAGATGGGGAGGATGAATCAACTGCAAAGGATTATGAAGAAACTTCTTAGGGTGAGGAAACTGTTCTGCACTTTGATGAATGTGGTGGTGGTGGTGTCTACACATTTGGACACAACAACCAAAATTCACCAAACTCCCCAATTAAGATGGCATTTTATTTTAAACACCACCTTAATATAAAAAAAGAGAAAACAACCCAAAGCTTAGATATGTTTTTATGTAAGAACTTACATTTAATGTGTTATTTTACCTGACATAAATGCTATAAAACTCTAAACTTAGATGATAAGGCATTAATTTCCTATGATTTTTAAGGGAAAGAGAAAATCAAAATTAAGTTGCCAAAAATTCTGTATACTCCATAAATGCTGTTATTCCAATGTCTCCTGTTATCGTTTACCCTTTCAGATTATAAAAAGTCATAAATTTGGGGCACCTGGGTGGCTCAGTCGGTTGAGTGACCGGCTCAGGTCATGATCTCACAGTATGTGAGTTCAAGCCCCGCGTCAGGCTCTGTGCTGACAGCTCGGAGCCTGGAGCCTGCTTCCGATTCTGGGTCTCTCTCTCTCCCTTTGCCCCTCCCCCTCTCATGCTCTGTCTCCCTCTGTCTCAGAAATAAATAAACATAAAAGAAAAATTAAAAAAAAAAAAGTCATAAATTTAAGACTGCTCATATTCTCAGGTGTGACAAAGTAAGTATAAATTGGTTCAACATTTCTAAATGGCACTAGGACAATAAACAATAGCCTTGAAACTTCATATACTCTCTCACCCAAGAATTCCGATTCTGGGAAATGATTTGATCGAAGTACACTGCTACTTAGCTACAATACTGTTCAGTGCAAATGTATTATTTAGAATAGGAAACAATATAAAATACCTTATAAGAGAAGATTCACTTAAAAATTATGATACAGGGGTGCCTGGATGCCTCAGTCAGTTAAGCGTCTGACTTCAGCTCAGGTCATGATTTCATAGTCTGTGAGTTTGAGCCCTGCATCGGGCTTTGTGCTGTCATGACAGCTGAGCCCAGAGCCTGCTTCAGATTCTGTGTCTCCCTCTCTTTCTGCCCCTCCCCTGCTTGCATGCACGCTTTCTCTCTCTCTCAAGAAATAAATGTTAAATAGTAAAAATAAAATAAAAATTAGGATACAAAGTATTGCATCATGTGAGTGTTATCTACATAAAATTTTAGATGAATATTAAAAGAGAAAAACATTCAGGCTATGCATTAAATAGAAGCCGTTTCTATTTTAGTAAAAAAAAAAAAGTATGTGAACATATATTTTACTGTAGACTTTTTATACATTTTTCTATGATTTTCATGAATTCTTAAACACACACAAAAAGGTGAAAAGTGGCTATTTCTTTTTAAAAAATTTTTTTAAATGTTTATTTTTTTAGGGAAAGAGACAGCATGAGCAGGGGAGGAGCAGAGAGAGAGGGAGACACAGAATCTGAAGCAGGCTCCAGGCTCTAAGCTGTCAGCACAGAGCCCGACACAGGGCTCGAACTCACAAACCATGCAATCATGATCTGAGCTGAAGTTGTATGCTTAACTGACTGAGTCACCCAGGGGCCCCAAAAGTCTATTTCTGAGACAGAATAAGTAATGATCTTATTTTCATTTATCTCTATATTAGACATCCTCTATAAGAAATTTTTATTACAAAATAAGTCATTTTACAAAAGCTCATATATAAGACACTACTAATCAACTTTTTTAACGTTTATTCATTTTTGAGAGAGACAAAATGCAAGCAGGGGAGGAGCAGAGAGAGAGGGAGACACAGAATCCAACCGATGCGGGCTTGAACTCATGACCTGAGGCAAAGTCTGAGGCTTAACTGACTGAGCCACCCAGGCGCCCCATAAACTATGAGTATCTCTTAAGTGAAATTCGCATAACATAAAATTAACCACTCCGGAGTAAACACTTACTTACAATGTAGTGTAACCACTACCACCTCTATCTAGTTAAAAAAATTTTCATCACTCCAAAAAGAAACCACATATCCATTGAGTAGTTGCCCCCAATTATGAATACCTTTTAAGCATTATCAGAGTAAATACTGGTATAATTTTATATTTTTACAGGATTTGTATTCAATATATGTAGAACTTCAGTCAGAGTAAAATTTTAGGGGCTAAACAGCCCATCAATAAGCTACTATTTCTTTTTTTTTTTTTTTTAATTTTTGTTTTAAGTTTATTTATTTTGAGAGAGAGCAAAAGAGCACAAGTGGTGAAGGAACAGAGAGGTTAAAAGAAAATCCCAAGCAGGCTCTGCACTGTCCGCACAGAGCCCGATGCGGGGTTAAAACTCAGGAACAATGAGATCGTGACATGAGCCAAAAATCAAGAGTCAGATGCTTAACCGACTGAGCCACCCAGGCGCCCCAACAAGCTATTATTTATAAAGACTACCTGATCCTAGCTAGCCTCTGAGTGTCTGACCCAAAATAATCCACAGTACTGAGACTCCCTGAAGACCTGGTCAGAAAAACTGAGCTAAGTGAAGAGAATCCCCTCAGGGGTCTGGATAAAGACTGACGGAGAACTGTCAGGACTATGCTCAGTGTGAGTCAATCTTTAAGTCTAGATTCATTACAGACCTAAATCCACATTATCCAGCTAATCAAAATCTGGTCTCACATACACGGAGTTTAAGAGCTATTCATATAATCATCTATAATCTGATTTTTCATTCCCAAAATTATTATGTATATCAAAACTGAGAAAAGCATCAAGTACTAATCCTCTCATCATCCCTTACATCGTAGTCAAGGGTCAAAACGGCTATATAATTAACAAATACATGAAAAAAGATAGGGGTGCCTGGGCAGCTCAGTCAGTTAAGCTTCCCAATCTTTTTTTTTTTTTTTTTAATTTTTTTTTTCAACGTTTTTTTTTTTATTTATTTTTGGGACAGAGAGAGACAGAGCATGAACGGGGGAGGGGCAGAGAGAGAGGGAGACACAGAATCGGAAACAGGCTCCAGGCTCCGAGCCATCAGCCCAGAGCCTGACGCGGTGCTCCAACTCACCGACCGCGAGATCGTGACCTGGCTGAAGTCGGACGCTTAACCGACTGCGCCACCCAGGCGCCCCATAAGCTTCCCAATCTTGATTTCAGTTCAGTTTGTGACCTCGAGGTTCATGGGATCAAGCCCTGAATCAGATCTGCACTGATACCACAGAGCCTGCTTGGGATTCTTTCTTTCTCTCTCTCTCTCTCTCTCTCTCTCTCTCTGCTCCTCCCCCGCACGCATGAGTATGTGCACGGACATGTACACACTCTCAAAATAACTACTAAAAAGAAAGAAAAAATACACAAAATTACCTTTATCTCAATTACCTTTTTATCAGTATTTGATAAATATTTAGATCTTACAACATCAAAATTAGACTGACTTGGACTCCAGTAACCATGGTACAGACAAAATAACAGATATGCAAAAGTTAGCCATTAAGAATAAAATGTAAGAAGTTTAATATATAGGGGCAAAAATGTATACAACTTCTAAATTATGATGGTGGATTTAATACACACACTTAACTCTTCTCCAAAACCCCACTAAGCAACAGTAAAGGAAAAAATTTTTTAAACATGATTTTTCAAGGGAAAAAAAAAAAAAACCAGAAGAAAAGATAACAGCAACAGAATTTTGGAAGAATGATCATCTATTTCACAGACTAGTGGAAGCTGAATTCTAAGCCAGCAGTAGAGAAAGCCAAGAAGCAACCCAAATTACACCCCAGAACCACCATGCCCAAAAAAGATTCAGGACTTGGCAGCAGCATCAGGTGAGTCTGGAAGTGGTGAGGATGGAGCTAAAAACAGGAGGAGGACTGGTTGCAAAGCTATTTAAGAAGCAGTTCAGGGGCGCCTGGCTGGCTCAGTCAGTAGAGCATGTGACTCTTGATCTCTGGAGTCGTGATTTCGAGCCCCACGCTGGGTATAGCGATTACAAAAAATAAATAAACTAAAAAAAAAAAAAAAAAAAGGAGCAGTTCAGCTCTCAGATCCTCTCTCCCTGACCCTCCTCTGCCCTGGAGTAAAACAGAGCATCCGTGAAGAAAAAGAGGAATAATTATCAGAAAGTACCATACTGAAAACAGGGAGATTAAGTGAAAATTTACCTATTGAATGGAACCTAAACCTGACTCTCAACACCCCCAGCCCTCTTCTGTCAACAGACCTCTAGAACAATGGCAGCCAGCAGACAGGAAATTAGACATTTTTCTGGGGAACCTGACCAAGCCGAGATAAATCAAAATACTAATACTAGCAGACCCCCAAAATGGCCCAGCAGATCACATCACAGTGAATCCCAGAAATAAGCACCCACCACCAGCTCAGAACATCTAATGTTCAGAAGTTCTAATCAGACTGTCTTTGAGCAAACAATCAAGGATTATCAGACACTTGAAGGAACCATTCAATTCGAAAATGAAACATCTAAGGGCGCCTGGGTGCCTCAGTCAGTTAAGCGTCTGACTTCAGCTCAGGTCATGTTCTCACGGTTTGTGGGTTTGACCTCCACATCAGGCTCTGTGCTGACAGCTCAGAGCCTGGAGCCTGCTAAGGATTCTGTGTCTCCCTCTCTCTCTCTGCCCCCTCCCCACTTGCACTCTTTCTCTCTCTCAAACATTAAAAAGAAATTTTTTTAAATGAAGCATCAAAACTAACTAAAATCTATTTGAAGAAGCATGACTATTCCAGGGAGTAGAAAATGTCTCAAAAAAACTACAATTAATAGGGGCACCTGGGTGGCTCAGTTGGTTAAGCATCTGACTCTTGATTTCGGCTCAAGTCATGATTTCATGGTCATGGGATGGAGCCCCACGTCGGGCTCCGCACTGAGCATGAAGCCTGCCTGGGATTCTCTCTCTCCCCGCTCCCCTCTCTCTCTGCCCATCCCCACGCATGTGCTCTCTCTCTAAATAAATCAGTATCTTTTAAAAAACTGTTACTAATAACCTTAGGGAGACAAGATACTATATCTATAACACAAGACAAAATTTTTTTTTTTTAATAAAAAGAAAGCACATTCAGAGAAAAATAGCCCAAAAGTAGAGGGGTGCCTGGCTGGCTCAGTCAGTTAAGTGTCTGACTTCAGCTCAGGTCATGATCTCACAGTTTGTGGGTTTGAGCCCTATGTCATCGGGCTCTGTGCTGACAGCTCAGAACCTGGAGCCTGCTTCAGATCCTGTGTCTCCCTCTCTCTGCCCTCCCCAACTTATGCTCTGTCTCTGTCTCTCACAAATAAATAAAACATTTAAAAAACTTTTTTAAATAAATAAAAACCCATAAGTAGAAATAACTCAGAGAAAGGTCAAAAGAAGGCTGAACCTGGCAAATGCACTCCTAGGCATATATACAAGAGAAATAAAAACACATGTCCACATAAAAACTTGTGCGTGAATGTACACAGTAGCATTATTCACAATAAGCAAAAAATGGAAAACAACCCAAATGTCCATCGACTGATGAGTGAATGAATAAAATGTGCTATATACATAAAATGTAGTATTATTCAGAATAAGAAAGGAATAGAGTTCTGATACATGCCGCAACGTGAATGAATTGTGAAAACAGCTAAATTAAAGAAACCAATCATAAAAGACTACATAATGTATAATTCCACTTATGAAATGTCCAGAACAGGCAAACCTAGAGAGAGACAGTGATTAGTGGTTGACTAGGGCTGGAGATAGGAGAAACAGGAGTGACTGCTAAAGGGGATGGGATATTTTGAAGGGAAGAAGAGAGATGAAAATGTTCTAAAATTAGATTGTGCACTAACTGCACAACTCTGTGAATATACTAAAACCCATTGGAGGGGCACCTGGGTGGCTCAGTCGGTTAAGCATCCGACTTCAGCTCAGGTCATGATCTCGCAGTTCGTGAGTTTGAGCCCCACATTGGGCTCTGTGCTGACAACTCAGAGCCTGGAGCCTGCTTTGGATTGTGTGTCTCCATATCATTTCGTCCTTCCCCCACTCATGCCATGTCTGTCTCTCTCTCTCAAAAATAAACATTAAAAAAATTTTTTTTTCATGGGAATGCAAGCTGGTGCAGCCACTCTGGAAAACAGTATGGAGATTCCTCAAAAAACTAAAAATAGGGGGCGCCTGGGTGGCTCAGTCGGTTAAGCGTCCGACTTCGGCTCAGGTCATGATCTCGTGGTCCGTGAGTTCGAGCCCCATGTCGGGCTCTGTGCTGACAGCTCAGAGCCTGAAGCCTGTTTTGGATTCTGTGTCTCCCTCTCTCTCTGCCCCTCCCCTGTTCATGCTCTGTCTCAAAAATAAATAAACGTTAAAAAAATAAATTTTTTTTTTTAATTAAAATTAGAACTATACTACGAGTCAGCAATTGCACTACTAGGTATTTATTTATCCAAGGGATACAGGTGTGCTGTTTCAAAAGGAAACATGCACCCCAATGTTTATAGCAGCACTATCAACAATAGCCAAAGTATGGAAAGAGCCCAATGTCCATCGATGGGTGAATGGATAAAGAAGATGTGGTGTATATATATACAATGGAGTATTAGCAATCAAAAAGAATGAAATCTTGCCATTTGCAACTACATGGATGGAATTGGGGGTTTTACACTAAGTGAAATTACTCAGAGAAAGACAAGTATCATATGACTTCATTCATATGAGGACTTTAAGAGACAAAACAGATGAACATAAGGGAAGGGAAACAAAAGTAATATAAAAACAGGGAGAGGGGACAAAGCATAAGAGACTCATAAATATGGAGAACAAAGGGAGGGTTAGTAGAGGGGGGATGGGAGAGGGGATGGGCTAAATGGGTAAGGGACATTAAGGGATCTACTCCTGAAATCATTGTTGCACTATATGCTAATTTGTATGTAAATTTAAAAAAATAAAAGTAAAAAAAAACCTTTTTAATAAAAAAATAAAAATAAAAGCTAAAAAAGGTGAACAATACTGTATGTGAATTATATCTCAATTATCTCAATAAGGCTATTTTTTTTAACGTTTATTTGTTTTGAAAAAGAGAGAGTGTGCAAGTGACAGAGAAGGAGAAAGAGAATCCCAAGCAGGCTCTGTGCTCACAGCGCAACATGGGGCTCAATCTCACAAACCATGAGATCATGACCTGAGCCGAAATCAAGACTCAAACACTTAACCAATTAAGCCACCCAGGTGCCCCCAAAACTAGTTTTAGGTTTTTTTGTTTTGGGTTTTTTGTTTTTTTTTTTTTTTGAGAGATAGAGAGGCTCAAGTGAGCAAGGGTGGAGACAGAGAATCCCCTGAGGGGCAGAGAGAGAGTGAGAGAGAGAAGGGGGCCTCACTAGAAACGGGACTCATGTTCACCTAAAGCAAGCTTCGAGCTCACCTGAAGAAGCAGGGCTCAAGCTCATGAATTGTGGGATCATGAATTGAGCCAAAGTCAGATGCTTAACTGACTGAGCCACCCAGTGCCCCCAAAACTACTTTTTTTTTTTAAAGATAGTTGAGGAAATCCCCCAGAAAATTAAAGAGAAACAACAAAACAAGAAAATTCCAAAACTAATTATTTCAACATCCAAACAATAAGTATTCTATTATAGGAAAAATTTCAAATAAGAACAACCTCCAAGGACTACAGTGAAAAGGAAGTGAGTGATGCACCAGGCACAAAAGGCAACAACACAGATTAGAAATTTGGAGTCTCCAAAAGAGGTTTCTTCAAAGAGATAAAGTTTGAGGGCCTCAAACATCTTGAGGAGATTATGACAACTGGTGGAGAATCTAGGATTGATGGAAGAAAATTGTAGAAAACTAAACAAATGCAACAATTATCAATTCCAGAATAAAAACAAGAAGCGATGTAAACATGAAAAATAATAATATTCCACAGATTCTGCTCTGAATGGTGTTTACAATAATAGTGTTCATAATAATGCAAACTCAATCATGATTTAAACAAAATTATAATGTAACTGTACTAGGAAGATGGAGAAATAGCTAAAAAAATTTTTTTTAATTTTTTTAATTTTTATTTATTTATTTATTTTAATGTTTATTCATTTTAGAGAGAGAGAGAGAGAGAGAGAGAGACAGAGCATGAATGGGGGAAGGTCAGAGAGACAGGAAGACACAGAATCTGAAACAGGCTCCAGGCTGTGAGCTGTCAGCACAGAGCCCGATGCGGGGCTCGAACTCACGGACCGCGAGATCATGACCTGAGCCAAAGTCGGTCGCCCAACCGACTGAGCCACCCAGGCGCCCCAGCTAAAAAAAATTTTTAAAGAATGCGTGAAAGTATAATCATGATATGTAGAGTTACAGAGATAAATAACACAAGAAAAAGCCTTTCTACGAGGTAGGTAGTATCCATATCTCCATATGATTTGATGAGGAAAGTGAGGCTCAGTTTTAACTCGTCACAAAGGTAATAATGGCAGCACCAGGAGTTAAGTCTAGAAGTTCTGACTCCAGAGTCGTTATTAACCATGCCACCAAATCGCTTCTGATTGGCATAAAATGTAATTTTTAACAAGTTTTAAAACTCCAGAAAGCAATTAAACTACTTTCTTCCTAATGTCTCCTCTACACTAAATTTAAAATGTATTTCATTATTATTCATTTTTAAATATACTTTTGTTATAACATCTGTAAACTGAAAGACATGAAAGAAGTTTTCCCAGTAACACTAAAAACAATCCTCCCAATTAGTCTGTTAAAAGGAGGCATTTAGATTGAACATATAATATAGTCACTTAGATTTAGTTAAGGACCTTCAATTCACTATGAATAAAACCTGCACTTTATTTTTTTAGTATTTAAATTTAGAATTACACAAGAGAGATGTTAGTTCTCCCTTGCTTTTATAAAAGAAGAAAACTGACGTCTCATTTGAAAACTAGAAACCAGGGGCGCCTGGGTGGCTCAGTCAGTTGAGTGTTGGACTCTAGGTATCAGCTCAGGTCGTGATCTAATGGTTCCTGAGTTCAAGTCCCACACTGGGGGCTTGCCGTCAGCACAGAGCCCACCTGGGATTCTCTCTATGTCTCTCTGCCTCTCCTCCGCTTTGTTTCTAAAAATAAATAAACTTTCGGGGTGCCTGAGTGGCTCAGTTGGTTAAGTGGCCGACTTTGGCTCAGGTCATGATCTCGCAGTCCACGAGTTCGAGTCCCACATCAGGCTCTGTGCTGACAGCTCGGAGCCTGGAGCCTATTTCAGATTCTGTTTCCTTCTCTCTGACCCTCCCCCATTCATGCTCTGTCTCTCTCTGTCTCAAAAATAAACGTTAAAAAAAAAATTAAAAAAAATAAATAAATAAATAAAAAATAAATAAATAAATAAACTTTCAAAAAAAATTTATAAAAAAAGAAAGAAAAGAAAACTAAAAACCATCTTGATACCCTCGGTACAGGAATGTACTGAGGGAATTCGCTTATGGTACATCCACTCAGAGAAATATCATACAAGTTTTCAAAAGACAGTATAAGGACTATGTAACACTGAAAAACCATTATGGTGCAATGTTAACTGGAAAAAGAAGATGAAAGTTGTATGTTCACTATAAATAACTTTATTTTAAAAAAAGCAGGCGTGTGGAAAGACAAAAATGATAGTAGCAGTTGTGTTAAAATAGAATAATGATTAATACCCCTTTCAATTTTGCACTAACATTTTCAAAAATTTAAAGACCTAGTATAAAATTTAAACATAAGTAACTCTGGAAATGTTCTAAGACTAGATTGTGATGACAGCTGCACAACTCTGTAAATGTACTAAATATTGCTAAATTATATACTTGAAATCAGTAAATTTTATGTTTATACATGATACCTCAAAAATTGTTTAAAAAAAAAAAAAAAGACATTCAGAGGAAAACACTTTTTCTATAATACTCACATGAGAAAATTCAGGCTGGGATGGGATAGGCAGTGACCCAGGAGTGAAGACTGGTGTGCTCTGAGACACTGGTGTTGAGGCTTGAGGTGATATAGTGGGCTCAGGTGGGAGAGGGGGGCGTTCTATCTCCAATGGTTCTTCATCTTGTAGTTTCTTCTCAAAACACTCTCCTTTTCCTTCTGATAACATGGACATGTCCATTGGCTCATCTGGTTTAAAACAGGAAAAACAAATTGAGAAATAAGCACTCATCAATATTACTCATGTTCCAATACCACTAGTAACAACTGTATCACAGCAATTTCCATTCCTAAAAAAATAATGATTTAATTTTCAGAAAAGCTGACAGATTAATAGTAGACTGAGTCTAAGAAATCTAGCAATGCTTTCTTCCCCTGGGAGGAGGAAGGTCCACACTCTCCAAATCCTCAGATATAGATTTCATTGGGGTGGGGGAGGGGGCATTCATCTGGGGATACCCACTCATCCCCTTGAAATGTTAAATTAACTCAGCTCCTCTGAACCCCTTTCCCTACCATTACTCAGTTTTTCCACAAATTGTATGGGAACACCCACGTTAATGTCACCTAATTTAACCATCGTATATTCTGCCACAGGCCTTGAGAGGCAGCGAATTTATTCACCACTCCAATATCTACTTATTTATGAACTCATTACATTTGCATTAACAATTGCTAAGCAGAGAGAAATGAATGCCAGGAAAATACAGAAGAAGAAAAAATCTGTCAGTGCCAATCAGCAGTGATTTATCAAAGAACTAAGGGTAAGCCACTAATCCTGAGATAAATTGCTCAAGAGTGAAACACAAACACACACCACCACCACCTCCCCAATGCTTTCCCATAGTACACTACCCACCTGTAGGCTAACAGGTTCTTCCTCAGAGCCAGCCTAGCTAGCTAGGTCTTGATTTATCAACCCTTTTTCCCCTATTTTACAACTTGACCCCAAACAGGCTTCCTTCTAGACCACATTCACAAATTATCTATATATACCACTAAGTTTTTCCCTGCCACCTACATTCATGCTACTGACTATACCTCACCTTGGTGCCTACCCTTGCTGCTTTGCTTGATTTAACCTCACATTCCAGTCTAATGCTAGGTTCCAGATCTGGTGCTGCAGGCCTTGAGCATGCTAGCACAGCTGTGCTAAGTATTTTCATTACACCGTTTCAGTTTCATTTTCATCTCTCTCGCCATGACAAAGTACTTATTAAGGACCTACTGTTCTAAGCACTACATATAAAAAGGTTAATAATTTTAGAAAGAAAGAAAAGAAAGGAAGGAAGCAAGCATATATAGAGCCACAAACAGTTATGCACATGTTAAGCAAACACACTAAATCCAAAATACAATTGACAGGAGAAAATACAGTATGTTATATGAAAGAATAAAAAAGAACGCTGAATCATATATATAACATAATCCCAAGTCTGTAAAATACTTCTTTATGCATAGAAAATACTCTGAAAGGAAATATATCCAAGTGCTAATCATGTCTGGATTGTGGTATCCAGGTCACTTTTATTTTCTTATTACTTTCCTATGGGCTTTCCAAACTTTCTACAGTGAGCATTAATTATGTTTACAATCATGGAGAAAGTATTTTTAGTATAATTATATTTATGTGATATTCAATTTTCACACTATAAATAGAAAAAATGGTTTTAAGTACAAACCAAACTTAACTTGCATTAGGATTTTTGTGGAATGGATTGACTTTTATTTTTTACTAAAGATATTATTAATCATGCTATGCTTAATATGATACCAGTCTATTTGGCTACCTACAATTGACTTCAAGACAAACAACAAGACCCAAATTTAATGGCAAAAGAAAGTTAAGATTACATTTTGTCATGGGTAAATTAAACCTGAAAAAGTTAAACATATTTCTATATTTATATCACTCAAGAGTAGAGACAGCAGGATATCATAGGAGGCATATAAACAGATGAGACCATAGGACCTGGGGGCAGCTGCCAGAGTTCAAATTCTGCCTCTATGACTTAGTTGTGAAATCTCTCTGTGACTCCATTTCCTCATCTGTAAAATGGAGATAAAACATCTACCTCGGGTTGCCTGGGTGGCTCAGTCAGTTAAACATCTGACTCTTGATTTTGCCTCAGGTCATGATCTCACAGTTCCTGAAATCAAGCCCCATGGTGGGCTCTGCACTGACAGCACGGAGCTTGCTTGGGATTCTCTCTCACCCTCTCTCTCTGCCCCTCCCCTGCTCTCTCTCAAAATAAATATTTTTTAAAATTAAAAAAAAAAAGAGTAACACCTATTTCTTAGTATTGTTGTGAGGGTTCAATTAAAAAAAAACAAAAACAAAAACAAAGAAAAGCACCTAGAGCCAAAGAGAAGCACACCAAACAGTGCCTGGCATACCATAAGTGCTTAATAAATATTAACCATTATACCATCATTGGTATGTGAAAGAATTAAAAGGAGAAAATCATGAAATTTATTGGAAAAGACTTCATAAAAGTAGTAGGAACTTAGAAATACCTTGAGTGACTGGATATAAGACTAAGAGAGAGTAAAAGAGATATAGATAACGAGATAAATTAAGTAAAAAGGAAATCTTTCTTGTGAATAATGTAAAATCACCAGGTCCTCAAAGGAGGAAGTGAATGAAATCAAAATTTCTACGACCTGCTCCTAGCCATTCTTTGACTAAAACTGCTTGATGATAACAAAAATAACATTTAAATAGCAAAAGAAACAATTTTTGGTTCCCTTTCCCTGGAAGCATGTCAACATGTTGCTGGAAACTTCTGGGTTATTAGTAATAAACCCAGTTCTTCACTAATAAACTAATATAACATACTATTCTGAGTTCTATCTTAACAAATTTTACCCTACAGATCTTTTTAAAAATTAAGTCAAAAATACAGAATTCTCATAAGAATGAGCCCCTTATACTAGGCCACATCCCTGAAGGGGAGATAGACATGAGTCCTACTGAATAGTTTAGGTCACAGTGTCTGAACATATAAAGAAACAGTACGTTCTGCAAGGCAGAAGAAGTGCTGCTGCTCGTCTAATCTGAGAGCAACAGACAGATCACGAGAGCTCACCTTTTCTCCCTTCTTGCTCTGTGGGACTGCTAGGAACGATAAAAGGGGTAGATCGGAAAGCATCAGGGGAAGGAGCAACAAGATCTGAGGAATTCCTTTATATAAAGAGAGAATCACAGGTTATTGTACCACAGCCACAGTTGTGCATTTGTTTTTTACTTTCTGATAGCAAAAATATCTAAGTCATCCAAACAAATCTTATTAGCAATCTCTCAAACATCTACCTGAGGCTGATGGAAGAGCCATGAATAATACTTAACTATTTCTCACACCAGACATATCCAAAATTAGAATTAAAAAAAAATAATAATAAGGATAAAGCCATATGATTATAAGAGAAATAAACAATCAAACACAAGGACATCATGATTGCAAAGCAAGATGACAAAGAGCTAAAAAATAAATTCACGTGCAAAACTGAGGTAAAAATACTCCAAATTTTACCTAATATTAGAAAGATCATGCACATTTTTATTTCAAAAAAAAAGCAAATCTCTTTGCCATAACAGCGAGATAAAGAACTCCAACTAAGGTCAACTATAGTACAATCTATTCTCCACCCCTATGCGGTTAAATGGAAAGAACTGCTGGTCAAATAGAAGAGCAGTATGCTTGTTTTGGTTGTATAACAGAATATAACTGGGCAGTTTCTGTCTAGTGAAACAATTGGGCTACTATTATAAACTTCCAAATGGGGGAGTGCCTGGCTGGCTCAGTCAGAAGAGCATGCGACTCTTGATCTCAGGGTTCTGAGTTCGAGCCCCAAGTCGACTGTAAAAATTACTTAAATAAATAAAACTAAAAAAAAAAAAAAAAACCAAAAAACCTCCATATGGGAAAGCAGAGCTACCTGCCTTCAATAGGTCCACTAAGTTCTTAACCCCAAAATTCTAAAGCCTAGAGTCTGCTTTTTGGAGTTTGCTTTTTGATTTTAAAAATAATTCTAGACTAGCAATTTAGCTCTTTCAACCTTAGCCTAAGACCCTCAGATACATGTTTCTTTGGCAGAGCTATTTTAGGCTTACTTACGTGGAAAGACTCTCCTGAACAAGGGACCTCTGACCAGAGAGCTGCAGGAGGTGCAGAGTGGTGGCAGGTGTGGAAGCCAGAGAACATCCACCTTCTTCCCTTGAAGGAGTAGAGCAACCATCAGAAGCTATTTTAAAAGAGAGAGAGAGAGAGAGAGAGAGAGAAAATCTAGTTTCATTTGCTTCTCAGATTGACAATCCTGAGTTTAAAAAAAAAAAAGGAAGAGGAGGAAGAAGAAAGCAAGCAAGCAAGCCACTCAGTACTGCAAACAGTAAGATCAATGTTTCCAACCATGTTCCAAGAGAGCAGAAACTGTTTTCTAATAGTAGTACAATCAATGGAATGCCATGCTAACACAAATTCTAAGTGACCACTAAATACCATCCTCCCTAAATTACGGGTTTCTTTAATATAGAATTGACAAAACATATTCCTTAGTCCTTTCCATCATGATTAAACCTTGGGAGGAAAAAGGCAGAATCCTTATCCCTCTGCTTGGCTGCTCTGCTTCTTGTGAAGCTTCTATTGTAAAACAGCAAGTAAGCCTTTTATTCCAAGGTCTACCTATGGTGAAGTAAAGCTCATGCCATGAAACAGATGGCAGACGTAAAACAATGTGCATCACACCTGATGATATGAATGCAGTTTTCATGATTAGAACCTGGGCCTCCTCAGAGGAGACAGAAAATACTAATGCGTTAATAAAAGAATACAAGAGCAGCCATTATTGACTTATATTATGAACAATCTCCTGTTGGTCACTTCTCAGCAACAGACAGGGGTATTAGCTGCATTAATCCCAAGTATAAAGGAATTTCTTTCTGCTAGGCCATAACTTCCTATTTCTGACAGATGAACTAACTAATAAATAGATGAGTAGGCAGACTATTGCCCAGGGAATTATGAAAAACTTAACACTTGATTACCATGATATTAAGATCTGAAGACCTATGATGACTCTAATAGCTATTCTGTCCTTAATATTAAATTTACTATATTATTCCTCAAAATCTCCATTTCCAACACAGAGAGAAAACTATGTTAAAATGTAAAACAGGGGCGCGTGGGTGGCTCAGTCGGTTGGGCGTCTGACTTCGGCTCAGGTGGTGACCTCACTGTTCGTGAGTTCAAGCCCCATGTTAGGTTCTGTGCTGACAGCTAGGAGCTTGGAGCCTACTTCGGATTCTGTGTCTCCCTCTCTCTCTGTTCCCCACTGCTTGTGCTCTGTCTCTCAAAAATAAATAAAGATTAGGGGCGCCTGGGTGGCTCAGTCGGTTAAGCGGCCGACTTCGGCTCAGGTCATGATCTCGCGGTCCGTGAGTTCGAGCCCCACGTTGGGCTCTGTGCTGACAGCTCAGAGCCTGGAGCCTGCTTCCGATTCTGTGTCTCCATCTCTCTGACCCTCCCCCGTTCATACTCTGTCCTCTCTCTGTCTCAAAAATAAATAAACGTTAAAAAAAAAGAAAATTTTAAAAAATAAATAAATAAAGATTAAAAAAATTTTTTTTAAAAATGTAAAACAGCAATCATTCCCAAAAAGCCTTTCTCATTAATCAGTTAGAAATGTATTTTCCTTCCATACTACAAACAAGTCTGCATACCTATAAAGTGCCTTCTAATTCAAACAGTAGGCTCAGAACAATAATAATAAAGTTTAGATCTTCGGAGAAGAGGAGCTACAGCAACTAATCACTCTTTTATACCTGTTTTATTGCTCTGGTCAAACAAGTCTTCCTGAGTTGACAAAACCTCAGGCTCTGGGGACTTCTGAATCTGCAGTCCACCTTCCAAAAGTTCTTGAGCAGGTATTTGTTCTTTTGTTTCCATAGCAGCAAGAGATACTTTGCAACAAGGAGGCATGTCCTCTGACCTAGGAAATTCAAACCACCAGGAGAAAAAGTTGCTATACATTCAAATGCTTTCACCTTTGAATTAAGATTTTCCTGGGGCACATGAGTGGCTCAGTCCGTTGAGCAACTGACTCTTGATTTCAGCTCAGGTCATGATCTCATGGGCATTGAGGTTGGGCTCCACACTCAGCATGGAGACTGCTTAAGATTCTTTCTCTCCCTCTGCCTCTTCCTCTCTCTCAAAAAAAAAAAAAAAAAAGAAAAGAAAAGAAAAGAAAAACGAAGAAGCCTTTCCTGTTTTGTGTTCTCTAATAATTTCAAAACTTCCAGGGGCTCTATTTATTCAAAGTTGAAACAAGCTACTTTTTATGACATGAAGACCTCAGCCCATTTAAAATCTTGTCTCAGTCTCTCACACAGCAATTTTCCAACTTTGCTCACAGCTGTGCAGCATGCTGTCCATGATTTCTCATGAGTGATTCAAGGATTTTTGTTACATATACTGTTACCCACGTGAGCATGAAGGATTCTAAACCAAACCACAACAATGCCAGTCCTAATGAGGACTTTCCACAAAGTTTAGATGTGAATTATCCTCTGTGCTATTACCACACACATTATCTGCTGCTGACCTTTTCCATTTGTTCTGCTCAACCTCACCCCCAAACCAAGAATCCTTCATACCAATACCACTCACACATGTAAAACTCTCATTGCTGGCCCCTTTCCAGAGACTTGGGAGGTTCGCCTATTAAAAAGTTAGCAAAACTAGCTACAGGGAAACTTCCTAAAGAAAAACCTAAAATGTCAGCCCGTGTGAGGGTGAGTGTTTTGTATTAGAAAGACAACTTCTCTTGGGGTGCCTGGGTGGCTCAGTCGGTTAAGCCTCCGACTTTGGCTCAGGTCATGATCTCATGGTTCATGGGTTCAAGTCCTGCATCAGGCTCTGTGCTGACAACTGGAGCCTGGAGCCTGCTTCAGAGTCTGTGTTTCCTCTCTCTCTGCTCTTCCCCTTCCCCTGTTCGTGCTCTGTCTCTCTCCCTCAAAAATAAACAAACATTAAAAAATTAAAAGAAAAAAAAAAGACCAAACAACTTCTCTTGATAGTCAACTTTGTTCAGGACTCCATTCCCCACCATTTGTATTGAAGGAAGTTATAAGAAAATACTGAATGCTTATTCAAGTGCTTATTCCCAAACTGGACGCATCCCACTTTTCCTCTGCCATATCCAAACGTGAGCTGTTGACCAGAGGCAATGCAGTTTGGGACACGATAATCACCAGAGGCACAGCAGAAGGATAAGCCCAATTCCTACCAATTCCACTATAGGACTTGGGAAAAGAATACGTCCATAGCTATACCATAAACTATTAGATGTAGGATACATGAGGACTGAAAGCAATCTGGGTGTTCCTCAATTATAAGAACAGTAAATTTTCAAATATAATATTCATGTGATTCCTCATAACACTAGAGATAGAGAAAATAGGAACTCCTCCCACAGAGACAGTGTCTCTGTAGACAAAGATCAGAGAGGAATGACAACCAAAGATTAAGGAGTCATGATTACAATTAACGGCAACAATAAAATGGCTTTGTAATATGCCTAAAGATAAGGACACGGTTAAGAATTCATAAATAATTAGTTTCCACTGGACCAGAAATATGCACAGTACAAGGGGGGAGGAAAATCAATAATTTCTAAAAATGTTTCCATCTAGCCAAGTAAAACAAGTATGAAACTTAAAAATACTTTCTAGAAACTATAAAGTACTATAGCAGAAACCTAAAAGAGCAGAGTTTACCTTGCAGGTGGTGAACTTTGCTCATCTACCACATGTACATCCTTACTGGGCTGTGCTACCACAGGGACATCCTTGCTGGGCTGTTCTGCCATGGGCATATCTTCATTGGACTGTTCTTCATGCTTAATTGCTTGAAGTTTTAGAAGACAGGAAGGAGATACTTAATTTTCCAAAGTACTAGAAGCAGTCCCAGATGCTTTTTTAAAGGCAAAGATTTAACAAAAGAAGTCCAATTTGAAAATATAAACAGACATCAATGCAAAAAGAAAATAACCAGTAACCTTAATCAAAACTAACCAAACCAAACTAAAACAAACCTTTCCAAAACTTTTAATCTGCAAGCCATCAACTAACAAGTATTTGCCAGACAACTCTGCAACCCTACTATATTAACTTGATTATATTAACCTAGTAGTTATAAACTGTATTAAGGAATGAATAACTAGCTCTAGCTTAGGACGAAAATGCTTATAAACAATTCCAAATGCCAAAAAAGATGTTTCATACCAATATTAGCATCCACATCAGACAGCCCAGTGTAACTAGAGTTGGTAGTTACTGGCAGTACAGGCTCTTTGTCTACTTCATATGTCACAGTATGTTCTTCAACATCCTGGCTCTGGGAGAGTTCCAGAACTCCAAAGCCCAACTGTGCTGGGGCAGGATCTAGAAACAAAACCCCAAGAAGTTAGGTAGCATCCCACAATATTATGCACTGTGTAAGGTCCTGTCCCTTAGCAAAACAAAAAGGTCATTTTAAGTCCTTCACAAGAAAGCCCTGCCTCCAAAGTTTTTCAAAATAGACTCAAGAATAAAGGCACTAAAAGTGAAAGGGAAAAATACATAACGAAACAAAAATTACATATTCTAAAAGCTTCTGAGCACCTAACATATAGGTAGACTATGTCTACTTTCTGAAGATATACATAAACCATACCCACACACAGTAATTCAGATTATACTTCCACCCACAAAGCATACATTCCCAAAATATTTGAAAACCAAATGTAACAAGAAAAAGAGTCAATATGCAGAAAGAGAGCTATCCAATGAGCATCAAATTCCTGAACATCAAATTAGGGGGAATATCTTAGACAAATGCGACTTTCTTAATGACTATCCTCATTTTAATGATGAGAAATCTATAACCTGATAACAAAGAGAAATTTGGATATCTTCATGCTTATGTTAAAGGGACTTAGAACAATCTACTATCTAGATAAAGGCATAAAGCTACCTTCAGCACCAAGGGAGTGTGTGGTAGTATCATCTCTAATATCTTCTTCCTTTTCCTCCTTCTCCTTCTCTTCTACCTCCTCTTCTTTCTCTTCTCCCACAGGAGGAGCAGATTCCACTGACATTCCCAAAACACTACATGGAAAGACACAATCATGTGTTCTCAGATAGGCTGGGACACTTTGCTCAAAGCACTCTTCTAAATTTATTGTAACAGCCCACACACCAACCACTTCTTACGCAAATTTGAAAAAAGTAAAAAGCCTCGCCCCCATCAGTGCTTCTTTCTACAGAAAGCACCTGAAAGGATAACAACTCAAAACGCTGCACTGAATTAAAGAACACAAAATATTTAACAGAAGAAAGGAATAAACACATTTGAGTTTTTACTTTCTCCGAAAAAATATAAGCAGGGAGAGAAAAACCTTACTCTCAAGAGAATAACTGACAAGTGACACAGTAAGATATGCATTGGATATGCAGTGAAGGGACTCAAAGATACATCAGCTGAACCAGACACAGTTCACCAAAATATTTAAGAAAATTTTTTAATGTTTATTTATTTTTGAGAGAGAGAGAGAGAGAGTGAATGCGGGGGAGGGTCAGAGAGAGAGAGGGACACAGAATCCGAAGCAGGCTCCAGGCTCCAAGCTGTGAGCACAGAGCCTGACCCGGGGCTCAAACTCATGGACCACGAGATCATGACCTGACCCAAAGTCAGAAGCTTAGCCGACTAAACCACCCAGGGTCCCTACACAAAAATATGTTAGTATAAAAATCTTAGACTACATACATAGAACCAGAATGTCTGAATAAAATTCTGGTAAAAGGCCTGTATATTTAGAAGAAGTTAAGATTACAGGTCAAAAAACATAAAAGTAAAAGACAACAATCAGGAAAAAATACTACAACAAATAGAACAAAATAACAGTCTCCCTAAAATAGAAGGAATTCACATGAAGAACCCCAAGACATAGGTGGACAGACAACTCATAAAAAAGGAATATAAGTATCTTAAACATGTAGGAAAATAGAGAAAACAACTGTTGCCCATCAAATTGGGAAAAAAAAAAATTGTCAATACTATACTACTATTCAGTGCTACCCAAACCTGAGATAAGCACTATCATATACTGTTTACGAGACTCAACCATTGAGTTTACTATAAACTAATAGAATATTTCTGGAGAACACTTGGAACATTTGCAAAAATGTTTCTAAAAAAACCTCCAAAACAATGTATACACCTAATAATTTCAATAATTTCAATTTTAAGAAATAATTTGAAATGTAGAAAAATCCTTATGCAAACTTATTTCTCAATGTTTACTGTAATTAAGAAATACCTAGGGGCGCCTGGGTGGCTTAGTCAGTTAAGTGGCCAACTTCAGCTCAGGTCATGATCTCGTGGTTCATGAGTTTGAGCCCCTCTTTGGGCTCTGTGCTGACAGCTCAGAGACTAGAGCCTGCTTTGGATTCCGTGTCTCCCTCTTTCCCTGCCCCTCACCCACCCACCCTCTGTGTCTCTCTCATAAATAAACATTAAAAAAAATTTTTTTAAACTTTTAAAAGAAAAAAACTTCAGTAAACTTATTAAGAGTTTCAACTGTCGGGGCGCCTAGGTGGCTCAGTCGGTTAAGCAGCCAACTTTGGCTCAGGTCATGATCTCACAGTTCATGAGTTCAAGCTCCACATCAGGCTCTGTGCTGACAGCTCAGAGCCTGGAGCCTGCTTCAGATTCTGTGTCTCCCTCTGTCTCTGCTCCTCCCCCACTCATGCTCTGTCTCTGTCTCTCTCTCTCTCTCTCTCTCTCTCTCTCTCAAAAAAGAATAAACGTTAAAAAAATTTTTTAAAAAAAGTCTTAACTGTCATGGGAAAAACTCCATGTTGTTAAGCAAAAAAGTCAGCAAACACAAAATTTTACTCTACACATGTCAGCTATCAAGTGTGCACACAAAAAAAGAAGGAAAATATGTCAAAATGTTTACAGCAATTAGCCTCTGGGTGGCAGAATTATAGATAACATTTTTTGCTTCCTTGAAGCTTTCTACACATTTAATTATTTCATATAAAGACTACTAAGCAGAACTATAATGAGCATAAAGAGGTGAACACATAAATTTGCAAAGTTAGGGGACCATGATCCAAGGAAAAGGGACTAGTAAAGATTTTCACACACAAAAAATAGAACATTACCTATGTAACCAGGAAGACTAGTTACATAACCTCAGGAAATATAGCCCCAAGTTGAGTTTCTTGGGAAACAAAGTCCAAGAGCAAACATGACAAAATGTAGAAGAGCAATGAAAGACAGCACAAACCATATACTTTGGCTCTTCTTCAGTCTCCTTTAGTGGTTTTCCTTCATGTCCCTCCCTGACCTCTAAGTTCAGTGAGTCCTTGGAGCTCTTCTCCATCTTTACTCACCTCCTTAATGATCTTACCCAGGCTCATGGCTTTGAATATCATCCACATGCTTATGACTTTGCAATTTAAATCTCCAGCTTAAGTCATTCCCCCTGAGCTCCATCCAGACTTGCACATCATCAAGTGTCTCCAATTGTTTATTGAAAAGGCAGCTCAACTTCAACATGTCTAAACCTGACCTTCTCCTCTTGCAGTCTTTTTCCATCTCATCTAGCAGCAACCCCATTCTTCTAATACTCAAACCAAAAGTGCAGAATCATTGTTACCTCCTTCCTCTCATACTCCACCATCCAATCAGCCTTTGAATCCTATTTTCAAAAAACCCAGGGGTGCCTGGGTGGCGCAGTCGGTTAAGCGTCTGACTTCAGCCAGGTCACAATCTCGCGGTCCGTGAGTTCGAGCCCCGCGTCAGGCTCTGGGCTGATGGATCGGAGCCTGGAGCCTGTTTCCGATTCTGTGTCTCCCTCTCTCTGACCCTCCCCCGTTCATGCTCTGTCTCTCTCTGTCCCAAAAATAAATAAAAAACGTTGAAAAAAAAAAAAATTAAAAAAAAAACCCAGAATCTCACCACTCCTCATCTACTTCTACTCTGGTGTAGCCACAGTCATTTTGCCTAAATTATTTCAATAGTCTCCTACTTGGTCTTCCTGCCTCTGCCCTTGCTCCTCCTTCAGTCCATTCTCCTTTTTAATTTAAATGGATTTTAAATTTTTTCTCCAGCTTTATCAAGGTACAATCAACAAATAAAAATTGTACCCTCTTCTGTCTACTCTTGATCCAGCAGCCACAGTGATCCTATTAAAATCTAAGTCAGATCATGTCATTCCTGTTCAAAACCCTTAAATGCCTTACTATCTCAACAAGAGTAACAGCTGACTTCCTCACAGTAACCCAGAAGGCCTTACATATTCTGGTGCCCCTTACTTTTCTGACCTCTTCTCCCAATTCTCTCCATCACTCTACTCCAGCCATGCTAAACTCCTTGCCATTTCTCAAATATTCCAGGCACACTCCTAACTCAAGGCCTTTGCACTTGGCTGTTCTCTATGCAATGATTGCACTTACCCCAGATAACAGCAGAGATCACTTACTTAAGAATTTTCTTAATGTTTTTTTTTTTTTATTTTTGAGAGACAGAGCACGAGCAGGGGAGGGGTAAAGAGAGAAGGAGACACAGAATCCAAAGCAGGCTCCGGGCTCTGAGCTGTGAGCACAGAGCCCTATGCGGGGCTTGAACTCCTAGACCTTGAGATCATGACCTGAGCCAAAGGCGGACACTTAACTGACTGAGACACCCAGGCACCCCACTCAAGAACTTTTAATCAAATGTCTTATCAGCCAAGCATTCCCTAAGTCACCCTATCTAAACTTGCAACTCCTTTGATGTTTCCTATCCCCTTCTCTGCTATATTTTTCTCTTCAGCCCTTATCAGTTTCTAACATACTATTTACTTATTGATCATGTATTGCTATATCCCATACAAGAATGTAAGCTATATTAAGGTCTATGATTTTTTTTTCTGATCCTCTGCATCTCCAAAATTCAACAATGCTTGGCATATAGGAAATATCCAATAAATATTTGTAAAATGATCAGGTGAATCCAAACAGGCTTGAAATAAATCAGATTATAGGCAAAAAAACCCAGTCCTAATGGTTAAACTTTTCTCTACTGTCTAAAGCTAATGGAAAGGAAAACAAAGGTTTAAATACATTATTTAGAAGTACAAAAGTAGCTGACATAAGAACTAAAATAATTATCAATAATTGGGAGTGTATGGAGTTAAATCCTCATCTTTCATTATGGAATTGAATTGTCTTAATTTGATAAAATAAGAAATGGCAGTATTAGTTTTACAATATTGTAAAATATTAGTTTTACAACATTATTGAGCACCAGGAAGATAACCTCTCCAAGAAGTTAAAACACACAGCGTAGCCTCTGTGAAAGGACACCAAGGGTGGGAAAGGACTCTGCTTTTAATTATAAGTTATTTTTAAAATAAATTATGTATTTATATTACTCTGTTAAAAATATTTGACAGATCTCACTAAAATTAAAAAACTGCTCTGTGAAAAACCTTCTGAAGAGGATGAAAAGATAAACTAGAGTGAGAGAAAATATGTGCAAACCAGATAGCCTACAAAGGACTAATAACTAGAATATATAAAGAACTCTAAAAACACAGTTTTTAAAAATCCAATTAGAAAATGGACAGAAGACATGAACAAACATTTCCTTGAAAAGGATGTACAGATGGCAAATAAGCACATCAAAAGATTTTTAACATCATTTGCCACTAGGGAAATGCAAATTAAAATAATGTGATATCACTACACATTTATCAGAACAGTCATAATAAGAAATTGTGACAACACTAAATGCTGGTAAAAATGGCGAGAGACTGGATCTCTTACACTGCTAGTGAAACTATATAATGGTATAGTTACTCCAGAAAGAGTTTGGCAATTTCTTAAAAAACTAAATATACAACTACCAAACAGCCCAGCAATTTCCCAATGACCATTTATCCCAGAGATAGAAAGATTATGTTCACTTAAAAACTAGCACACAAAAGGTCAGAGCAACTTTATTTGCAATAGCCAAAACCCATATCAATCCAGCTCTCCTGCAACAGGTAAACGGTTAAACTGTGGTATATCCATACCATGGAACAACTACTGGGCAATAAAAAGTAATGAACCACTAATATATGCAACAATTTGGACAGATCTCCCAGGAGTTATGCTGACTGGGGGTGGGGGGGGAAGCGGGGAGGGAAGCCAATCCCAAAAGGTTAATGTATGATCCCATTTACATAACATTTCGAAATGACAAAATATTACAAAGGACAGTCTTAATTAGCGATTGCCAGGAGTTCAGGTAAGACAAAGAGGTGAATATGGTTATAAAAAGACAGCACTAGGGTTCCTTGTGATTCTGGAACCATTCAGTATGTTGACCACAGTGGCAGATACAGATGTAACTAGACTTTATAAAAATTCACATACATGAATACAAGTAAAAGTGGGGAAACTTAAATCATTCAGTAGATTTTATCAATGCAGATATCCTGGTTAATATACTATAGTTTTGCAAAACGTTACCATTTGGGCAAAGTTTATAAAGGATCTCTCTCTACATACTATTTCTTACAACTGCATGTGAATCTATAATTATCTCAATTTTTTTAAATGTTTAATAGAGAAGGGCACCTGGCTGGCTCAGTCAGTGAAGCATGCAACTCTTGATCTTGGGGTTGTGAGTTAGAATCCCATGCTGGATGTAAAGAATACTTAAACATTTTATTTTATTGTTTTAAAGATTTTATTTTTAACAGGGAAATAAAACAATCTATATTTCTTTAGTATACTTTAGGATGCTCCATGTTTAGGACCATCAGCTTAGATCAACCGAACACTAGGTAAGAGAGGAAGATTTTTTTGGAATTTTATGCAAAAAGTTCACAAGCAGCTTTTTAAAAAATACTTGCATTAACGAATAAATACATACAAACGGAGATCAATATACCTGTGTTTTGAAGAACTTTCATTCTCTTGGAATCAACCCCAAATCCTTTCTAGATTCATGGCCTTTGCACTTGCAGTTCCCTCTGGAAAGCTCCTCCTCCCACCAGCCACTCTTCTCCCCAGCTCTTCAAACATGTCTAACAAATTCATATTTATAGTTTAGATCACATTCCTCAAAGAGGCTTACCCCTATCACACAGATTAGGTCATATTTTCTTTCTTTCCTCCCTCTTTGAAATAACAATTGTAACTGAACAGCTGTTTATGTAATGATTTAACACCTTTCTCCCTGTTGAATTATAAGTTCCATGATGGCAAAGCCCCTTTAAAACACCTTACCACAGTGCCTGCACATTTACTGAAAGTAAACGTTCAAGGTTTTTTGGTTTTTGTTTTGTTTTGTTTTTTTAGGGAAAGGGCAACACGTCAATGCAAAAAGGGAAAAGTGATAGTATGGGACTTCTCTAACAGCACTGCTTCACTTATGAGGGGTATACATACTTCCTGCCCCCACTGGTTCAAACCAAGGTGCTGGGCCACAAAAACACAAATAACTTTGGCACACGTTCACTTTAAAGTATCATAAATTTAAATGCCTACAGAAAGCAAAACAAGGTAACAAAAAGGGGTGAAGTGGCTAAGAACAAAAGCAAAAGTACTGCAATAAAAGATGAATAATTAACTTCAGTGTCCACATACAATAGTAAATTGTAGGGACTATGACAGACCAGAGCACTCATGCTCACCTATGCAGAGGTTAGCTGCTACTCACAGCTCTAGGCAAATGTTACCAATAATACAAAAGTTGCATTGCCTCTGGACTAGTAATGCCAGAAGCTGAAAATCCAAGTTTTATGTAAAATTTCCCCATTTAAAATTCTATCAATTATTTCAAATATATTTTACAACCATGTGTGGGCCAAAGACAAGCCACCTGCAGGTCAAAATAAGCCCACCAATTTGTAGATTGTTCCAAAGCACCAACTAATAATTTGGGAGAAAAAACTTATGTGCAAACAGAGTATTAAATAGAAGGCAAAAAAAAGGGGGTGGGAGGGCATTTATTTTTTAGATAAAACCATAGTCTTTCACCACCTCAACCTGACATTCTCCTCTTTGACTAGCTCCCTTTTCCTACTCAGCCACCACAAGGCTCCTGAAGTTATCTAAGTTCTCTTTTGATTTTAGTAATTTCAGGCAGGAGACTAAGCACTGAATAGTAAAAAAGAAAGAGAAGGCACTGAAGTCAGGAGGGCTCAGAGCTCAGTTGCCACTTATAAGCAATATATTCTAGAACAAGTTATCTAACATCTTCACCCATCAGTTTCCCCCTCTATGTAATGGAAAGAAGATTATGTCTTCACTGTACAGCTGCTCTAAGGATGAAATTAAATGGGAATATGTATCAAACATACAATTCTGACAGAGGATCCTATCCTAACAGAGGATAAACTCAAAAAATGGACAATGTAAAACTACGCATAAGACAAAGTAAAAATTGAATACTGTTTAGGGTATGAATTAATAAACATCCTGGGTCTAAAACTGGTAATTTAGCTGGTAGATGGAAAGCATGCCTAATAGTTTTGATAATATGCCTAAAGATTTTTTGATTATTTTTTCCATTAAGTCATATCTATGCTAAGAATGAAGAATGATTATTTACTTTACGTGTACAATACAAATCACAATTTGAATAATACAAGTGTAAAAAATGTTATTACCTTCACAAAAGAGATTCTGGCTATCAGTACTAATGTACCAGTGAATATGATCCTCAACTCCCACTATCTAATTCACAAAAATAAGATTAATCCCTTTATCATTGGGATGAGGCAATAGGTACAGATAAAAGAAATGATCCATTAATAAATTTAAATAAATTCCTTCCAACACTAGTATACCTGCTTGTCCTGTTTGGCTGAGGTAACTGTTCAATGACCTGACTGATGGTACCACCTGTGTCCAAATGAGAAGAATCCATAGGGTCTGAAAAAAAAGAGTGGACATTAGTACAAAAGGCATTTACTACCGAACTTTAATACCAAACTTTAATACAAATTCAGAAATGTGGACAATATCAATCTAATCATCTACATTAAAAAATCAACTTTCTGGGGCACCTGGATGGCTCAGTCGGTTAAGCATCCAACTTCAGCTCAGGTTGTGAGTTCAAGCCCTGCATCAGGCTCTCTACTGTCAGCACAGAGCCGGCTTTGGATCCTCTGTCCCCCTCTCCTTCTCCCTCTCTGCCCCTTCCCCTCTGGGTCTCTCTGTCTCTCAAAATAAATAAATAAGCTTAAAAAAAAAAAAAAAACTTTCTGAGTGCCTTATACGCATTCACCACAAACACATAATGTTTAGATCCACCCAGTTACAACAAGCGCACTCTTGCAAAAGGGACTATTAGCTTTAAACATCTCACCTGCAGCTTTGTTTTCTTTCAGATGCTCATTGAACCCACTATTACTATCTCCTTGTTCTTCTCCAGCTGTTTGTTCAGGATTGGACACAACATCCTAAAAAACATACATACATAATATCCCTACTACATATGAAATAATCCAAAATAAGGCATACTTTTGTGAATGTGTTGATTTCGTTTTTCCAACCAATTTTATCCAAAAGATAGAGATCTCCTAAGTACTTAGATGTGCTAATTGTTCTTGATTAGATAAAAAAATAATTTTTCCTCAATCCTTTCCAAACAAGATTATCACTCACCAACACAGGGTTCTCTTTGTGTGTCTGTAGATTAGGAAGGTGTCGAGATAGCAGACTAAAGCGAGAACCAGAATCATCTTCTAGAACCTGGCTTTCAGGCTGAGAATCTTCAATTATCAGGCAAGGAGTGTCTTGCTGAGAGAAATCTGAATCCAACTGACTTCCAGTAGGGTCCATCTGCTCCCCTGGTATGGAATAACAAAAGATCAGTTCTGTGTAACCTACTAGCTTTCCTCTCGCAGTCTGAGCTTAAATAATGGGGCGGAGGTGCAAGAACTAGGAAAAGGGACCAGTCTAGGACTCCAATTAGATTATATTTATAATCGCTGCAAACACTTTCCTATCAAACCTTCCAAGGCCTTATTTCCTCGTTATTTACTATCAGTCTGCCAATCCTTCTCTTCCTCTTCTTTTCCATCACCTTCCCGTAGACACCCTTTCCCCTCCTTCCTAACCTCTTCTCTCCCCGCCTCTTTTTCCATCCCCCACAACTCTCCCTGCGTCTTTCTGGCGCCTCTACCGCCCCCCAAAAGGCTGCTTTGTAATTTCTGTTCGCCAGAACACTCACAGCCCTTCACGTTTACTCACGACCACCCAGCCTTCTTAGCTACTGCTTCCCCACCCCCTCCTCAGGGCCCTCCAACCCTTTCCCCGTCACCGCCGCCATGCTTGCCACCCCGCCCCCTCCGGTCAGCCATCCCTTCAGACCCGAAACCCAAGCCTTCAGAGCTCACTGCGCCCCCATTTGTTGCCTGCAAACGGTACCAGGCATCCCGGCGGGAGATCACTCGCGCTCGAGCTAGAGGTCTCTGCACACTCCCCAGCTCCCTCCAGCTCGATCCCCAGGTCGCCGCTGTAGCCACCGCCGCCACCGGCCGCGAACTCCCCCTTTTCCCGTCGCGTCACGCAGTACCGGCTCGCCCATTCGCTGCTGCTGCCCGCCACTCAAGAAGTCCTGTGGATGATTCGAGGTTGAGGCAGAGTCCCCCGCCCCACGTAAGAAAAAGGAACACCGCGGCGTGTTTCCATGGCAGCATGGACGTTGCAGGCCCTCCCCCTAGTACAGCCAGAGAATGACAGTATCCTTGAACCGAAGGGACCTTGAGAGGGCGTGAAATATATTCCCCTGCCTCCAGGACAATTGTGTGTACCACTACTCAGATATAAGAGAAGAGACTTCTTTTCTATCGTTCATGCACTTTGAGGCCCCTTCTCTTACCTTCTTCCGTAGAAAAGCAGAGGGTTCCCCAATTTCTAATAAAAGGGCAAAGACAAGGATCCAGGATGGCTAGTACTTCAGAGCTGGTGAAACTGAAGACAGACAGGATGCTTGGGGTCTTACCTGTGTCACTTAGAATCCCTTTTGTGGGCCTCTAACTGAATTCGAGGGCCTCACATTATGCCTCTGACAGTTTAGGTTTGGTTTGGGTTTTGTTTTTTTTTTTTTTTTCCTTTACATTGTCTGAGGTCCCCAATAAAGCATATTTTTTCCCATTGCCCTCTGCAGTCTGGAACGTAGGTCAAGCTTCACATTCGCTTATCATTGCCCTCTCTTTTATGAGATTGAAACCTAAGGAGACTATAGCCCCAGACATTTTTTTGCACTTCCCATTGAATTAAGCAGGGTGATTCTCAGACTCCGTGGAGAAGAGAACAGCTGCCGCCCCTTTAACTACATGACCTCAAAAATCCCTCCCAAGCCTTGAGAGTCTATTATCCTAATTATGGTGCCAGGGTCTTATAGAAGGTGTGGCAGCTGGGACTTGTTTTAATGAAGTAGACACCATAAGGAATATATGCTTTGTTTTATTTAAGTGGTGGTTGGATCTAGAATGGAATTCTAGCTAGAGCAGCTGTCAGTGGGGAAAGTACCTAGCCCAACGCCAAGCACATACATAGCTGGCATTCAGTAGGAGGTAGTTTTCTGTCTCTACCCCAGGTTCAGAATGACTTAGGTATAGCCCAATCATGATTTTCCAATATTCTAAATGCCCAATTTAGTACCTTATATAAACTAAGAGAAAGTGGAGCTTCCTATAAACCAGTCTTCTCCCTGCTTTTATAAATTACATTGATCACATTTTTTAAAACAAAAATCAAAGCATATCATGTGAATATATGCTACTTATGGAAACAAAAGGACAGAACCTTTGAAATGAAACTGTCCTGAAAAACCTAGAATCTGTTGTTGCTGTAACTAGAATATAATTAGGGTCCCTGGAATGCTTTAATAGTGGAACAAAAATAGAATAGAACACACAGAGACACATCCCACTTCTTAATCTTGAAATCATTTATAATTGATTCCTCCTTTCCTCCACTCCTAATGCTGCAGAAGACCAGTGACCAAATAAATTTAATCCTGAAAGGACCAGGGCAGGTCGATATTAAAAACACTAGGTAGACAAAGTAAATTCATCTGCTCCATTTGTGAGGGCTCAAACAACCAGTTCCTATTGTGGGCAAATCTTGATATCAATTCCCATAAAAATACCCCAAAAGTCACTATACTTTTGCTCTTTTCTGTCCTGCTATTGCATTTCCCCTCCCCAAGTAAGACATAAATAAATAGGCCTTCTTGATTATTTGAAAAGCAAATTGCATGTGTTTGTTAAAACTCACAAAACTCTACACTAAAAAGGGTAAATTGAACCTCAGTAAACATGACTAAAACTAAATAGATAAGTAAATAAGACTGAGCCATTCCCATTACCAAATAAAACTGTGAAGAAAAACGGTGAATTCCTTGTTAGGCAGTATAACAACTAAATTAATCATTACATTACCCAGAAAGATTAGAAAATGCAGGCAGGATGGTTACCCACTGAGACTGACTGATTGTGGTTAGATGAGCAAAAGGCCTTTGTTGACTCCTAAGCTGCAAAGGACATCAGCACCGCTACCCACCTGCATGTACATCTTTAGCTAAGCCACCTCAGTAGAGAGAAATCTGATCTACCTCTAAAGACAAGAAAATCCCATCAGACTTTATGTTAACTCACTTTAAAATTTAATAAACCTCATTGTCAGAAATTTTTATTCCAATCATCTAACCTAAATCCTTTGTTCTAGAGCTTAAAGCCATTTCCTCTCATATTGTCTTTAATTGACAATTCATTTTAAAACCTGGATAAATTTTTGTACGGCTGGAATCATTTCACCTGGTCCAATAATTCCATAATATATTTCAACCAATGAAACAATAAATAGAAGTGTTATAAATCTAATTTGTTAGTCTTTTTCTGAGGTCTTCTCACAGACTTCTCTAAGCAAAAGAACCCCAGGTGGCTTAAATCTACCACACAGACACTATTTACCAACCTTTAAATTTGCTTCATTATTTTCATCTGGAAACTCAGTTTGGGAGTTCAGTGGCAGAGAACCTTACTGATGATACGACAAGTACTGAATTTAATGAAAAATTATTACATATCCCTTTTAAGCAGCAATACTCAAGTATTACATTCTGACTTATATTTATATATAATTGATTTCAACCCCTAAGATGCCTTCTGTTGTACCTGGACCTATACAATCATGTCCAGTCATATACCAATGATATAATTAATAACATGTATCATATTTTCACTATATGGCAGGCATTGTGGTCTGTTTTACATTCATTACCTCACCTAAAAGCCTCATAACTCTCTGAGGGTTACAGATGAGGGCACTAAGGTTTAGAGATGAGACAATTTGTGTAATGTGTTAGAGCTAGCAAGGGAGAGGGTCAGAATTTAAACACAATCCCTAGTGTTCTAGGAATTCATAAGAATAAATTAAAATAATATGAAGAAAACAGAAGAGAAATTGAAAAGTTGTCAACTCCACATCCTTATGTAGAAGTTAAGTCAACAAAGAGGTGATGATATAATTAAAATGTGAAAGCAAATTGCTTAAGGTACTCAAAAATTGCCTATGATACTATATTATCTTCCTAACAATAGGCTGATAGACCTGGTACCTGCAACGCCTGTAGTGGAAGCAATCCCACTGGTCTGTATCTTATCTCTACAGAACTTCCTCCTGTTAATTTTAAGTAAACTTTTTATTTTGAAAAAAATTTCAGAGCAACAGAAAAGTTGCAAAAATAATATAATTAAAAAATAGTATAATGATCTCTTTCATAAACCCTTTCACCTAGATTCACACATTGTTAACATTTTGCCACATTACTCCTACTCAGTTTTTTTATTGTAATGTTAAAATATATATAACATAACATTTATTGGTTTAACCATTTTTAAGTGCACAGTGCAATGGAAATAAGAGCATTCATGGTTATGCAACCATTACCACCATCCATCTCCAGAATTTTTTCATCTTCCCAAACTAAAACTCTGTACCCATTAAGCACTTACTCCCCATTCCTCCTTCCCTCCAGCCCCAGGCAACCATCATGCTACTTTCTGTCCCTATGAATTTAACAACTGTAGGTACCTCATATAAATGGAACCATACAATATTTGTCCTTTTGTGTCTGGCTTAGTTCATTTAGCATAACGTCCTTGAGATTCATCCATGTTGTAATCTTAAAAGCATGTGTCAGAATTTCCTTCCTTTTTAAGGCTGAATAATAGTCCACTGTATGCATATATCACATTTTTAAAAAATATTTTACTGTTAAGTAATCTCTCTACCCAACATGGGGCTCAAACTCATAACCTCAAGATCAAGAGTCACATGCTCTACCAACAGAGCCAGCCAGGTGCCCCTGTATAAATCATATTTTGTTTTTCATCCTCGTTCATTGTAACCCACTTTTCTAATCTCTCCAGAGCCCCAATTTTGCCACACCCAAGTATCCATGAAACCCTGGAAGCACATTAGCAGAGCACACTGCCCCTTACATCTAGCGGCATTTTCTAGCCAGCCAATCAGCAATAGGCCTTATCAGCTTGAGTCTTCCTCAAACACACAATACCAAGCATAATTGTGACGGTAGTATTAGCTGCAGTTTTCTCCCTCCCACCTTTCAAACGTCTAACCTAAACAGTTGAACTCAGAAAACAAAACAAAACAAAACAAAAGGCTGGGTTTCAACTCCACCAGGAGCCACTTGCCACTTACCTGGAAATAGAAAGGAAACGTTATGGTACGGAGGAGGTGGGTGTTGGACGGAATCTTTGCCCATATGAATACTGATGGAGACTACCATCCTCCCTTTGGTTTATTCCTCTTTTTCTAGCAGTACTCAAATCTCCATATCCTGGTAGCATCTTTCCTCCATTTTACTCTCCTATCAAGCTCTTGGACTTTCTGTTTCCTTCCCCTCCAAATTCCATTTTCTCCACACACACCAGTAACTCTATAATCCTTTGCAATCTGGCTCCAATCTCCATAAACCTGGTGCCTAGCACAATTCCAGGCACAAAGCAGTTACTCTAAAAATCTTTGTTAATAACCAATTCTGAAAATTTCCTGTCAAATCACCTCATTAGCTTTGACTTTTATAGTATATGATGGTGTTCCTGATTCCCTCCTCCTTAGAATTCTCATTCTGTGACTCCAGAGTTCCTGGCTTTCCTCCCTCTCAGCTTTCTTTCCAATCCATAACTTCCTGGAATCCAGTACTACAGGATGAGAATTAAGAATTAAGAGTGGTATCAACATGCTACAACATGGATGGAACTTGAAAACATTATGCTAAGTAAAATAAGCCAGACACAAATGGACAAATATTGTATGATTCCATTTATATTATGTACATAGAATAGGCAAATTCATAGAGACATAAAGGGGAATGGGGGGAGGGAAGAAAAGGGAAGTTATTGTTTAAGGGGTACAGAGTTGTGGTTTGGGAAGATGAAAAGTTCTGGAGATGGATGGTAGTGATGGTTGCAGAATGTGAATGTACTTAATGCTACTGCACTGTACACTTAAACATGTTTAAATTGGTAAAGTTTATGTTATATGTATTGTACTACAATTTAAAAAGTTTTTGAATGAGACAACACTAAATTTCGGTATTTAAAGATACACACCTAAGTCATAAATAATAATAATAATAATAATAATAATAATAATAAAGAAACTATATGATTAACAATAAAAGTCAGAACTAGTGGTTAATTTTAGAGGAGCTAAAGAGGTTTTAATTCTTTTTTTTTTTTTTTAAGGGGTTTTAATTCTTTAAGAGGCAAGGGTGGTGATTGGAAATGTTCTAATTTTATTACCAGGAGCATTAACAGGTATATTATGTATAATTCATACCTTTGCACATTTATATTTTATACATTTTTATGTGGGTTACATTTCATAATAAAGATGATTTAAAATAGGGGCGCCTGAGTGCCTCAGTTGGTTAAGCGTCCAACTCTTGGTTTTGGCTCGGGTCATGATCTCATAGTTCCTGAGACTAAGCCCCGCTTGGGATTCACTCTCTCCTCTCTCTCTCTCACTCTCCCAAAATAAATAAACTTTTTTAAAAAAAGGTGATTTAAAATAAATAAATATCACTGATGCCAAAACTAGTAATGTGGTGGAAAAGAGGGTACTTACAAAGTCTCAAAGTATCTCCCTAAAATGTATTAAATTATTACAAACAGAAAGTAGTACATTTGCAGTGAAAAAAAAAACTCATGTTCACCAACGTAACCAAATGATTCCAGTTAACATCACTAGTAATGGGACAAAATACCATCATGTGTCACTTGATATGATGCACCGAGAAGGAAATAACATCACTTTAATTGTATTCCTGCCAAAAATTTATTACCTGAATCTGACCATGAGGAGACATCACATAAACCTAAATTGATGGATGCTGTACAAAAAACTAGCCAATATTCTTCAGAGGGAGACATAGGAAACAAAGAGAGAGAGAGAAGAGAAAAACATGCCAAGATCAACAATGACAAAGAAAGACTGAGGAACTGATTCAGATTTGAGCAGATCTAGGAGATAAGACCCAAGACCATCAAATGCAACATGTAATCTGGGACTGAACCCCAGACAAGAACTCGGTTTTCCTTCTGCTACAAAGAACTCTAATATTAGCACTGATGATATCCGAATAAGGTATGTAGATTATATAATAGTATTGAATCAATGTTATCTTCCTGATCTTGTAGTTCAAAGAGAAAGAAAGAAAGAAAGAAAGAAAGAAAGAAAGAAAGAAAGAAAGAAAGATAGGATAAAGACACAGTGGTACCAAATTATCTGAGATTGGAGCTGAGCAGGGGTGACATTAAGCAAAACTACAAGAAAAGTTTACTGCACCTAACATAGGAATGGGATGAAAGTAAGAAAAGGAATATTCTTAGAGCCTTTGGAAACAGAAAGGCCAGAAATCAGAACCAGGATGGTAGAAGATGAGAAAAGTCATCTTGTAGATTAACACAAAAACAGGGGTGCCTGGCTTAATCGGTTGAGCATCCGACTCTTGATTTTGGCTCAGGTCCTAATCCCATGGTTGTGGAATTGAGCCCCCGCATAGGGCTCTGTGCTGAGTGTGGAGCCTGTTTGGGATTCTCTCCCTCTTTCTCTACCCCTCCCCACCTCGCATGCACATGCTACATTCTCTTCCTCAAAATAAATAAATAAACATTAAAAAAACAAAAACAGTTATTCCTGAACTCTTAGGTCCCAATGGGGAGAATGTTCTGGGCCTGAGAAATATAAGAAGAAAATAAAACACTTCAGTGGGAAAGGACACCATGCTGGTTCCTACTCATGCATGTGGCTGAACCATGAAATGTTTACTCATCCTCTGAGGTAAGTGTGTGTATACATAAAATCATGTACACAGCGCCAATTTTATATTGTACTCCCCATATTACTATGTCATATTCTCCTTCATTCCACTCTAGGTCACTTTAGTCATCTCTCCTCTGTATTTTTTTAAATTATTTTAATTCTAGTATGGTTAACATACAGTGTTATAATAGTTTCAGGTGTACAATACAGTGATTCAACAATTCTATGCATTACTCAGTGCTCATCAAGATAAGTGTACTCTTAATCCCCTTCACCTATTTCACCCATACCCCCATCTACCTCTCTTCTGGTAAACCTCAGTTTGTTCTCTATAGTTAAGAATCTGTTTTTGAGGTTTCTCTCTTTTTTAGTTTGTTCTTTTGACTCTTAAATTCCACATGAGTGAAATTCATATGGTATTTGTTCTTCTCTGACTTATTTCGCTTAGCATTAAAGTCTCTAGCTCGATCTATGTTGTTGCAAATGGCAAGATTTCATTTGTTTTTATGGCTGAGTAATATTCCATTGGGTATATATGCCATGTCTTTTTTTTTTTAATTTTTTTAATGTTTATTTATTTTTGAGATAGAGAGAGAGAGACAGAGTGCAAGCAGGGGAAAGTAGAGAGAGGGAGAGACACAGAATCCAAAGCAGGCTCCAGGCTCTGAGCTGTCAGCACAGAGCCCAACATGGGGCTTGAACTCACCACCTGTGAGATCATTACCTGAGCCGAAGTTGGACGCTTAACCCACTGAGCCACCCAGGCGCCCCATACCACTTCTTCTTTATCCATTCATCTATTGATGGATACTTGGGTGCTCCCATAATTTGGCTATTGCAAATAATGTTGCAATAAACATAGGTGTGCATATATCTTTTCAAATTAGTGTTTCATATTCTTTAGGTAAATTCCTAGTAGTGGAATTACTGGATCATATGGTAATTCTATTTTTAGTTTTTTTAAGAAAACTCCATATTGTTTTCTACAGTGGCTGCACCAGTTTGCATTCCCACCAACACTGCATGAGGGTTCCTTTTTGTCTACTTCCTCATCAACACTTGTCGTTTCTTGTGTTTTTTTATTTTAGCCATCCTTTGTTTTTTAACGTTGATTTATTTTTGAGAGAAAGAGACAGAGTGTGAGCAGGAGAGGGGCAGAGAGAGAGGGAGACACAGAATCTGAAGCAAGCTCCAGGCTCTGAGCTGTCATCACAGGGCCCGATGTGGTGCTCAAACCCACGAGCGGTGAGATCATGACCTGAGCTGAAGTCTGATACTTAACCAACTGAGCCACCCAGACGCCCCATATTTTAGCTATCTTGACAGGTATAAGGTGATATCTCATTGTGGTTTTGATTTGCATTTTCCTGATGATGAGTGATGTTGAGCATTTGCATGTGTCTGTTGGCCAACTGTATGCCTTCTTTATAGAAATATCTGTTCATGTCTTCTGCCCATTTTTAAATTGGATTATTTGGGGTTTTTTGGTGTTGAACTGTATCATTTATATAATCTGGATATTAACCTTTTATTGGATAGGTCATTTGCAAATATCTTCTCCTATTCAGTACGTTGTCTTTTTGTTTTGTTGATGGTTTCTTTGTTGTGAAAAAGCTTTTTATTTTAATATAGTCCCAATAGTTTATTTTTGCTTTTGTTTCCCTTGCCTCAGAAGATATATCCAGAAAACTATTGCTACAGTCAATGTCAGAGACATTACTGCCTGTGTTCTCTTCTAGAATTTTCATGGCTTCAGGTCTCACATTTAGGTCCTTAATCTATTTTGAGTTTATTTTTGTGTATGGTGTCAGAAAATGGCAATTTTTTTTTTTTCATGTAGCCTTCCAGTTTTCTCTACACCATTTGTTGAGGAGAATTTTTCCCATTGCATATTCTTGCCTCTTTTATCAAACATTAATTGACCATATAATCATGGGTTTATTCCTCTGTGCTATCTTAGATAGGGTTGGATCCGAAAGGCTGATCTATTATTCTGTGTGAAGACCACCTATTCAAGAAATAGGCTAGTCACTCCTCAGGCCACTCATGGCTGGTTTGATGCTCTTTGCTCCAGACTTAGCTCCTGAGCTAAGAAGCTCCTTCGTTACACGTGGAGAATGGCTCTTCTGAGGAATTCTAGAACCGACTCCCCCAGGCTCCAGGAGTGGGGGCACAGGGAGTCACCAGGGAGAAGCTCTGGGGTCCTCTGCTCTGTCCACACACCCAGGCACCTGGTAGAGTGAACAAAACTTTGTTTCTTTCTGGAAAACAGTCTCACCTGCCAGAGGTGCTGACAGGCATGAAGGTGAAGAGAAAAGGTTTCATGAAGAGGTGATCCTTCTGTGTCAGACTTATTCCATGATCACTAATGTTTCAGTTTTGTTTCACAATTGCACATTGCTGGGGACTTTACAAGCTGTTGGTTGCATTCTCAAATATGGGGATTTGAAAACGTCTTTTAGTAGGCACCTTCCACAAGTATCAAGGGACCTCTCGATTATAATTTTCAGCTCTTTTCTTTCTTTGGACATCATCTCTCTGAGCCTCAGATTTTATGAAATGCAGAGAAGGACATTGTACACAGGGTTGTGAAGAACAAAACAGATCAAAGCTCTTAGACCAGGGCCTGATGTATACAGCAAGTGACCAATAAACACTGGCTCTTATCATTGTTATTGCAAAAAAATAAAAAAATAAAAAATAAAGGCTGAACTAGGCAATACAGAGTCAGTGCACTAACTAGTTAGCAAGAACTACAGTAACACACTTTGGCCCTGCTCAAACATAAGACCATCAACATAGGGAGTCTCATGAACCTGAAGCCAGAATATCCATAGCCCTGACCAGAAATTTCTCAGAAATACTAGTTCATTTATTAATTTCAATTCACTTATGTGAAAGACACCATTCTGGCTCCATGGTAGTAGTGGAAGGAAAGCAATGTATAAAGATGATTAAGATATAGTTCCCACACTCAGGGAACTTATAATTTATAAAGAGGATAAGGCATGTATACAAATAACTATAATACAAGATAAAAGTGCTGTAGGAGTTCAGAGGAGAAAGAAGTCAAAAGAAATAATTTTAATCATGTTTATAATAAATATTTACTTGGCTACCTGGGTAGCTCAACGAGTTGAGCGTCAACTCTTGATTTTGGCTCAGGTCATGATCCCAGGATCTGGAAGCAAGCCCCATGTTGGGCTCTGCACTGAACATGGAGCCTGCTTAAGGTTCTCTCTCTCTCTCTCTCTCCCTCTGCCCCCTACCCCACTCACGTGCATGCTTTCTCTCTCTCTCTCCCTAAAATGAAATTAAAAAAAACATTTTTTAAATGTTTATTTATTTTTGAGAGAGACAGAGCACGAGTGGGGGAAGCACAGAGAGAGAGGGAGACACAGAATCTGAAGCAGGCTCCAGGCTCTGAGTTATCAGCACAGAGCCCGAGGTGGGGCTCAAACTTGCAAACCGTGAGATCATGACCTGAGCTGAAGTCGGATGCTTAACCAACTGAGCCACTCAGGCGCCCCTAAATTTTTTTTAAATAATAAATATAATGAATATTAATGACCACTTACTATGTTTACTCTTGCTCTTTTTTTTTTTTTTTTTAATCTCATCCGGCCTCATTGCTATAAATGTCATCTATATGTTAATGACTCCCAACTTTATATCTCCAGCCCAGACCTCTGTTCCAAATCCAAAACTTGTGTATCTAACTGCCTATTCAGTATCTCTGTTTGGATGTTCAACTGACACCTCAAATTCAATGTGCTTAAAATTTAACTCATCTCTTCTGCAAAACCTGCTCCACTTGCAGCCGTCCCCATCTCAGGTGATGAAAACTTCATCCTTCCTGTTGATTATAACAAAAAGCTTGGAGACACTCTTTTCTTATTTTAGTGGAAAAGGAAAAAAAATAACCCATGTACTTATCAGTCAACTTCAACAATTATCAACAAACATTCAAACTTGTTCCATTGATATTCCCACTCCTTTCCCAACTGATTATTTCTAAGCAAATCCCAGACATCATATAATTTCACCCATAAATACTTGTATTTGTGTCTAAAATACAGAGAATCTTTTGAAAACATCAACACATACAGGGGCGTCTGGGTGGCTTAGTCAGTTAAGTGTCTGCCTTCAGCTCAGGTCATGATTTCATGGTTCAGTTTGTGGGCTCAAGCCCCACATGGGGCTCTGCACTTACAGTGCAGAGCCTGCTTCCAATCCTTTGTCTCCCTCTCTCTCTGCCCCTCCCCCATGCTCTCTCTCTCAAAAAAAAAAGAAACAAATAAAACATTTTTTAAAAGTTTAAAAAATAAAAAAAATCAACACATACAAAGAAAATTGACAGCAATTTCTTAATGCAATCAAATATGTAGTGTTCAAATTTCTCAATTGTCCCCCATCTCTTTTTTTTTTTTTTTTTTTTTTTTTTTTACAATTCCGAAACAAGGTTTACACACTGCCTTTGGATGATTCTTTTCTTAGCTATCTTTTAATCTGTAAGTTCTGTTTCATTTTTATTTCCTGCAATTTATAAATTTGTTAATGAAACTAGGTCATTTGTTCTATAAAATTTCCAGAACTGTGTGGATTTTTTTTTATTGCATCCCTGTGGTATCATCTGACATATTTGTCCCTTCTTATTTTCTATAAATGGGCAATTAGATGTATTTCTTATGACTTATGCTTCATTTTTTCTTTTTGGCAAGAATACTTCATAAGTGGTATCATTTACTTCCTATTGCATCTTATCAGGAGACATATAACATCTGGTTGAATGTATTTTTGTTTTGTTACAATTGATAAATAGGTCCAAATGTTACTATCTTTTTACTTGATAGTTTAGTAGTCATTGGTAATCATTACCTAGCTGCATTATTTCACTAAGAGCTGCAAAATAGTGATATTCTATAATTTTTTTTAATGTTTATTTATTTTTGAGACAGAGACAGAGCACGAATAGGGGAGGGGCAGAGAGAGGGAGACACAGAATCTGAAACAGGCTCCATCCAGGCTCTGAGCTGTCAGCACAGAGCCCAACGTGGGGCTTGAACTCACGGACCATGAGATCATGACCTGAGCCAAGGTCAGATGCTTAACCAACCGAACCACCCAGGAACCCCAAAATAGTGATATTCTAATTTTAACATACTGTATTCATTTATCAGCTGGAATTCTTTCATAAATAAGAACTTTTTCTTCATCAAATATTTGATTACCTAAGGAAAGGCAGAATTAATCCTTGATTCTTTCTTTTTGACTTGCTAGTTTTCAAAACAATGATTTAAGGTTCTCCATATAATAGAGAATATTTCTCCAAATGATGAGGCTCTTTAGCATACTCCCAAAATGACCAAGGAAATTTTTGTTTTTAGTATCACTATGAACTCATGGATTTTTAACACCTGGTGTATTCAATCAACTGCAATTATTGTTCACTTTGAAATGCATATTGTTAGATCTTAGGACTGTTGGACATCACTTCCTTCAGATTAGCTCCAGAGTCCTTTTGACATGATTGCAGGGGTCTTTGATAGCTTCCTTCCTTTCTGTTATAATAAGATGTTCCAGGTTCATCCTGTTCATTTCCTGCCCCAGATCTGGAATCAGCTGTTTCCCTAAGAAGCCTTGGTTCATTTTAGTAGTAAATAGCACTTAGAGACTGTAATGTGGATGGCTGGAAAGCTTATTGCTAACATTGAATTGGTCATTGTTTTTGCTTTTTCCAATTAAGTTTAGGATTTCAGAGATTTTACCCAAGTTTCTTGATTTTATATTTGTATCTCTCTTATGATCAACATCTTTGTTGTTGATAACATTAACATAATTTGCTTTATTCTATTTTCTATGTATATATACAATCATTTCACACACAAAAAATACCACTATTGTATATAATACAATGGAGTATTACTCGGCAATCAAAAAGAATGAAATCTTGCTATTTGCAACTACGTGGATGGAACTGTAGGGTATTATGCTAAGTGAAATTAGTCAGTCAGAGAAAGACAAAAATCATATGACTTCACTCATATGAGGACTTTAATAGACAAAACAGATGAACATAAGGGAAGGGAAACAAAAATAATATAAAAACAGGGGCACCTGGGTGGCTCAGTCGGTTGGGCGGTCGACTTCGGCTCAGGTCATGATCTCACGGTCTGTGAGTTCAAGCTCCGCATCGGGCTCTGTGCTGACAGCTCAGAGCCTGGAGCCTGTTTCAGATTCTGTGTCTCCCTCTCTCTGACCCTCCCCTGTTCATGCTCTGTCTCTCCCTCTCTCAAAAATAAATAAAATGTTAAAAAAAATTTTTAAAAATAATATAAAAACAGGGAGAGGGACAAAACATAAGAGACTCATAAATATGGAGATCAAACAGAGGGTTATTGGAGGTGTTGTGGGAGGGGGGGATGGCTAAATGGGTAAGGGGCATTAGGGAATCTACTCCTGAAACCATTGTTGCACTGTACGCTAACTAATTTGGATGTAAATTTTACAAAATTAAATTTAAAAAAATTAAAAAAAGAAAAAAATACCACTATTACTATTAATGAGATGACTAGCAAAAACTGTTTTACATTTCTTTGCAGTTGCTTTTTTCCTTAGGGTACATCTCTTTAAAAATGTACAATTAAGACCTATGCTACAACATGGACAAATCTTGAAGACATTATGTTAAGTGAAATAAGTCAACCATAAAAAGACAAATATTGTATGATTCCACATATATGAGCTACTTAGAGTAGTCAAAATCATAGAGGCAGAAAGTAGAATGGTGGTTGCCACAATCTGGGGGGAAGAGGAATGGGAGTTATTGTTTAATGGGTATAGAGTTTTTGTTTTATAAGATAAAAAGAAGTATAGAGATGGATGATGGTGATGGTTGCACCATATTATAAATGTATTTAATATTACTGAACCATATGCTTAAAATTGGCTATAATCATAAATTTTATGTGTATTTTACAATAAAAATTTTTTTGAAAAAAGTACTGTTAAATTATTGTATTTTAGAGTCATTTGAAGTAATTCTACCAATTTAATACAGAGAGGTTAATTTATTTCATTTTTTTATTTTTAGTGACTATTTTTATATTTTTGTTAGGATAACATTTAAATACAATGAAATGCACAGCTCTTAGTTGTATAATGTCATGAGTTTTGACAAATGTATACATCTCTGAAACTTACATGCCAATCAAGAAATAAAACATTTTCTTTGGGTGTCTTGGTGGCTCAGTTGGTTAAGCATCCGACTTTTGGTTGATCTCAATGTTTACTGAATTCAAGCCGCACCAGAATCAGCCTCCTTGAGGAACCTGCTTGGGATTCTCTCTCCCTCTCACTCTCTGCTCATCCCCCACTCATTCTCTCTCTCTCTCTCTCAAAATAAATAAACAGCAAAAAAAAATTTTTTTCTTCACTCCAGAGAATTTTTCATGGCAACCATATTCTAATTTCTACCATCATAGATTTTTTTTTTCCTGTTCAACAATATTAATGTAAGTGGTATCATTTAGTATGTAGTCTTTTATATTCAGCTTCTTTTAGTCAACAGTAACACTTTTGAGATTCACCCATGTTGCATGCACCAGTAGTTCATTCTTTTTTTATTGCTCAGTAGTATTCTATTGTGTATATGTTTCACATTTTGTTTATCAGTTCTCCTAATGATGAATATTTGGGTTATGTTAACACCAGTATAAATAAAGCAGTTATAAACATTCATAGATAGGTATTTTGTGAGCATATGTTTTCATTTCTCTTGCATAAAATATCTAAGGGTGGAACAGCTGGGTCATAGGATAGGTATTTGCTTAACTTTGTAAGAAACTGCCAAACAGTTTTCCAAAATAGTTGCATAATTTTATACGCCCACTAACAAACATATGAGAGTTTCAGGTGCTGCACATCTCGCTAACATTTGGTATTTTCATTGTAAAGGAGTATTTCATTGTGTTTTTAAAGTAAACTTTATATATAATTTATGTACAATAAAATGTGCCTATTTTAAATGTAGCATTTGATGAGTTCAACAAGTGTGTGTGTGTGTGTGTGTGTGTGTGTGTGTGTGTAGCCACCACCACAATCACATAGAGAACATTTTCACCACTCCAAAGTTCCCTTGCAATCAGTTCTCACACCCTCTCCAACCCCAAGCAACCACTTACTTGCTTTCTATCACTATAGATTAGTTTTATGCATTCAGGAATTTCATGTAAACTTATCCATGCAGTAACTACCGGTGGTGACCATGAAAATGCACCATTGAAATCTGGTTTCAAGGAACATAACTGACTGATGACACTACCTGCTGCCGCTCTGGATCTATCACCACATTTGGACCAAAGCCACACTTTACACAGACTGATCCCAGCCAATGAGAGAACACAGCAGGGCTACAAAAACAGGCCTAATGCTGTGATATACACAATGCCTCCAACAGGTGCCTTTGATTTGAAGACTTTTTTTTTTTTTTAATTTTTAACATTTATTTATTTATGAGACAGAGAGAGACAGAGCATGAACAGGGGAGGGTCAGAGAGAGGGAGACACAGAATCTGAAACAGGCTCCAGGCTCTGAGCTGTCAGCACAGAGCCCGACGCGGGGGTCGACCTCACGGACCGAGAGATCATGACCTGAGCCGAAGTCGGCCGCCCAACCGACTGAGCCACCCAGGCGCCCCTGAAGACTTTTTTTTTTAAGATAAAAAATTTATTGAAAACTTTTTTCCTGCCAGGATCTATTCTTCAGGCCCATTTTAATACTCATTAGGTCTTAGGTTAATGGGTACGTTTAATAGATTTGCTCACAATTTTTAAGGTAAAATGGGTATGTATATTGGTTTCAGGTGTATAACAGAATAATTTGATATTTGTATACATCACAAAGTGATAACCACAATAAGCCTAGTTACCTTCGATCACCATTCAATTGACCCCCTTCACCCATTTCGCCCACCCCTCTGACTTAAAGGTTTTTCATCAGCCTCACCAAACCTTCTTGGAATTATGCTGTAGGACAAAGCTCTTCCATTCAAAGATTTATCCCTTTCTTCTCTCCTTCCACAGATGTCAGACCTGTACCTTGATCTGAAGGCTCTCTTTGCTTTCCCCTAGTCCCTCCCTGTGGTGGTTTAAAATAAATCCACTAATTCATTGACACTCCCTTCAAAAGTAGAGCTAATTTCCCTCCTTGCAAGAGGGAAGTCACTAGACTTAGTGATTTGCTTCTAATAAATAGAATAAGATAGAAATAATGGTGTGTAACTCCCACACTATGTCATAAAAAGGCATTGTGGCTCCCTCCTTCTTCTCTCTTGGCTCACATGCTCTGAGAGAAGCCAGCTGCCATGTTATGAGGGTATTCAAGTAGACCTATGGAAGGGCCTACATGGCGAGGAACTGAGGCTTCCTGCTAATAGCCATGTGAGTGATCCACATTGGAAGCAGATACCCAGCCTCAGTCAAGCCTTCAGATTACTGTAAACTCAATCAACAACTTGACTACAACCTTATGAGAAACCCTAAGCCAAAACAACTCAACTCGTTTGCTCCTGAGTTTCAGATCCTTAAAAACTATGTGAGATAGGAGTGCGTGGGTGGCTCAGTCAGTTAAGCATCCCACTCTTGATTTTGGCTCAGGTCATGATCTTGGGGTTCATGGGACTGAGCCCTGCATTGGGTCACAGACAAAGCAAGGAGTCTGCTTGGGATTTTCTCTCTCCCTCTCTCTCTCTGCCACTCCCCACTCACACACACTCTCTCTCAAAATAAAAAATGTTAAAAAAAAACACTATAAGATATAAATATTTGCTATTTTAAGCTTTCAAGTTTGGGGTTAATTTTTTTCAAATTGATAACCAATATACTCCCCCAGCAAATCTCTTTGCACATCTAATTATGTGTTGGCATTAGTTCCCCAGGAAACCAACTAACATAATATTCTTTTATGTTTTGTTTCTTTTGTTCAGCATGATGTTTTTTATTTTCATCTATGTTACATAAATTTGTAGTTTCTTTTTATCACTGAGCAGTAGTATATTGCATGAAGATATCACAATTTGTTTATCCATTCTCCTATTGATGGACATTTAAGTTGTTTCCAGTTTGGGTTGGGCTATTATGAATAAAGTTTCTATGAACAGACCCCACAAGTCTTTTTGTGGACATATGTGTTTTTATTGAGAAAATGTCCAGGAGTGGAACCACTAGGTCACAGGATAGGTGTTTGTTTAATTTTACAAGAAACTTACAAATACTCTTCTAAAGTGATTATAACATTTTATACAAGTATTAGCAGTAAATGAGAGTTCTATTTGTTCCACAATCTTGCTAATATTTGGTGTTATTGCTCTTTTAATTTTTGCTATTTTGTGGATGTTAAGTGATAGTGCAGTGTGGTTTTAATGTGTATTTCTCCAGACTAATGATGAATGCTTTTTCCTGTACTTACTAGCCATTTGTACACCTTGTGGCAATCCACTTAAATTGTTCACTTTATAATTGGGTTGTCTTTTTTTATTCATTTGTAGATTTAAAAAATATACTCTGATTCAAGTTATTTGTCAGATTGGCCATTTTGACTTAATTTTGATTTATACGTATGTAAAACATTTATATAATTCCAAAGTCAAATTTACAAAATAAGTTAAATTTTTAAAAGTCTACTTCCCATCCCTGGCTGCCTCACAATTACTTCTTCTCTCCTCCAGTGGGTAACTTTTTTTTCTTTTTAAGTTTTTGGTTTATCTTTGGAGACATTATTTATTTTCTTTCTCTTTCATTCTTCATTTGATCAGACAGAAAATCAGGTTGGCCCTAACTTTAAAATACTGTGTATCTAGAATTCCACTGATTGTCACTATCTCCACTAACATCAGTCTAATCTGAGTTACATCATTGCTCACCCAGATTACTGCAAGATCCCTGACTGGCTCCCCCCTTCACTCCTTATATCCTCCATGATCCATTCTCAACAGTGACCAAAGTGATCCTGTAAAAATCTAAATCAAACCACATCACCTCTCTGTTCAAAAGCTTGCATATGTTCCCCATTTCACTCAGAATAAAAACCAAACTCCAACATACCTACAATCTCCTGTGTGATCTGGTCTCTAGTATCTCCCTGATCTTATCTCCTATTCTTTCTCTCACTCCTCCGCTCCAGCCACAATGGGCTCCAGCTAGTCTTTGGATGTACCAGGCACAGCTACCTTAGGAACTCTGTACTGGCTATCCTCTCTTTCTACGAGACTCTTCTGCCAGATACCCAAGTGGCTATCTCCCTCACTTCCTTCAAGTCTGCTCAGGTCTCATATTCTCTCTAAGGCCTACCCTGACCAGCCCATTCAAACCTGCAACCTTTCGGGGTGCCTGGGTGGCTCAGTTGGGTTAAGTGTACGACTTCAGCTCAGGTCATGGTCTCATGGTCTGTGAGTTTGAGCACCATGTCTAGCTCTGAGCTGATAACTCAGAGCCTGGAACCTGCTTTGGATTCTGTGTCTCCCTCTCTCTCTGCCCCTCCCCACTCACACTCTGTCTCTCTCCCTCTCTCAAAAATAAACATTACAGGGGCGCCTGGGTGGCTCAGTCGGTTAAGCGTCCGACTTCGGCTCAGGTCATGATCTCGCGGTTCGTGAGTTCAAGCCCCGCGTCGGGCTCTGTGCTGACAGCTCAGAGCCTGGAGCCTGTTTCAGATTCTGTGTCTCCCTCTCTCTCTGACCCTCCCCTGTTCATGCTCTGTCTCTCTCTGTCTCAAAAATAAATAAACGTTAAAAAAAAAAAAATTTTTTAAAATAAACATTACAATAATAAAAAATAAAACAGCAACCTTTGCTGTCCCTCCCCTCTTCTTCCCCAACACCAGAGTACCTACCAGTGTTCTCAGTCACCCTTACCCTATCTTCTTTTTTGCCACAGCACTTACCACTTTCTCACATACTATATGTTGCCTCTTTATTATTTATCTGTCTCCTCCACTAGAATGTAAGCTCCACAAAAGCAGGAATCTTTGTGTACTGGGTGTGCTGGCACACAGTAAGTGCTCAATAAATATTATTAAATGAATAAGTAAATGAAATCTGCACATTGTTGTAAGCATATTTAAGAGATTGTCCCATTTAATTTTCAAAATAACACTACAAGGTGGGATGCAATTATTACAACTTTATAGAAAAGGAAACTAAAGCACAGAGAGGATAAGTACCTTGTACAGTTGGCAAGTGGGGAAGTCAGTTTCATAGAAGCAGCTGTGTTTGAGTTGGGTCATAATCCTTAAATCCTTTGTGGAATGAAATGGAACCTTATTTCACAAACAAAATAAATCAAAAGGGTAAAGTAAATAAATTCCTAAATGAGAATTAAGGTGAACAAAGCATCTAAGGAAAAAGAGACAGCCTGAACAGAAAGTATAAGAATGACTGAGGGAGTGGTGCCTGGGTGGCTCAGATGGTTGAGGGTCCAGCTCTTGATTTCAGCTCAGGTCATGATCCCAGGGTCATGGAATCAAGCCCCATGTCAGGCTCCATGTTGCATTGGAAACTGCTTAAGACTCTCTCTCTCTCTCTCTGCCCCTTTCCTCCACTCATACTCTCTCTCTCTCTCTCTAAATAGATATATACTAAAAAAAAAAAAAAAAAAAAGAATGACTGAGGGAAAGGCAAGTGGCTCAGATTGACTGAATAAGGGTTAATTTAAAGTATTCGCAGGAAGTAATGTTAGAAAGGGAAGTTAGGGCATATTGTGAAGGATCTTCAGGAAAGTATTAACAACGGGGCACCTGGGTGGTTTGGTCTGTTAAGTGTGCGACTTCAGCTCAGGTCATGTTCTCATGGTTCATGAGTTCAAGCCCTGCTTCGGACTCTGTGCTGACAGCTCTGAGCCTGGAGCCTGCTTCAGATTCTGTGCCTCGTCCGCTTATATTCTGTCTCTTTCTCTCTCTCAAAAATAAATAAACATTAAAAATTGTCTTAAAAAAAGAAAGAACTAAGAAGGAAGGGGAAAGGTATTTGTGACTTTGTGATAGTGTAAAGGGAACAATATTTCTTTAACCCAAGCATTCCCTCCTGAAAAATAACTCTATTCTACAAATACCTTTAAAAAATGATGTAGGGGCGCCTGGGTGGCTTAGTCGGTTAAGCGGCCGACTTCGGCTCAGGTCATGATCTTGCGGTCCGTGAGTTCGAGCCCCGCGTCGGGCTCTGTGCTGACAGCTCAGAGCCTGGAGCCTGTTTCAGATTCTGTGTCTCCCTCTCTCTGACCCTCCCCTGTTCATGCTCTGTCTCTCTCTGTCTCAAAAATAAATAAACGTTAAAAAAATACTATATAAAAAAATAAATAAATAAAAAATGATGTAAAATTTGATTCACACAAAGGCATGGCCTCAAAACTAAGTTTACACACCTAGATTTAGACTACCTTTACCACTATCATCTTCACCACCACAAGAAAATCCTTAGAGGTCCCTGCAGTAAGAGGTAGCTTTGCTCAGAAGGCTAAGGCCATAGCCAAACACTAACTTCCATCTCACAGGCTAATAGAATGGATTAGGGTAAATAGTATCTATAAATGTTTTCCACTTTTGGGACTTACTTTCTTTAAATTTTTTTTTTGATTTTTTTTTTTCTGAGATAGAGAGACAGAGCAGGAATGGGGGAGGAGACAGAGAGAGGGGGAGACACAGAATCTGAAGCAGGTTCCAGGCTTCCAGCTGTCAGCACAGAGCCCCAGGTGGGGCTCAAACCCATGAACCATGAGATCATGACATGAGCTGGAGTCTGATGATTGACTGAACCACCCAGGCACCCCTTGGGAATTACTTTCTTAAATAAAAGAATGTGGGGAGTGAGGAAGGAAAAGGGGTAAATGTCTTTATTGTCCTTTTGCAATGCTCTGCAGGGAGAGGGTAAACCCGGTGTCTGTGCTTTTCCCGTTACTTAATGTGAACAAATACTTAGGAAAATTATCCAACAAATAATTACTGTGGGCCTCCTCTGTGTGCCAGACATAGCAACAAATGCAGATTTCTCCCCTACCTAGACCTTTTTTAGAGATTATTTTACTCAATGCCTCTGCAGATAAACCAGCTATTCATACTAAGAGGTGACCCTATGGCTGCCAGTATGCATTATGATCATAGTATTTTCCCCAAAAGCCAAGGATAAACCTCTGACACAGCAATCCTGTAATCAAACACGACTCTCTCTGTGTAAAGAATGCTTTATAGGCAGAACTGAGTGCAGTATGGGAATCTGAGCCGCATGCAGTTCCTTTTGGATATTTTAGTTGATAAGACCATGCAATCCAGCAGAACAAGCTGGAATGCTGCCAAATGAGCTCAGATCTAGGGCGCCTGGGTGGCTCAGCTGGTTAAGCATCCAACTCCTGGTTTCAGCTCAGGTCATGATCTCACAGTTTGTGGGATCAAGCCTCACATCAGGCTCTTTGCTTATAGCATGGAGCTTGCTTGGGATTCTCTCTCTCCCTCTCTCTCTGTCCCTCTCCTGCTCTCTCTCTCTCAAAAATAAGTAAACTTTAAAGAAATAAAATAAACTTGGGGCACCTGGATGGCTCAGTTGGCTAAGCGTCTGACTTTGGCTCAGGTCATGATCTCGCAGTTGGTGAGTTCGAGCCCCACGTTGGGCTCTATGCTGACAGCTCAGAGCCCGGAGCCTGCTTCAGATTCTGTGTCTCCCTCTCTTTCTGCCCCTCCCCTGCTCATGGTCTGTCTCTCTCTGTCTCTCAACAATAAATAAATGTTAAAAAAAATTTTTTTAAAGAAATAAAATAAATATTAAAAAATGAGTTTGTTCACATCCTCAGAAAAACTAATGACATTCATCAGGCCAGAAGTAAGGAAGGAGTTATTGTCTTTTTTTTATGAATTATTAGAGCTGGCTTAATTCCTGTGGACATCCCTAAGCATTGAAAACTTTATGGTGCCCTCCTCTCCCATATATACATAATTCAAGATGAGAACAATTAATTCCAATAAAATTCTGCTTTTCTTGTGAGGACAACTAAAATTTTAAATTTAATTCAAATTTAAATGCCAAATATGAAATTATTTCCAGAAAAAATTTAGAGATGCCCCTCCTACCTTGTTAAATATGTGCATAACTTACCTATTTGCTAATTTATCACTATATATTATGAACTGGCAAAGGTCTGAGAATCCCTTCATTGGCTTACACTTAGCCAAGGCTACAATTACCTTTCATAGTATTTGAGATTTATACTGTTTTCTGCCTTATGCCCACTGAAGTGCACATCCAAGGGAAGAGCCTATAATAGCGTCTTCCTTTTGCATCTCCTCTAACCTTGCCTTCAGTGGTAAATCCCTAGTGACCCCTTCTACAATTCAAGGGTCCTTCATCACAAAGAGTTTTAAAAGCATTGGTTGTAAGCACTATATCTGCCAATGCTGCATGACAGGGGTGTGGAAGAAACAAGGAGTTCCCAAAAGATCATATGTGGTCATCCCAGTGGTCAATAGTTAAATGAAACACTGCAGTGGGCTCTAAACCACCACACACTACTGCATGTGCCTCGTAATCATGTATATCAGAGGTGCCCAATAATCCCTTTGGACAGGTCTTTTTTTGAAGGACATCTTTTTACTACTAGGTTCCTGCCATGGCACACTCTTCCTAAACACAAAATAGGTTTTTATATACTTTGCAAATCATGTATGTATTTCTTTAATATTTTTAATCAGCTTTCCATGCCTCACATACATGCATCAGTGTTTTCTGTATTCAGTTTTAAAATTCTGGAACCTAGATGCTAATACTAAACTCCATAATTTTCTTTATACAGCATTTTGCACATTGTGCTGTCTGCCATTTGATACTTGAAAATATTTTCTGATAATATGACGACGATACTGGGATCATCACCTAATGTTTGGGATACTGTTAACCCAGGAAAGAGTGGGGTCTTTAAGAGATACCGGGAGTCAATCTTCTTCTGATATGTTCTGCCTTTTAAAGAACAGCCCGCTGAATGCTCATCCAGCTTATATGTGCAATTGTACTATTATCATAGCCTGCCATTGTAGCTGTAATTAACAAAACCTAATTCTAGCGCGGTCTGAGATCACAGACCTGAGTTTGTGCCCTTACCATCTGATCAGTGTGTGGTCCTTCCCTATACCATTCAGATCTATTGTCTAACCTCTTTGTCAGACCTGATGAAAGCAGAGTGTGTGGTTAACTGCTGCTGACCCTTATACTGAAGCCCTGTGCTACTTAAAGGCCTCATCTCTACAGTTGCTATGGAAACTGTCCCCTTCTCCCTACAGCCTATTCTGGCTTTCTGCCTCCACGTGGCACTCTTGTCTGATTGCAGAAGAGGAGGCCTGCACATCTCTCCAAGCTTTGCCAGATTCAGATTGCAAATGGCGGGGCAGAGATGTAGCAGAATATTGTTTTAGTGGCATGTAGGGTGAGGCACCACCACCATCTGATATTTCTCCTTCTCTGCTACAAAAAGGATTTTCAGGGCCATGTCCATTCTTTTAAATTGAGATATAACTGACATATGATATTACATTAATTTTGGGTAGGACCATATCCAAATTGACTGCAGAGTGGACTGGCTATTTTACTATCACACATGCTCCACGATAAGGACTAGGACTGCAGTGAGGCACTTAATATGCAGGCCCTGTCCAATCCTCCTCAGGGTCTCCAGAGAGGAGGTGGAACAGAGTCAGGAACTGTGCTCCTTTCTACCCTGTACCATCCTGAAAGTGTAAGGCAAATGAGACCAAAAGAAAACAACAACAACAACAACAACAACAACAACAACAACAACAACAAAAAACAGTGCTGCTAGAGCCCTATGGTGAAAGACAGGTTCTCTATCGGATACATACATGTACAGAATGATTCAGAATCTCGGGTAAAAGAAGATGCTGGAGTACAGAATAGGTGATGGGGACACACTGAAGAACAGGGGAGAGTAGACTTAACAGCACACACCATACTTACAATAATGTTCTAGTCAGTCATAAAACAGTGCCAGCCTCTTCAGTCCTCTTTCGCATCCCCTGGTTTTTTGTTTTTTGGTTTTTTTTGGACAGGTCATCATCTACTTCGGTTCAAACACTGCCCCTTCTGTTTTGGGAATTCCCTGGGGGAAATAATGCCACTGTCTCCCAAGGTTACCCAACTCACTGTGTCACATTACTTGTCGTTGGGAAGGTCTTTCCTGGGTTTTACTCGAATCCCCCTTGCTGCAGTCTGAGCTCATTGCACTGGAGTCCTGCACTCAGCAGAGATGGAGACTAGCCAACCACTATCTTCGGAAAAACAACTCACCAGGGACTCTGGGCTGGAAGGTCATTCTGTCCCTCCAGTACTGCGCAGCCTTCCTGAGCATTCCCAGGGCCTGGGGCAATGAGGGCAAGTAAACCGAGGATGGAATCTAGGACCCTGGCAGGCAGTGACAAAAAAAAAAAAGAAAGAAAGAAAGAAAGAAAGAAAGAAAAGAAAAGAAAAGAAAAGAAAAGAAAAAAGAAAAAGGGGGGGAAAAAACCACACCAGATAATGATAATACGGCGGCACAGATGGAGACAACGCTATAAACTGGGAGACAGGGAGGGACAATATGGCTCCCCTCAGTTTGGGCCAGGCTGCGGAATTGCCAGACAGTACTTATCCGGGAAACATCCTAACTAGAAGCTTCTTCCGGCGCCAAGGCAATCGACTCGCCCCTCCACCCGGTCCCTCAGAGCCCCACCCCTGCCCAAGTCGGAGTGGGCGCTCCCGGTGGAAAACGAGCGGGGGCTGACGCGGGCGGCCACCACCCCAAGACCTAGGGAGTCCGCAGGGCCGAAGCGTCGCTGCCCCAACCCTGCCCCTGCGGCGCCAGAGCTCCACCCCCTGACAGGCAGCAGCCAATGAACGGTTCTTGCCGCCGGCCTTTAAGAACGGCGCACACTCTGCCTGCAGCGGACGCTGCCGGCCTAGCACTCCAACGGAGTTTCCATGGAGACCGAGGCTGGGCCCGGGCGGCCTAGCGGCGTTGCCATGGAGACAAGTCCCGGGCTGGGGCTCCGAAGCCCCGGCGCTCCGCTAGCTCAGAACCCCGCGGAGCCGCCGTGCGAGGCCGGAGCCGCAGTGGCGGCAGCACGCTGGGACCTGCGGAAACACTCTTTGCTCATCGTGATCGGCGATATTGGTACAGAGAGTCAGCTGAGGGCCGTGCGGGCCCACCTTGAACAAGGTGAGCCGCTGTCCTGGCTGTGCTCGGGGCATCCTCCATCCCGTGCTTTTCCGCCATCTGTGTGTACGTCTGCATTCTCCATCCCTAGGTTGCACTTCCTGAGATCTGCCCTCCCTTGTTAATCTGAATCATCAGTGCATGTCACCTGCATCTTCCATGTCGTGCATAGAGCCTCTCTAGCTACTAACATCTCTCTTTCCCCATCCCTCCCGTACACCCCAAGGCGTTCCGCAATCTCCCTGAGGCAGGGGAGCTCTATACAGTCCCTGGGGCCACTCTGGTCACACCCCTCCCACCCGCAGTGTCTCGGGTCGGATGTCTTGAAAGTCCTTACCATCCCCTGGAGAGTCCATGTTCCTACCTTAGTTTCTTCTTTAGGTCCCTGAACAGGAACAGTGTGCTTTCTGAACGTCCCAGACAAATCTTAAATCTCTCAGTGCCAGCGGTAAACCTGAGAGAGTGACCTTCGTGGCCACTATCTCCTCAGCCCTCACCTCCCTCTCCAGTTGCCTGCCTGTGGCGCAGTGCTGCGGAGCCACCTGCGGGTGGAAGCAAGCCGCGGAGGGGTGGAGGCAAAGAGGGGGCATAGAAGGAGAGACTAGAATACTATTTAGCTGTAAAGACCAAGAAGGCAGCCCCCAGTATCTGGGAACTGGCCCTTGAGTGTCACTTCTATCACAATTGGGCAATTCTGCAAGAAAATTACTACATACAAACTCATTAATGACCAAGTTTAGCCTAACCTCTGCCCTTCTTTCTCTGGCTCAGGCAAAGCTCAAGAAAGACACAGGATGGGAAATAGACATAGGCACTAGCCACCTTTCTTAAAGACGTCACTGAGGCTGATCATGGCAATCCTTACCCTCTCCCTGTCCTCATGAGCTTGGAAGTATTCCCCTAAGTCCATCCCCATTGACCTTATCTAGCGCCCTCTTTTTTTTCTCTCTCTCTCACAGGGATTCTCTCCTGGAACATTGACTTATCATCCTTCGACTTGAACCAACAATTGAGACTCTTCATTACCCGGCACCTAGCTCACTTCTCCTCAGAGGTCAAAGGTTAGGACTAGTGTCATTTGTCTCAAGTTCTTGGGGTGAGGGCTGGTTACAGAATGTCAGAGGTCCAGTCTCCCTGGCAGAGCTGGCTTTGTGGGAGGTTTGGGTCAGGCAGAAGGGAGGGACTACTGAGGGGAAAGTTGGAAAGCTAGGAGGCTATCCTCCGCATACCCAGGACTCTTTGCATACACATGGTATGATGGTGGAGGGAGCCTGGAGAACAGAATTTCTACCTGACAAGAGGGTGGTTTATGGACAGCTGTTGACATGCACTAAGGGAATGAGGTACTTCTCTTGAGTAATTAATCATCTCCCATGCAAAAATCCGCTCTTTTGTGTGTGTGTGTTCCTCTTTCTGTATATCCTAGCCTCCTTGCTTCCCTTTATAGAGACCTGTGAGTGCCCCAGTTACCTTCCCGGATCTTTGCTTAACACCTTTCCCTCAGTCTACACAGCCCCACCCTCCAGGTTTCAGGATTCCTCGTTCCTCCTTTGGGTCATCCAACAGCTCTTGAGAACAGAGCAGAATCCTGGTCCTAAAAGCTGATGAGCACCATCAAATCCAGGGTTGAAGCAGGGTCTCCTGGATTGCCGCTACAAGAGATAGTCACACTCTGAGGTTTGGCTCCGAAATCAAAGTCCACAGGATTCAATTTCCCATTCTGCTGAGTGGGAGAAATGAGTTAGGAATTTGAGAAAACATTTCAGGCACTATCATTCCATGGCAGTATCTGTGGGGAGACTGCAGAAAGGCCTATATCCCACTATAAAAGTGTTGGGCATCTGGTCATGCTATCGGTAAATGCTGACACACCAATCCATGTGCCAGTGCCTTTATGGAAAATAAAATCCATCCAACTCAACAGTCACTGCCACCAAATGACTGAATTCTTATCCACCAAATGACTGAATTCTTATCTTATACAGATAAGTCTCAATTATCCAGTGTAGTGGGTAATCACCAACCCTTCTCTTCCTATTCCTCCTGCTAACTGCCACATTTTTAGTCATTTCCCTGATCACTGACTCTTCTAGAGACGTTCCTAGAGAGAGGAGATGAGAGGGTTAATATGACCGATATTCCATTATCTTAGGAATATGTGCAGCATTTTAAAAAATGTGAAGCTGGCATCTCTTTGATGTGACTGGCTTCCTGTGAAGCTAGCCACTCACTGTTTTGAGACTGCCTTCTGTTTAGAATTATTCATGTCATGGCTTCCTCCACTAGCACTGATGATTGAAAATCAACAGTTTTGCCATTTATTACTCCTACCATCTCTGGTGCAAGCTGGATAAGGGGATGACAGTGGATGAAATTAATGACTGAATTGAAGTTTGGTGGGTATGTGCTGATGTTAACAATTCACACTGAATTCTCTAATTTTGTCCTTTGGGCCACAGAAACTTAAGAGTAGGCCGCATTCTGGAATGGTGTAAGAATGAAGAAAACTTAAACCAAAATGCTTAGCCATTCTTCAGATTAACATTCAGGGATGCTTGGAAAGATGCTTACAGATAGATGCATAGTTACGCTCAGGCATTTCTCAGAAATAACCACTAATATATATAAACACCTACTTGATCTTTATAATCAGTTTTGCCATGGCGTCCTTCAGGGGCCTAGGACCATACTCCTAAGATCAGGGCTCACTTTAGTCTACTGGATTTTTTTTTTTTTAAGGTTTGGACATTTTCATGGTGGCCTATGTCCCTGGAGAACAGTGGAGAATTTCCTGGAAAAACCCACATGGCTCAAGACAGCCACAGCCCCACCCCTGCTGGCTCTTCTTTCAGCTGTCCCCACAAACAACAGTCAGCCCAAAGCAGCTGCAGACACTGCCCCGCCCTTCAGCCTCCCATTTGCCAAGTAGCAAAGGGAACCAGGCTGCTGTGATGGGTTCAAGGGGATATGGTATGGCTTAATCCTTTCTGCCCAATCCACAGGCTAGGCAACCATCCCTCTCACCTCTCCTCAACCCTGGGACAAAAGGCTGAGAAAGGGGACAAATACGTATCCTACAGTGTCAGGGCAAGTGCAATCATTCCTATCCACTCTCCACTCTTCACTCAAACACAGAAAAGGAAGGACCCAGTCATGGAGTGTCAGTGGCCCAGCTCCTTCTAGTGGTCAAATCTGGTAAAGCTTTCCAAGGTGAATTTTGAGCCAGGTAGTCTCCAGTGGTGACTTGGAGCCTAACTTTCTAATCCTGCAGAAAATCTGGAGCTTCCAAGCATTATGAAACAGACCCAGAAACTATTAGGACAGTGGAAAACTGAGTTTAAACAACACTCTGATACTTCTATTATTGAGCACCTATAGGAAAGGGAGAGACTTTCCTAATTTATAATTGATGATTGATATTCTAAGACTCTAAGAAACATACACTGAAGGATCAGTTTGTAGGCCTTCTGTGTGAGTCTCCACTACCATTAATGTGCTCTAAAAGTGGTATTTCTGTTCCTTCTGCAAACATGAAAGCCGTTGTGAATTAATACAGTAGTTCATTGGCCCCTACAACTCGGGGTTCTGCCTTGCTGTCTGAACAGGGAAAGCAGGGAACATGAAAGTACTTCACTTCCTACAGGCACCTCCAGCTTTGGGTTTACCTGGGAGCTAGGGGGTACTCTAGAGTTGGTCTGGTCTGAGATTCTGGTTTTAATCTCAATTTGATTCTGATCATAAGTCTACAAAAAGGAGACAAAATTTCAGTGGCATTTGTGCGCTGCAGGGTTAGGATTCTAGGAATGAAGCGCTTTTTCATCTTTTATGCCATTCATTCCTCACTGCATTATTAGATGATGGTATTAATACTATACTCATTTTATAGTTCGGGAAGCAAGCTTTCAGAGAGGTTAAGTGGCTTGTTTAATGGCATGACTGATAAATTGGTAGAGTCAGGTCTCAAATCCAGGACTTCTAGTCGCGTTTTATGTCTGAGCTCAGGCCTCTCTTTGGCATCTCACCATTTCATTGCAGCAGAGCCTAGGAACACAGCAGGTGGAGGGGCAGTTGTGGTGGGTGGCTGTTCAGAGGGTGAGGGTTGAAGGAAAACTCCAGTGTGAGTTGGAACAATGCCCAGGGTGTGGCCCTTAGGGGTAGCAGCTGAGAATAAGGGGGGCTCTGCATTGGCTGGGAAATGTTATTTTGTTCTCTAGCCAAATGTCTACTCAAGTTTCCCTCTTAGCACACTTCAGAGAGCCCTAGAAAGCAGATAGGAGATAGAAGATTTGAAGTGGGAAGAAATACAAAATATGAAGTTGCCGAAGGGAAGTGTTTTCCTTTTGTGATGCTCAGAACTCAGTCTGGTTTGTGTTGTGTATCTCTGCAGATAGTCTCCTCAATCCAAATGGGGCTGTTGCCATGTTGCTGCTTTGCATCTCCGGATCTGAGCAAAGATTCCTCCTCCTCTGTTCCTCCCTGCCCCCCCCTCCAGTCCTGGTGACTCAGCTCCTCCTCTCCTCTGGCTACAGTTAAGGGGGGAGGGGGGATGCTGAGAGCAGAGACTATTTTGGCTTCTCTGACCTTCAAAAGCAGTTTTTGGCAGTCTGGGGCAGGGGTGGGGCTGGTGCTGGGGTTTGAGTGGGTGGATGTCAATGTGTGGAAGGCATTAGGAGTTGGCCAGAACTGGGGAGGGTTGGTGGAAGAGAAGAGGGCAGGGAAGGACTCTATGGAAGCATGAGCATCACTGGGTTGGAACTGTATGCTAGGGCTCTCAAGATCGTCCCTTTGAGTCTTTTGAGTGCTGAAACAGAGGTAGAGACTAAGGGAAACAGCCAACAATGGAAGGATTAAGTTAGTGTAAGAAACATCAGAGAGAGAAATAGAAAAGTGCAGAGAAAAGGAGAGCACAGGGACCCAATACCCTACAAAGTCATAAGATTTTTTTTTTTTTTTTGATCCGAAGAGTACTTTATGTTGCACTTAATAATTGGCCTATAGTTAAAAAAAAAAAAAATCTCACTTGGGCCTGGGGCCCTGGTGATCCTCCTTGGTCATTTTTAACTCTCTCACTGAAAAGCAGAAAGCGCCCCGCCTCTTCAGATATAATGACCCAAGAATTCCAAGTATCAGTGCTAGTGTGGTTACTGTGCTGTGTTGCATTGACACAGAACTACATGCAGCTCCCAGAGTCCCTGTGCCCCACCCAGAAGGGCTAGGGACCATGTGTCTACTCCAGAATTTCAACCTACACTGCAACCTAAAATGAGACTTCTACCCTCCCCTGGTTCCTGCAGATGTGGCTCAAAAGCCCACAGTGCTCACCACCCCATCCCCAGCCTTCATCTCAAGCAGTCCCCTCACTTTTATTCCATTCTTTCAGGTCCCCAACTCCTTTGTCTCCTGCTCCTCCAGGGATTGAAGGTCATTCCCTGGGTCTCAGGGGAGAGGCGGCAGATGGTTCCTGAGGGAAGGGGGAGGGCCCAGGCAGCCCACACCTCCTGTATCCCTGCAGTGTGTCATAGCACAGGACTTTGGTCTTTTGGCTGATGCTAAAAGGGCATTTCTTGATGAAGCAGTGTTGAGGGGAGAAGGGCCTTATGGGCCATTGTAGACCACCGTGGCTCTTTGACTTACTAGACAACTCCTCAGCACCCCCCAGAGCCAAGCAGAAGCATCAGAGCCCTGACACTGTGAAGGCAAATAAACAGTTAAGTCTCCAGTGCCTCGTCATGGACCAGTCCCTCTTCCCCGCCCAGGCGCCGCCCTCCCCATCAAGCCCCCCCCCCCCCACTCCCACCCCAAGTGCGGCAGACTCTTCCCTGAAGCTGCCGGCTGAGGCCGGAGCTGCAGCCTCCATGAGGGGCTCCCGCCCACACCCCAGGGTAAGAACCAAACCAAAGGGCTTTGCATGGGGGTGGGGGAATGCTGTGGTAGGGGTAGCGGGAAAGGAGTTGATACCTAATCGTGTGTGTTTGGAATTTGCCCAGCAGGGTGGGCAGACTGGGGGGACAGAGAGAAAAGATGAACATTACTGGCTGTGGGGTCAGCTTGGACCCAGGACCAGGCAGAGGCCAGTGGGGCCGGGACTGTGACAGTCCACCTCTCAGGCTGGGCTGGGTTGGGAGACATCAGCCTAGGGGCAGTAGCAGAGGGTGGTGTCTCTGGTTCTGCCTGGTAGCCCGGGGTGCTGGAGGACTTTGGGGGCTATGTCTTTGGGCAGAGGCAGAAGAATCTGAAGGAAATGCGGATGTTACGGGAATGCGCCTAATGGGAGGGTCTCTGGTGTCAGCTGCTGGATTGCTCAGCTGCTCCAATGCTGGGGGTGAGCGGGATAGCGAGTTTTTGCCAAGTAAGGCAAGGTGGGGGACACTGTGGAAAAAAAGGGAAGAAAGGGTCACTAAGACGTGGCACGCGCCTCTTCATAGACCAACCTATTTGCAGCGGCCCCCCCCCCCCCATTCCCTGTAAACGGCTTGAGACTGGGACTCTAAGCCCCCGCTTCTGGCTCCCTCTGGAGATTGAGAGGCCACTCGGGAGATTGAGAGCAAGCACTCCCTCCCCGGCAGCTGCCCCGCATTCCCAGTCCTGTCAAACCCACAGGTTCCAAGTCTCAACCCCACCCCCACCCCATCGCCGCTTCTCTTCCCAAGATGGGGGCTCTGGAACAGAGGCGCCAGTTTCTTCTCCCTCTCTTGTGTCCCCCCCTCCTTACCCCCCATGCAGAGGCAGCCAAGAAAATGACTTGTCATGCTGGGGTGGGGGGTGGGGGCGGAGCTGGAGCCTGAGCTCAGCGCGCACACTCACACACACTCACACACTGCGGCAAACTGCAGCTGCCCAAGCGGCCCCCCCTCCCCTTCTGCCTCACTGCGGAGACACCTGCCCTCCTGCCTGCTCAGCGTTGGCGGCCCAGGCCACCCCCACAGCATCACTGGCCAAGGGGAAGTGTCCCTGCCTCGTATGAAAGAAAAAGGAAAAACAAGTCAATTCCCTTCAGTGGGATTGCTGGGGGAGCAGAAAAGAGAAATAGGGCTTTCTCCTAGGCCTCAAAAGGGTGCATGATATAGACCATGTAGTTGCCAGTCAGAACTGGAGAGCACATGGGTGAAGAACAGGGTCTTTCACCAAGACGTTAACTGGAATCAGAGAAGTCTAGTAGTTATACACAAGGGACTGTGAGGAATGGTCAACTGGTGGAGGAAGAGTGGTAAATAGAAAACAAATTAGTCTGTACCACAGATTTCTTCTTTCAGACCATTGTAGCTCGAATGTGTGACCTTGTGTGTATATGTCCAGGGTAGGGTAGGATTTGCCCTTTTAAATCTGAACTACTTACGACTAGTCTAGGGCTAGCCTGGCCCTTCCCTGAACCTTGATACCCCTCATCTGCCCAAGAGCTGCCCCAGCCTGTCTCTAAGGTGGTTCTCATCCTCTGAACTGACCTCAAAGCTTCCCACAGTTCCCAAATTAATAGAAGAGAACCCTTGAACTCTTCTTGGGCTCCACCCACCCACTATGAGGTTTGTTCTTCGGACACATCTACAGTTCATTTCCCCTGCAGCTGCAAGTGCAGCCCTCTGCTGCCAGATTTGCCTGATCCTGGCACTGTGGTTCTTCCTCTTAACAAAGGCCCTGGCCCCAGGCTCCTCATGCCTAAGCCCCAGAAAGAGGAAAGAGCTGGATCACAGAAGAGGGTCTAGGGGACAGATTATGAGCACTCCCACCAATATCTTTCAGACAGCTCACTCCCGGGCCATCTGTTCAACTCTCTTTCTGCAAGGTAACGCCGCTGTGTGCAGCAGTTAGGAAGGGCAGGAGCAGGGGATGGCAGCATCCTCCATTATTTTGTAACCTGCCACTTTCTTTCTTTGCTGCATTGCTCGGTGTTTCATGTGAGTCTGCAAGAGGGAAATAGACAGGGCATTTGAGGCTGTTTTGTCTTTCTCCATGGCCTGGGGAACACTCTGAATCTCTCCTTCCTTATTTGTGTCTTGTTTGTGGACCCCTAACTCCCATCTCCATCGCAGAGGGCCCATAGGAGAGGGGCAAGGATGAGAGAAGAAACTGTTCACAAGGGATGGGTTGTGGGGCAGTGTACCAGGCCTCTCTTGTGCCTGGGGACATGGAGGTGAGGTGGGAGAGGGAGCTGTAACCTGTGGTGGTGGGAACAGCATGATTGTGTGCATGCTTGTGAGCTCAGGCTTGGCCTCTGAAGAACTAGAGAACAGAACAAGAAATTATACTCCTATTTCTAATCTTTGAATTGTAAAAGCCCAAGGGTTCAGATAAATAGAAACAGCCTTTTGGAAAATGGGAATTCTGGCCTTGGATGGGGAATGGAAAGGAGGATGGGGAGTCTGTAGACACTGCAAAGTGCCCATCTCCATGTTTCCAGGCACTCTACTGGCATGAAAGCCCAGGGCAGAGGCAGGCTAGTGAGGAGAGAGCTGAGTAAGCATCACAACCCCAGGAGCCCTCCCTCCAGCTGAGCCCCCCATCCCCAGGCAGCACCAGGAGCTTAGTGCTCTAGAGGGACAAAAGCTTCTTGTCAATAGGGCAGCCTGAGGCAGGAGTTTCAAGCGGAGGGGGTGGGGGTACCAGACTGAGCAGGCAGAGGGTGTGGCAGATGAAGGGAGGAGAGAAGACAGTCAGTGTGGGTGAAGGGAGGAGGAAACCCTGACAGGGAAGGGCTGGAGGAGCCAGTTCCTAGACCTTACTCAGCAGTATCCAAAGTGGCAGGATCTAAGGATTGCTAGCCTCCTCTTTCCCCTCAGCTCCATTTTCTGACTGTACATTCTTTTCTCTCCTTTCCCACACAATGCCTCTTCCCTTTTACTATACCCACTCTCTTCAATACAAAATCCTGCATCTCTCCCTCAGGCCAGAGGACCCTCTGCCACCAGAGTGAGATCCTTGAGACCGTCATCCTGGTAAACCCCAGTGCCGACAGCATCAGCTCTGAGGTAAGGCCAGGGCCTGTGCCTTGCCACAAGGGCTTGTTGGAAGTGCTGTAACCCACCCCTGCCAGTACTACTGCTGAAAGGCCAAGAATTCCCAGACTTGGCTTTGAACCATCTAGGCTGCTTTATGATCCCCAGCCTTACACTGGAGGTATTGTGGGCCTACTAGTGGGGAGCATGTCTTTGCAGTACTAAGGGGAACCAGGAACATCCAGTGCCCTTCCCTGAGTTTCCCACATCCATGACCACTCTTGTCCTTCCATTATAGGTTCACCATCTCCTTAGCAGTCAATCAGCTCACAAACTACTGATCTTGAGTGGGCAAAGTTTAGAGCCCGGGGGAGACCTTATCCTACAGAGTGGCACCTATTCTTATCAGAACTTTGCCCAGGTCCTTCACAACCCAGAGGTAAGTGCCATGTCTGAGTCTGGGAGGAATGAAAACTGGGGTAGGACTGGGGCTGTGGGGAGGGATCCAAGGATGGGAAATCTCATGTTGCTTGAAGGTTGGGAACTTCTGCGGAAAAATAGGAGGCGATCACCTCGCAAAGAGGTGGAGACTAGCAGATTGAATCTGAGTTGGGTTAAGGCAACCCCAGCTGTTTACCTGACCTGATCAGCCTTTCATCTCCCATTCCTCCAGATTGCCCAATTGCTCAGCAATAGAGACCCTGGAATCCAGGCCTTCCTCACCGTTTCCTGCTTAGGGGAGGGAGACTGGAGCCACCTGGGACTATCCAGTTCCCAAGAGACCCTGCACCTCCGACTAAACCCTGAGCCCACACTGCCCACCATGGATGGTGTGGCTGAATTCTCCGAGTACGTCTCTGAGACTGTGGATGTGCCATCCCCCTTTGACCTGCTAGAGCCCCCCACCTCAGGGGGCTTCCTCAAACTCTCTAAGCCTTGCTGCTATATCTTCCCTGGTGGCCGGGGAGACTCTGCCCTCTTTGCCGTTAATGGTTTCAACATCTTGGTGGATGGTGGCTCTGATCGCAAGTCCTGCTTCTGGAAGCTGGTGCGGCACCTGGACCGCATTGACTCAGTGCTGCTCACACACATTGGGGCAGATAACCTGCCAGGCATCAATGGACTCCTGCAGCGCAAAGTGGCAGAACTGGAGGAGGAGCAGTCCCAGGGCTCCAGCAGCTACAGTGACTGGGTGAAGAACCTCATCTCCCCTGAGCTTGGAGTTGTCTTCTTCAATGTGCCTGATAAGCTGCGGCTGCCTGATGCCTCCCGGAAAGCCAAGCGCAGCATTGAGGAGGCCTGCCTCACTCTGCAACACCTAAACCGCCTGGGCATCCAGGCCGAACCTCTGTACCGGGTGGTCAGCAACACCATTGAGCCACTGACCCTCTTCCACAAGATGGGTGTAGGACGGCTGGACATGTATGTCCTCAACCCTGTCAAGGACAGCAAAGAGATGCAGTTCCTCATGCAAAAGTGGGCAGGCAATAGTAAAGCTAAGACAGGCATTGTGTTGGCTAATGGGAAGGAGGCTGAGATCTCAGTGCCCTACCTGACTTCTATCACGGCTCTGGTTGTCTGGCTACCAGCCAATCCCACTGAGAAGATTGTACGTGTGCTTTTTCCAGGGAACGCACCCCAGAACAAGATCCTGGAGGGCCTGGAAAAGCTTCGGCACCTGGACTTCCTGCGGTACCCTGTGGCTACACAGAAAGACTTGGCCTCTGGGGCTGTGCCTGCCAACCTCAAACCCAGCAAAATCAAACAGCGGGCTGACAGCAAGGAGAGCCTCAAGGCCACTGCCAAGACAGCTGTAAGCAAGCTGGCCAAACGGGAGGAGGTGGCTGAAGAGGGAGCCAAGGAGGCCCGCTCAGAACTAGCCAAGGAGTTAGCCAAGACAGAGAAAAAAGTAAAAGAGTCATCTGAGAAGCCCCCAGAGAAGCCTACCAAGCCTGAAAGGGTGAGGACAGAGTCGAGTGAGGCACTGAAGGCAGAGAAGCGAAAGCTGATAAAAGACAAGGTAGGGAAGAAGCACCTAAAAGAAAAGATCTCAAAGCTGGAAGAGAAAAAAGACAAAGAGAAAAAAGAGATCAAGAAGGAGAGGAAGGAGCTCAAGAAGGATGAAGGAAGGAAGGAGGAGAAGAAGGATGCCAAGAAAGAGGAGAAGAGGAAAGATACCAAACCTGAGGTCAAGAAAATTTCCAAGCCAGACCTGAAGCCCTTTACCCCTGAGGTACGTAAGACCCTCTACAAAGCCAAGGCCCCTAGCAGGGCCAAAGTGGACAAGAGTCGGGCTGCCCGTGGGGAGAAGGAGCTGTCCTCTGAGCCCCGGACACCCCCAGCCCAGAAGGGGGCTGTACCACCCCCAACAGTCAGTGGGCACAGGGAGCTGGCTGTGTCTTCACCAGAGGATCTCACACAGGACTTTGAGGAGATGAAGCGTGAGGAGAGAGGGTTGCTGGCTGAACAAAGGGACCTAGGACTAGGAGAGAAACCACTCCCTCCAGACACTGCAGAGGAGGGACCCCCAAGCACAACTGGCCAGGAGATACCACCCTCTGTTCCACGGCTGGAACAAGAAGAGCCCATGATGAAGGAGAAAGAGATTGTCCCAGACATCCCTGAAGAACAAGGTAGCAAGGATAGAGGCCCAGACTCTGGGGCTGAAACAGAGGAAGAGAAAGATACCTGGGAGGAAAAGAAGCAGAAGGAAGCAGAGAGGCTCCCTGATAAAATAGAAGCCAGAGAGGAAAGTGAACCTGAGGTAAAGGAGGATGTGATAGAGAAGGCTGAGTTAGAAGAAATGGAGGAGGTGCACCCTTCAGATGAGGAGGAAGAGGAAGAGACAAAGGCTGAAGGTTTTTACCAAAAACATATGCAGGAAGCCTTGAAGGCAACTCCAAGGATCAGGGAGGCCCTCGGGGGCCGGGAAGTAGGACTCCAGGGCAAAGCTCCTGAGAAGGAAACCTCATCATTCCTAAGCAGCCTGGCCACACCTGCAGGAGCCACTGAGCATGTCTCTTACATCCAGGATGAGACAATTCCTGGCTACTCAGAGACAGAGCAAACCATCTCAGATGAGGAGATTCATGATGAGCCGGAGGAACGTCCAGCTCCACCTAGATTTCCTACAAGTACCTATGACCTCCCTGAGCCTGAGGGTCCTGGCCCCTTTGAGGCTAGCCAGCCTACAGACAGTGCTGTTCCTGTCACCTCCAGCAAAGGCTATGGAGCAGCAGAGACTGAACTCACCTACCCCCCCAACATGGTGGCCGCCCCTCTGGCTGAAGAGGAACACGTATCCTCGGCCACCTCAATCACTGAATGCGACAAGCTTTCTTCCTTTGCCACTTCCGTGGCTGAGGACCAGTCTGTGGCTTCACTCACAGCTCCCCAGACAGAAGAGACAGGTAAGAGCTCCCTGCTGCTCGACACAGTTACAAGCATCCCCTCATCCCGCACTGAAGCCACTCAGGGCTTGGACTATGTGCCGTCGGCTGGTACCATCTCACCTACCTCTTCACTGGAAGAAGACAAGGGCTTCAAATCACCACCCTGTGAGGATTTCTCTGTGACTGGTGAGTCAGAGAAGAAAGGAGAGATTGTAGGGAGAGGCTTGCCTGGAGAGAGAGCCGTGGAAGAGGAAGAGGAGGAGACCACAAATGTAGAGATATCTGAGAAACTTCCCAGTCAGTTTGGAACCCCGATGTTTGGTGTCCCTGGGCATACCCTACATCAAGGGGAACCAGTCCTTGGAGAAGTGGAGGAGCGCTGCCTTAGCCCAGATGACAGCACAGTGAAAATGGCCTCTCCTCCACCATCTGGCCCACCCAGTGCCACCCACACACCCTTTCATCAGTCCCCAGTGGAAGAAAAGTCTGAGCCCCAAGACTTTCAGGAAGCAGGCTCCTGGGGAGGAACTAGGCGTACACCAGGTATGGGCAAGGAAGATGCTGCAGAGGAGATAGTTAAGCCAGGGCCTGAAGAGGTCACATTGGAGGAGGGAAAGGTGCCTCCTCCCAGGAGCCCCCATGCCCAGGAAGCACCTGTCAGCATCGTTGGAGAACATACAGGCTGCACTATCCAGCTGTTGCCAGAACAGGACAAAGCAATAGTCTTTGAGACTGTGGAGGCAGGAGAGCCCACAGGCCCAATTCTGGGAACAGAAGCTCTTTCCAGAGATTTGAGAACACTCCAAGAATCTAGTGAAACTCAGAAAGATGGGGTGCTCCAGTTTCCTGACCAAAGCCTCTCCCCTGAAGATGCAGAGTCCGTATCTGTACTCAGTGTGGTCTCACCAGACACAGCCAACCAAGAAGCCATCCCCAGGTCTCCCTGTGGCCTGACAGAGCAGCACGTACACAAAGACCTTTGGCCAGAGGTATCTCCAGAAGACACCCGGTCACTTTCTCTCTCGGAAGAGAGTCCCAGCAAGGAGACCTCTCTGGATATCTCTTCTAAGCAGCTCTCTCCAGAAAGCCTTGGCACCCTCCAGTTTGGGGAACTAAGTCTTGGAAAGGAAGAAAAGGGGCCTCTAATACAGGCTGAGGACACCTCTCAGCACCTAGTGCGCACATCTATTCCAGAACCCTGTGCAGCCACACTGTCACCTCCCACAGATGGGACCACTGGTTACTCTGTACTGGCAGACATCACAGATAAGAGCCCTGATGGAAAGTTACCTACCAGCTCCTTCTCTCACTCTACATTGTTGGGAGATGAGAAGCACTCACCTGGTGTGATCACAAGCCCTGGTGAACACATTCTGACACCTGACAGCTCCCTCACCAAGAGTCCTGAGTCTTTGCCAAGCCCTGCCATGGAGAGCATTGCCATGGAGTGGGAAGGTAAAGTTCCAGAGTTGAAAGACAGAACCCCAGAGCAGAGGGACAGGGGACCTGAACCAAAAGATGAAGTCTTACAGCAGGACAAAATTCTGGAGCAGAAGGATGACATTGTAGAGCAAAAGGATACAGCCATTGGCCAGAAAGATAAGGCTCTGGAAGAGAAGACTAAGGCTGTAGAGCAGCAGGATAAAGCTTTAGAACAAAAAGGCAGAGACTTAGAACAAAGGGACATAGCCCTCGAACAGAGGGACAAGGCCCTGGAATCAAAAGACAAAGACTTAGAACAAAAAGACAAGGTTCTGGAACAGGAGGACAAGATCCCAGAAGAAAAAGGTGAAACCTTAGAACAAAAAGTCAGAGACGTTGAGCATAAAGACAGGGCTCCAGAGGACAAGGTCCCTGAACTGAAGGGCAAGGCCTTAGGACAGACAGACGAAGTCCCTGAGCAGGAGGACAAGGCCCATGGACAGAAGGATAAGGCCTTAGAACAAAAAGACATAGACTCAGAACAAAAAGGCAAGGCCCAAGAACAGAAGGAGGAGGCCTTGGAAAAGAAGGATGAAGCCTTAGAACAAAAATACTGGGCCTTAGGACAGAAGGATGAAGCCCTGGAACAAAACAATAAGGCCACTGAACAGAAAGATAAGGCTCTGGAAGAGAAGGACAAAACTCAGGAGCAGGAGAGCCCAGTGCAGGAGGATAAAACCATGAAACCAAAGGAGAAGATCCTAAAGGAAAAATCTCCAGAAAAAGTTAAGGCTGTGCAACAGGAAGAAGAAGCTCTGCTGGAGAAGACCAAAGTTCTGGGGCTGGAAGAGAGCCCAGTGCATGAGGACAAGGCCCTGGATCAGGGAGAGAAGTACTGGAAGGAGCAGGATGTGGTACAGGAGTGGCAAGAAACATCTCCATCCAGAGATGAGCCAGTTGGAGAACAGAAAGAGCCTGCCCGGACATGGGAGGACACATCTCCTGAGCAGGAGGACAGGTACTGGAGGGGCAGAGAGGATGTGGCCCTGGAACAGGACACATACTGGAGGGAGCTGAGCTGTGAGCGTAAGGTCTGGTTCCCTCATGAGCTGGATGGCCAGGGGGCCCGGCCACGGTACACAGAAGAGCGGGAGAGCACTTTCCTTGATGAGGGGCCAGATGATGAACAAGAAGTGCCCCCACTGGAGCACACGCCTCAGAGCCCCTGGGCCTCAGACTTCAAGGGTTTTCAGGAGCCCTCACCACAGAAGGGACTGGAGGTGGAGCGCTGGCTTGCTGAGTCACCAGTTGGGCTGCCTCCAGAGGAAGAAGACAAGCTGACCCGTTCCCCTTTTGAAATCATCTCTCCTCCAGCCTCCCCACCTGAGGTGGTTGGACAGAGGGTTCCTCCAGCTCCTGGACAAGAAAGCCCTATCCCAGAGCCTGAGCCCATGCTACCCATGAGGAACGAACCCACCACCCCCTCATGGCTGGCTGACATCCCACCATGGGTGCCCAAGGACAGACCCCTGCCCCCTGCACCCCTCTCCCCAGCTCCAGCTCCCCCCACGCCTGCCCCAGAACCACACACTCCTGCACCCTTCTCCTGGGGCACCACTGAGTATGACAGTGTGGTGGCTGCAGCACAGGAGGCAGCAGCTGAGTTGGAAGGTGGGCCATACTCTCCCTTGGGGAAGGACTACCGCAAGGCTGAAGGGGAGACAGAAGAAGGTGGGGCTGGGGCTCCTGGCAGCAGCCCTCAAAGCTCAAAGGTTCCAGAGGCCAGTGAAAGCCATCCCACCAAGGAGCCCGAACAGATAGAACCTGAGCAGAGAGAGCCCACACCCTATCCTGATGAGAGAAGTTTCCAGTACGCAGACATCTATGAGCAGATGATGCTTACTGGGCTTGGCCCTGCATGCCCCACTAGAGAGCCTCCGCTTGGGGCAGCTGGGGACTGGCCCCCACGCATCTCAGCCAAGGAGGAGGCTGCTGGCCGAAACCCATCTGCAGAGAAGGAGCTTTCATCTCCTGTCTCACCCAAGAGCCTCCAATCTGACACTCCAACCTTTAGCTATGCAGCCCTGGCGGGACCCACTTTACCCCCTAGGCAAGAGCCTGAGCCGGGTCCGAGTATGGAGCCCAGCCTCACCCCACCTGCAGTGCCCCCTCGTGTTCCTATCCCCCTGAGCAAAGGCCCAAGCCCCTCTCTTAATGGTAATATCCTGAGCTGTAGCCCAGATAGGAGAACCCCATCACCCAAGGAATCAGGCCAGGGTCACTGGGATGACAGCACTAGTGACTCAGAGCTGGAGAAGGGAGCACGGGAACAGCCAGAGAAAGAGGCCGAGTCCCCGAGTCCCCCTCACCCCATCCCTGCAGGGCCCCCTACATTGTGGCCTGAAAGTGAGGCACATACCAGCCCTCCCTCGGACTCACACCTGGGCCCTGCCCGACCCAGCCTGGACTTCCCTGCTTCAGCCTTTGGCTTCTCCTCATTGCAGCCAGCTCCCCCACAGCTGCCCTCTCCTGCTGAACCCCGCTCAGCACCCTGTGGCTCCCTTGCCTTCTCTGGGGACCGAGCTCTGGCTCTGGCTCCGGGTCCCCCCACCAGAGCCCGGCATGATGAGTACCTCGAAGTGACCAAGGCCCCCAGCCTGGACTCCTCACTGCCCCAGCTCCCATCACCCAGCTCTCCTGGGGCTCCTCTCCTCTCCAGTCTGCCAAGACCTGCTTCACCAGCCCTGTCTGAAGGCTCCTCCTCTGAGGCCACCACACCTGTGATTTCAAGTGTGGCTGAGCGCTTCCCTCCTGGCCTGGAGGCTGTAGAACGGGGGTCTGGAGAGCTGGTCTCAGGAATGGAACCAGCTGCCCAAAGTCTCTGGGACCTCACTCCTCTGAGCCCAGCACCCCCAGCTTCACTGGACTTGGTCCCAGCTCCAGCTCCAAGCTTACCTGGAGACATGGATGACAGCACTCTGCCCTGCCGCCTGGAATGCACAGGAGCTGCCACCAAGAAGCCAAGCCCATTCCAGAGTCCCTCTGGGGATTGTGCCACCAATGGCCCAACTGAAACCAGCCCCAACCCCCCAGGCCCTGCCCTGGCCAAGGCTGAGAAAGAAGCAGCTGAGACTTGCCCTGCCTGGGAACGTGGGGCCTGGCCTGAGGGAGCCGAGAGGAGTTCCCGACCTGACACACTTCTTTCCCCTGAGCAGCCACTGTGCCCTGGAGGGGCTTCTGGAGGCCAACCCAGAAGTGTCTCCCCTGAGGTTGAGGCTGGGCCCCAGGGATGTGCTGCTGAGCTCCGGCACCACCGAGGGGAACTCTCCCCATCTTTTCTGAACCCACCTCTGCCCCAATCCACAGATGAAGGTGACCTCTCAACTGAAGATGCTCGGCTAGTAGGGAGGGGAGGGCGGCGCCGGGCAGGGGGCCCAGGGGCCACAGGGGGCCCGTGCCCTGTGGCTGATGAGACACCCCCAACATCAGCCAGTGACTCAGGCTCCTCACAATCAGATTCTGATGTTCCACCAGAAACTGAGGAGTGTCCATCCATCACAGCTGAGGCAGCTCTTGACTCAGATGAAGATGGAGACTTCCTGCCTGTGGACAAAGCTGGAGGGGTCAGTGGGACTCACCATCCCAGGCCTGGCCATGACCCACCCCCTATCCCTCAGCCAGACCCCCGCCCATCCCCTCCTCGCCCTGATGTGTGCATGGCTGACCCTGAGGGGCTCAGCTCAGAATCTGGAAGGGTAGAAAAACTACGTGAGAAGGAGAAAGCACAGGGGAGAGTAGGGCGCAGGGCCCCAGGCAGGGGCAAGCCAGCATCTCCTGCCCGGCGTCTGGATCTTCGGGGAAAACGCTCACCCACCCCTGGTAAAGGGCCTGCAGATCGAGCATCCCGGGTCCCACCCCGACCACGCAGCACTCCAAGCCAAGTCACTCCAGCAGAGGAAAAGGATGGACACAGCCCCATGTCCAAAGGCCTAGTCAATGGACTCAAGGCAGGATCATGTAAGTATAACATGAAAAGTTAGAGATTGTGGGTTGGGGTTGGGTGTGGCTGGTCAAAGACTCCAGGAGTAGGAGAAACTGTGGAAGATTGCTAAAAGTGTCTACTTTACCTCTCCAATGAGTCCTGGCTTGTCTCTACAGCGGCCTTGGGTTCCAAGGGCAGCTCTGGCTCCCCTGTATACGTGGATCTCGCCTATATCCCGAATCATTGCAGTGGCAAGACTGCTGACCTTGACTTCTTCCGTCGAGTGCGTGCATCCTACTATGTGGTCAGTGGGAATGACCCTGTCAATGGCGAGCCGAGCCGGGCTGTGCTGGATGCCCTGCTGGAGGGCAAGGCCCAATGGGGGGAGAATCTTCAGGTGAGTGGCAAGGGATGCCAAGGAGGAGGTCTGGTCAAAGCTTACTCAGTGGAACACAGTCTCTATTCATAAAAGAACTGAACCCTTTCTATGGGCAGTGGGACTACTTCCTAGACCATCAGGTGTGATGCCCCATCCCCCTCACTTACCTTCCCTTCATAATGTCACATCAGGCATGTCTTGTCTCCCTCCTAGGTGACTCTAATCCCTACCCATGACACGGAGGTGACTCGTGAATGGTACCAGCAAACTCATGAGCAGCAGCAACAACTGAATGTTCTGGTCCTGGCTAGCAGTAGCACCGTGGTCATGCAAGATGAGTCCTTTCCAGCCTGCAAGATTGAGTTCTGAAAGAACCACACTCCTTTCCCCAGGAATCTGCTTCCCCAGCTCCCTTAGAGAATGGCTATTGCTGAGTCCGTTGGGGTTGAGGGACACGGGAGCTGGGGTGGGGGAGATGGGGCGGGATGTCTTGTTGTGGGAATTTGGGCTGGGCTAAATGGGAGAGGTTGTCCCTCCCCCTCATCCATACCCAACGGGATTTTCAAAACCAAAGGCAACAGGGATTGGATAGAGGGAGGGCACGAAATTAGGATAGGAGGTCATCTGTGCCTGAGAACTCTGGAGTGACACCCTCTCCTAACACTACCAAATGTTCGTATTGGGTGGGAAGGAAGGATGGGTCTCAGCAACCTCCTCCCTCATGGAGGGAGATCATATATCCCCAAGCCCAGGGACCTCTTTATCTCTATTTAGCAACCCAAGGAAAAATTTCCAGTAATAATTTATGTGACCTGGGGCAGGATTCTGTCAGTAAGGTACCCAGAGCTGCGCCCCTTCCTCCATCTCCCATTCCCTTACCCACCGGGGTCTGGGTTCCAGCAGGGGTCTAGGGGTAAACCACTGCTATACTGTCCCACTGCCCCCCACCATATCTGAATGTCTCAATACAAAACTTGAAGCTCTTTTGACCAACAGACTGGTGAGAGAAGAAAGTTGCTTATCCTCCCAGCTCCTGCTTCATACCATTCACATCCCAGAGCTGTGCCCAGACCAGGCCTATTGGGCAGCACAAGAGGGGCAAGGAGAGCCCAGCCCCAATCCCAGAATTCCTCCAAGCTCCCTGACCTTTTGACGTTTTCACCTACCCATTCCAATTATCCTCATCCCTTTTCATCCCCTGCTTGGCTTCTCTGCATGTGGTCATCTGCTGTGGCCTGGTGTGTAATGGGTTAAAAATAAGCCACTGCCTGACATCCCAACATTTGACACCCCAGCAATGTGTGACTCCCCCCAACATTCCACTATGCCATCCTGCAGCTGAAATGGGAACACTGGCTGCCTTTCCAGCCCTAAACTCTTGGACAGAGGATCTGGGAGGTAGAGGCTATGCCAGAGAACTTGGGGAAAATGAGAGGAAGGGAAGAGGGAGACAAAGCTGAGCTAAAGCTGAACTCCTACTGAGTAAGATGAAAACAGGCTGAAGAAACCACCCCAGGAGAGGACCTCTCCCCAAGCAAGCCAATGAGCAGCCCTGCCAGACTATCGCCGGACTGAGAAATCCAGACACTCGTCAGGGCTCGGCTTCTCTGCCAAATGACTGTGTGGAAAATAATATGAGCCGGCCTGTGTTCTTCCTAGCTCCCACCCTCCCTGTGCTGCTGTGCTCTGCTCCTCCCCACACTTCCCTGCTATAGTTCCCAGCTGCTGTAATGGAGCCGCCTCCAACTCTAACAATAAAATCAAGTTCATTACAGATGCTGTCGTGAGGCTTAGGCTTTTTCTGACTCTACACATTGCTTAGTTGCTGGACCTTGGCTTCTACCTCTCTGCTTCTCCTGGCACTGTCATTGATTTTGATGTCTTTGATAACTAGAAGCAGCTCCAGGACCCAGGGAAGCCAGAGAACATCGGGTAGATAAAGGTAGAAAAGATATGGGGAGCCAGCATAATTTCTGAAAATGAGAATGCCAGAGTATGAGGAATAGGGGCCTAGGGTGGGGAGATACATTTGGTTTGGGGTAGGGAAGAGAGGGGCAGGGTGTCTGGGAAGGGGATCTGCATACTCTTGACTTGGGGTCAAGAGCTGAGGACTGAATAGCATCAGATACCCTGGATAAGGGAACACCAAAGAGTCAAAGAGTTGAGAAGCCCTAAGAGATCCAGAGCCTATTGAGGTTGTAATGAGCACTCACCTGTGCATTTAGAATTTCCATGAAGTTAATGCTGGATTTTTCCCTTGCGGTGAAACCCTTTATAGTCATAGGTATGTCAGGAGAGGCCAGGTTGTTAATGTAAATATATGGGGAAGGGGATATTCCAGCCCTCCCAGTGTGCTGGGCTTTCTCAGTGTAAATGTCAAGGAGGTAAAGAAAGACCATAACCCCTTTATATCAACTGCTCCTTGACACTCACCCCAAATCATCAGAGTGGAAAATTAAGAGGGTGAATCTAAAGATCTGGTGAGAAGGCAAGTACCCACTGCTGCTTCACAGAAATAGAAACTCTGTCCCCGACAACACTACTCATTTAAGACATTTTAGGATGGTGGGCTGACTGCCATAGGGCCCTCCTGGGATGCCTGATCTCTTTTAATGTTTTAAAATGTTTATTTATTTTTGAGTGAGAGAGAGGCAGACTACAAGCAGGGGAGGGGCAGAGAGAGAGGGAGACACAGAATCAGAAGCGGGCTCCAGGCTCTGAGCTGTCCGCACAGAGCCTGACAAGGGGCTCTAACCCACGAACTGTGAGATCAGGACCTGAGCCAAAGTCGGTCACTTAACCAACTGAACCACCCAGGCACCCCCCTGACCTCTTTATTTTATAGTTCCTTCCCACTCAACTATAGCAGCTTTTGACTGGTTCAAATTAATTCAGTCACACGATTGATTTATAGTCATACTCATACTTGAATTCACAAGGACATCATCAACACCATCAACATTTTTATTATTTCATATTTATTGAGCACTCATAATGTTCTGGCCACCCCACTGCAATGACTGCATTATTCCTCCTACCCATGCCCATTCCCATCCCCATATCTTTGGGAAAAGCTTCATAATCACACCTGACCCTAAAGACATAACGATAAAAGGAAAAACCTCTTGGGGACCCTGGAGTGTTTGGTCTTTGGCCAGTCTGTCCCTGGCACTACTACAGAAATATATATAATCTTTCCTCATGTCTGTACAATATTGATCTCTGCTGATTGCTTAAAATAGAACCTGATTTTCTCTGCTACAGCATCTCTTAAGCCAAGTAGCCCCACAACAAAAGGAGACCCAGCTTCACAGATTGGCCAAGAACCCCCAGAGCATTTTAAGTAGTTACTCTTAAAATTTTCACAGCAATCTAATACCTATTTTTCCCTAGAGCTATTGCCCAGAGGAACACTACTGGGGCAGAGGGGGAACTTGCGACGTTATATAAAACACCCATAAACCCAATCTAAAGATTAATGACCACAATGGATGTTTGGGAAAGGGACTCTCTTTCCGCCCCCCGCCCAGACATTTCAGACAGCCATCCTAGGCCCACCTGAGGAGTGCTAGCAAAGACAAGAATCTTCCTGAATGCACATATGGTCTAAGGGTACCTTGAGAAGTTGTGAATATTTCCCCAGAAAGCGGAGACCCGGGAGTCCCCTTTTGCACTTGATTTCCCCGGATGGTGTCTTCAGCAGTTAAGTGGCATTTCCTTTAACAATCTGGAATTTCTTGGGATGCTCAGAGGACGTTGGGTAATGATGCTTCAGCCCACCCCTTTATGGAAATCCTATTCAAGTCTAATGGCCATATGAGGAGTCAATGGTTGCTTTGAACATGAAATTGGCTCCCCTCCAAGCCCAGCTCGGGCACAGTTCTTGGCTTCATGCCAAGAGGACTGCTTCCTCAGACACCTCTGGTGAGATCCAAGGTCTTACACTGGTAGGTGAGTTAGCCAACAGAAAAAGTTGCTAGCTCAAATAGCTGGTATAGTGTGACACCACTAATGAGAACACGATTAATCACATGTTGCTGGTGGAAGGGGTGAGTGCTGGTTACAGGCTAGAGACTGGCTCTGAGGGTTTGGATCACTAGATTGACACTGGGCTTGGGGAATATCCTCTCCAGGCAGCTGGTCAGTCACCTCAGGGAACACCCAGGACTGCTGATTAACCTCAGGGATCTCCTGTACCTGCAGATCATCCTCCCCAGGAAACTCTTGGGATGGTTTATCTACCTCAGGAATGTCCTGAGACAACAGATTGATTGCAGAAGCCTCTTGGATTAGCCTGCCAACCTCTACAAAGAACTGGCATGACTCGCTGAGCTCCTCAGGGATCTCTTGGGCTGGCTTGCCAACTTCTACACCGATTTCCTGGACCAGGCCACCAACCCCTACAGGGAACCCATGGGCCAGCCTGCCAACCTCCACAGAGACCTCCTGGCATGGCCGGCTGACCTCCTCAGGGTTCTCCTGGCAAAGATGGCAAGCTTCCTCAGAGATTTTCTGGCACAGTTGACTCGCCTTCTGGCATGGCTGGTGGATTTGAGGGACCTCCTGGCATATCTGGTTAACATTATCATGATCCTTCTGGCATGGCTGGCTGATGACAGGGACCTCCTGGCATGGCTGGCTAAACTCTTCAGGGATGTCTTGGCATGGCTGGCTGATGTCAGGGACCTCCTGGCATGGCTGACTGATCTCCTCAGAAACTTCCTGGCATGGCTGGCTGGTTTCCACAGGTGGTTCCTGTGAAGACTGGCTTGGTTCAATAGGCTCTTGCATCCCTTCAACGGGGAACTCTTGTTCTCCATTCCCAGGGAGCATCCCAAGGCCTTGATGTTCTTCAATCATGTGTGAACTTACAGAAGGTTGATCACTGAAGCCAAAATGGCAGTTACCATCCACTGCAGTAGGGGAGGAAGGACCAGCACTGGACACAGTACTGGAAGGACCACTGCTGTCTGTAAAGCAAAGTCAGAAAACCAAGTCAGGCAAGCTGGAAGAGTAGGTTAAATTCTATGTATGTAGTCCAAATACCAGAATATACGGCCTATGTTAGTCATGTGTTGAGAAAAGAGGGTCTGATTCTTCCTAAGTTATGCAGAGGCTCCTAAATTAGCCCAGCTCAGGAACTGTTGGTCTGGCATAATGTATACTACAGGAGTATACAGGAGCACAAAGGTATATCTAAGACTTCAGAAGAGAGTGCTAAGGCCTACTTCACCCAGTTCTTTCACAAATGTACCCCCACCCTAACTCCAAATTCCCATTGTCCCTCATTCTTACTTTGGAAGCATATCAACACTGTATTCCAATGGTTCATAATCAGGGGTATGTACCAAAACTATGGAATATTTTAAAAAATAAAAATTTCCAGGTTCCATCTCCAGAAATTCTAATTCTGTAGGTTTAGGGTAAACGTGTGGGGTAGAGGGGGAAAAAGGCAATATATTTTATTGAGACACTCCCCATTAAACCTGATGTACATCTTTTGTTAAGAATCATTTTTTTAAGACAATCAGCTTATTTCTGCGGCAAAGGTAATCATTCTTTATAGCCCAAGAGATAAGTAAGCAGGAGAATGTAGCAAAATCTTGTGAATCAGAACAGCAGGAAGGAAAATTACCTGAAGATGGAAGACTGCCATGGAATCTAAATGGCAGAAGTTCTTAATTAACCCTTCTAGGGGTCACTGAACTCTTTGAAACTTTAATGAAAGTCACAGACTATCTTCTTAGAAAAATGTACAGAAAGGTATGCATATGGATATTCATACTATCTTCACAAATAATTCTTGGGGCTCAAAGACTTTACCCTGAAATCCATCCTGGATCCAAGGTTAAGACTTCTAAGTCTTGGAACACATACAGGTTTATGGATGTTATAGACATATACAACAACAACAACAAAAAACTAATTAGCTAGATACTGACAGTAATAAAATAAAGGTTTTAGAGTCTTCAATTACACTGTGGGACAATTCCTACCCCAATCTCTACTTCATTGACCTCTAGTAGCGGACTAATCTACTTTTCCTTTTGTAAATGTACTTATTGATAGTATTGTAATTTCATATATAAAACACTGTGATACCAATAATGATAGATTTTGGAAATAGGAAACCTGAATATCCTGTCATCAAGGAGAACCTGGGAAAGTTGGCAAGCGTGAGACTGCAAAGGCTGAATCAGTCATTGAGTTTAGGGTATGCCAGTTCTCTCTTTTCTGTACAGGACCACAGGAAGCATGCTTCAAGCAGGAAAGAAAGAGGAACATGGTTTGGGCCACCAAAGCCTATTTAGGGCAGACAAACCCTAAAGAAAAGATTTACCAATGAGGCTACACATCTCATACTGAGTCCAAAGTCTGATGGTAGATTAAAAACAAGAAAAAAAAAGTTTACCCAAGGATAGAAGTAGCTTTAATATTCAGCTAGTGGTCTGATTCAGGCAAATCAAAGAGGATAGACAGAAACAGAAGCAGGAGAAAAATAAGGTTTCCAGAGGCAGCCAAAGCAATCTTGAGAAAGAACAAAGCTGGAGGTATCACAATTCCAGATTTCAAGATATACTATAAAGCTGTAGTAATCAAAACAGTACTGACACAAAAATAGATTCATAGATCAATGGAACAGAATAAAGACCCATGCTTATATGGTCAATTAATCTGTGACAAAGGAAGCAAGAATATACGATGGGGAAAAACATTCTCTTCAATAAATGGTGTTGAAAAAACTGGAAGGTTACCTGCAAAAGAAGGAAACTGGACCACTTTCTGACACCATACACATAAAACAAACTCAAAATGGATTAAGGACCTGAAGCCATAAAAATCCTAGAAGACAGTACAGGCAGTAATCTCTCTGACATTGGCCAAAGCGACATTTTTCTAGATATGTGTTCTGAGGCAAGGGAAACAAAAACAGAAATAAACTATTGGGACTATACCCAGATGAAAAGCTTTTGCACAACAAAGGAAACCATCAACAAAACAAAAAGGCAACCTACAAAATGGGAGAAGATATTTGCAAATGATAGATCCAGTAAAGGGTTAGTATCTAAAATACATAAAGAACTTCTACAACTTAACACCAAACCCCCCCAGATAATCCAATTTAAAAATGGGCAGAAGATCTGAATAGACATTTTTCCAAAGAAGACATACAGATGGCCAACAGTCACACACAAAGATGCTCAACATCACTAATCATCAGGGAAATGCAGATCAAAATCACAATGAGATATCACCTAACACCTGTCAGAATGGCTAGAATAAAAAAAAACAAGGAATAACATATAATGCCGTATGTTAACTAACTGGAATTAAAATTAAAACTTTAAAAAAAAACCAAGAAATAACAAGTGCTGGGAGGATACGGAAGAAAAGGAATCCCTGTACACTACTGATGAGAATGTAAATTGGTAGGGTCACTGCAGAAAACAGTATGGAGGCTCCTCAAAAAATTAAAAATAGAAATGCCATATAACCCAATAATTCCACCACTGAGTATTTACCCAAAGAAAATGAAAATGCTAACTGGAAAGGACATATGCATCCCTATGTTTATTGCAGCATTATTTACAATAGCCAAGATATGGAAACAGCCCAAGTGTCCATCAATAGATGAATGGATAAAGAAGATGTATATATACGCAACAGAATACTACTCAACCATTAAAAGTATGCAATCTTACCATTTGTGACAATATGGATGAACCTAGAGGGTATTATGCTAAGTGAAATAAGTCAGACAGAAAGACAAATATCACTGATTTCACATATGTGTGGAATCTAAGAAAAAAAAATAAACAAATAAAAAACAGAATCAGACCTAAAATACAGAAAACAAACTGATGGTTGCCAGAGGGGAGGGAGCTGGGGGGATGGGCAAAATGGGTGAAGGGGAGTAGAGAATATAGGCTTCCAGTTATAGAATGAATAAGTCACAGGAATAAAAAGTACAGCAAAGGGAATATAGTCAGTGGCACTGTAACAGGGTTGTATGGTGACAGATGGTAGCTATACTGGTGATCATAGCATAACGTATAGACTTGTTGAACCACTGTTTTATAACATTGCATTATCCACTGTACTCAAAATAATAATATTATTTAAAAAAAGATTTCCAGGGGCACAAAACCCATAAATACTCCAGGAGAGAGGTAAAAGGAGCAACGGCAAGGTGAATATAAGAGAATCTGAAATTCAGGGGAAGAACCCTTGGTGTCAGGAAGGGATGTTTCTTCTACATACAGAGTGCCAATTCAGCATTTAACCCAATGCTGAAATATGAATCTTTGCTTCAGTCCTATCCAAATAAAATAATAAAAGCCATGCTTGATTTTCATTATTTCCTGGAGGCAGGCTGAATAAGGAAAGGATTTTTCCATCACTGGTGTCTGGGGCCCTTATACTCCCTCTGATTGTCACCAGTATTTCCCCTTCCCTGCAATTACCCTAAGAACTCCTTGTGACTCCACTGTTCACACTGTTACCAAGGAAAATTAGTGATAGGCTAGATATTATAAAGAAGAGATGGGAAAAAGCAGCACCTCAACTTGAACTAACAGCTGAGAACAGACAACTTCCAAGAAAGGATATGCAGAAAGTAATACAAGATACTAGTTTCTTTCTGCCAACTTTTCTATATATCCAGGTTTCCTCCCAAGTCATCTATAGTTGAGAAAGCTGTAGAGACAAAATGGGAATCTGAGGAGAATGAAGTCCTTTCTTCCCCAAAGGACTTTCTGGGACACTATCTTTTAGGAGTCTCTCTAATGAAATAGAGGGGCATGGAGAACGGAGATAATGAGATAAAGAGATCCTCCCTTCACCTTGGAAACAACAGATGACACTGCTTCCCCTACTGGTTGGTTATTCCTGGTCTTTCAACCTTCATCTACATTTCTCTCATGACACAGATGTCTCATTCATCAATCCCTCCATCCCTCTTGGCCTTTGTCCAGGCAGTTCCAAAAGGATTACTTACACCAAGGGGGCTTCTCAGAGCGCTGCCGGAGTTGTAGGGTAGGTGAATGCAGAGTACGGGGTGGGGAAAATGGACTATCTGAGGCCTGGTTGCTGTGCATAGAGTCAAAGAGGGCTGGATAGAGTGGGGAGAGAGAAGGAAGGAAAAAATGAGTTTGAGGAAGAATCCAAGAACCACAGGTTCTCAACATAAGCCAAAACAAACTTACGCTTTCTCAGGCTGAAAAGTAGTGTTTCCTAGGGACGCTTCACACAAACCATTTTTAATATTTTAAACTTTATATTATGAATATTTTCATTTTCTGTTCCACCGTATCTCCCCATTTTTAAAAAAAGTTGTTGAAAGACTAGTACAATCTATACTGATACATTCATCTCCTATATTTACCACATCAATGTGTTAACATTTTGCCATACTTGTTTCACCCATTTCTTCACGCTGAAGTTCTTTTTTAAAAATGAGAGACATTATGAAACATTTCAACTCTAATTCATCAATATTCATCTCTAAAATATAAGGAATTTTTCCTACATAGCCACACACCATTAACAAAGCTAATAAAATTTAATAGTAATACCCTAATATCATCTAATACCCAATTCATATTCAAATCTCCCTCAATTATTCCAAAAATGTCTTCTTTAGTAATATCCAAAAATGAACCATGCATTACATTTTATTATGTCTCCAAAGTCTCTTTTGATCTGGAATATTATCCTCCCCCGCCCCCCTGCCACACACACCATTTATTTCCCTCACAGTGATTTTTTTAAAAAAACAGGTCAGTTGTCTCACAGAAATATTGTTTCCCACATTCTGGATTTGTCTGATTGCTCCCTCATAGAATTGTTTAACTTGTTTCACTATTGCTTGTATTTCCTATAAACTGGAAGTTAGATATAAAAGGCTTGATTAGATTATTCAGTTTAAATAACTTTGGTAAGAATATTTTAAGAGGTGATCCGATGTACTTTATATCACATCATATTAGAGGCACATAATATCTCACTGTCCCACTAAGTAAAGCTAAGTTTACTAACTGGGTTCAAGTGGTAGCCACAAGATCTTACCATTGAAAAGTTTTCTTGTTCTGATTAGAGGTAATTCTTGGGCACCATGCAACTCAATCAACATTTCACTTAATGGTGTTAGTATCCATTAATGATCCTTAATTATTTAAATGGTGATTTTCTAGTTCTATCAATCCTCCAACATTTATTAGCTGGCATATTTTCTGTAAAGAAGAGATTTCCCTGGGGCTATTTGATTACACTGAACTGCAGTTCTTACTGAAAAGGTAAAATAAGAGTTTATTTACTTCCAATTAGTTTTCAGAGAAAAGAGGTAGTGAAAGTATTCTCCAATTGTGGCAGATGCGAATTATTTTATTTTTGCCCACTTTTTAGTAGAATTACTTATTATTTATTATGAGCTTGTAGATTTTTATATATTCAGTGTACTTTAAATTATTTTTAAATGCTAAAATGTGGGGTGTCTGGGTGGCTCAGTCGGTTAAGCACCCAACTTTGGCTCGGGTCATGATCTCTAGGTTCATGGGTTCAAGTCCCGCATCAGGCTCTGTGCTGACAGCTCAGAGCCTGGAGCCTACTGGATTCTGTGTCTCCCTCTCTCTCTGCCTGCCCTCTTTGTCTCTCTCTCTCTCTCAAAAATAAATAAACATTAAAAATTTTTTTAAATGCTAAAATGTTCTGATTCTGGTCAGTGGGAGCCTCTTCAGGGCTTGATCACTTCCTTGCTTTTGTTATAACATGACTCAGGACCACCTTGTAATTTCCTTGTTCTAGACCATGCATTCTCAACAAAATTGGTTCTGGTGAGGGTGAAAAAAAATCTTAGCTATTCTGCTGGTTTGTGGTCCATCACATGGTCACAGACCATAAACACACATGTATTGTATATTTGTGGTATTAAAATTCCATATGGTGGGGGCTACAAGGGGAAAAACTAAAAGACTCTGGGGATGGAGTGTGAACATTGGATTTCTTTTCACTTATTTAGGTCTTCCTTAATTTATTCAGCAATGTTTTGTAGTCTACCGTGCAGAAGTCTTTAAACTTCTTGGTTAAATTTGCTCCCAGGTATTTTATTCTTTCAGATGTTATTATAAATGGTATTGTTTTCTTAATTTCCTTTTTGGATTGTTCATTGCTGTTTACAGAAACACAATAAATTTTTGTGAGTTTATCTTGTACCCTGCAACTGGGCTGAATTTGTTCATTAGTTTTGGAAGGGTTTTTTTGAGGATTCTTTGCTTTTTTTCTATATAGGGCCATATCCTCTGCAAATAGGTTTAATTTCTCCCTTTCCAATTTCAATTCCTTTTTTTTTTTTCTTGCCTAATTACTCTGCCTAAAATTTTCAGGACAATGTTGAGCAGTGGTGAATGTGGGCATCTTAGTCTTATTCTTGAATGTAGGGGAAAAACTTTTAGTCTTTTGCCATTGAGTATGATGTGTGTTATTGGTTGTTCATAAAGACCCTTTATCATGTTGAGGAAGTTTCCTTCCATTCCTAGTTTGCTGAGTGTTTTTTTCGTGAAAGGGTATTGGATTTTATCAAATGCTTTTCTATGTCAACGGAGATGATTGTGAGTTTTTCCCTTTGTTCTTTTATTTTTTATTTTTTAAAAGATTTAATTTTTTAACTTGTAAAAATAATGATAGAACAATTTTTTAAGTTTATTTATTTATTTTGAGAGAAAGCATGCACACACATGGGGAAGGGGCAGAGAGAGAGAGAGAGAGAGAGAGAGAGAGAGAGAGAGAGAATCCCAAGCAGGCTCTGCTTAGTGTGGAGCCTGACTTGGGCTCAATCACATGACCATGAGATCATGACCTGAGCAGATATCAAGAGTTTGATGCTTAACTGACTGAGCCACCCAGGTGCCTCTTTTAATTTTTAAATATTTTTATTTTTATTTTAGAGAGAGAGAGACAGTGCATGCAAGCAGGGGAGAGGGGCAAGTTGGGGGGGGGGGGGCAGAGACAGAATGAGAAAGAGAGAGAGAGAGAGAGACTCTATGCTCAGCACAGAGCCCAAAGCAGGGCTCAATCCCATGACCCTGGGATCATGACATGAGCTGAAATCAAGAGAGGAACACTCAACCAACTAAGCCACCCAGGTGCCCCTCTTTTTGTTCTTTTAATGTAGTGTATTACATTACACTGGCTGATTTTCTTATGTTGAATCATACTTGCATTTTTTTTTCACTCTTGCATTCTTGAGGTAAATCTCACTTAGCCAACTTGCTGTTGGATTTGGTTTGCTAGTATTTGGTTGAGAATTTTTGCTTCTCTATTTATAAGGGATATTGGTCTGTAGTTTAATTTTCTTATGGTGTCTTTATCTGGCTTTGGTATCAAGGTAATGACGGCTTCATAGAAAGTATTTTCTCCTATTCTATTTTTTGGAAGAGTGTGAAAAGTATTAGAGTTAATTCTTATTAACTATTTGGTAGATTTCACCAGTGTGCTATCTTGTCTTGGACTTTTCTTTCTTGAAAAGTTTTTCTACTGATTCAGTCTTTTTCTCTCTTACAGGTTATGTTCAGATTTTCCATTTCTTCTTGGGTCAGTTTTTATAGTTTCTGTGTTTCTAGGAATTTGTTCATTTCATCTAGGTTATCTAATTAATTGGCATATAATTATTCATAGTGCTCTCTTATAATCCTTTTTATTTCTGTAAAGTCAGCAGCCATGTCCCCAGTTTTATTCTTGATTTTGGTTATTTCCATCGACACTTGATTTTTCTTAGTCTAGTTAAAAGTTTGTCAATTATGTTAATTTTTTTCAAAGAACCAACTTTTGGTTTTGTTGATTCTTTCTGTTTTCTATTCCTTCCTTCTTTTGTCTTTGTTCTAATCTTCACTATTTCTTTTCTTCTACTAGCCTTGGGTTTAGTTCCTTAAAGTATAAAGTTAGGTTTTTGGTTTACCATCTTTCTTGTGTTCAAATGTAGGTGTTTACAGGTATAAATTTCACTCCTAGTACTGATTTTGCTGCATTCCATAATTTCTGGAATGCTGCATTTTCACTTTCATTCATCTCAAAGTATATTCTAACTTCCCTTGTGATTTCTTCTTTGACGCATAGGTTAAGAATATGTTTAATTTCAGGGTGCCTGCGTGGCTCAGTCATGATCTTGAGGTTTGTGAGTTTGAGCCCCCATCAGGCTCTGTACTGACAGCTCAGAGCCTGGAGCCTGCTTCAATTCTGTGTTTCCCTCTCTCTGATCCTCCCCCCACCCTTTCTCTCTCTCTGTAAAAAATAAACATTAAAAAAACCAAATGTTTAATTTCTCCATATTTGTGAATTTTCCAGTTTTCTTTCTTTTAATGATTTCTAGCACCATTCCAGTGTGGTTAGAGAGGATATTTGGTATGATTTCAATTTTTTAAAATTTATTTTTTTTGTGTCCTAGCATATGGTCTATCCTGTAGAATATTCCATGCGCACTTAAGAAGAATCTCTATCTGTTGGTGATGGAATGTTCTATATATCTGTTAAGTTTAGCTGGTTTATAGCATTATTGAAGCTGTTTCCCTACTGATCTTCTGTCTGGTTGTTTTATCTATTATTAAAGGTGAGATATTACACTATTATCATAGAACTATCTCTCCCTTCAATTCTGTCAATGTTTGTTTCATATATTTGGGGACTCTGTTGTTTGGTGAGTATATGTTTATAATTTTTGTTGTGTTCTTGATGAACTGACCTTTTTATCAACATAGAGTGACCTTCTCTGTCTCTTATAACAATTTTTTATTGAGAGACCATTTTGTCTGACATTGGTATAGCTACCCTGGCTCTCATTTCGTTATTATTTGCATGGGATATCTTTTTCTATCCTTTCACTTTCAACCTATTTGCATCTTTGGATCTAAAGTGAATTTTGTGTAGATAGCATATAGTTGAATGACTTTCTAAAAAACCCATTTTGTTAATCTCTGCCTTTTAATTGGAGAGTTTTATTCATTTACATTTAAAGTAATTACTGATAAGGAAGAGCTTAATTCTGCCATTTCACTATTTGTTTCTATACAGCTTATACTTTATTTTTTTCCTCCTTTGCTCCATTACTATAATCTTTGGGTTTAATTGATTTTATGTAGTGTACCATTTTGATTCCCTTCTCATTTCCTTTTCTGTATATTTTCTAGATATTTTCTTAGTGATCACCGAGGAGCTTACAATTAACATTCTAAATTTATAACAATCTTGTTTGAATTGATGACAGTTTAGCTTCAATAACATACAAAAACTCTGCTCCTATAAAGCTCAGCCCTCACCTTACGTTGTTACTGTCACAAATTATATCTTTATTTATTATATGCCCATTAATACAGACTTGTGATGATTGTTTTATTCATTTATGTTAAGTTATATATGACACAAAAAGAGAAGTTACAAATCAAAAATACAGTAATGCTGACTTTTATATTTACCAATGTAGTTACCTTTGTTTTGGTATGGTATCAAGTCACTATCTAGTGTCCTTTTATGTCAGCGTCAAAGGCTACTTTTAGCATTTCTCAGAAGGTCTTAATTTCTCTTTCATTTCTGAACAGTTTTGCTACATAAATAATTATTGGTTGACATTTTTTTTTTTCTTTTAGCACTTTAAATATGTCATTCTATTGCTTTCTGGCCTCTGTGATTTCTGATGAGAAATTGGTTGTTAATCTTACTAAAGATCCCTTGTATGTGACAAGTTGCTTTTTTCTTACTACTTTCAAGATGTTCTGTGTCTTTTGACAATTTGATTATAATGTATCTCAGTGGATTTTTTTTTTATGTTTATTTTTGAGAGAGAGAGACAGAGGTGAATGGGAGAGGGGCAGAGAGAGAAAGAGGCACAGAATCCAAAGCAGGCTCCAGACTCTGAGCCGTCAGCACAGAGCCCGATGCAGGGCTCAAACCCACGAACCATGAGATAATGACTTGAACCAAAGTCGAGCGCTTAATTGACTCAGGTCAATTGACCCAGCTGCCCCTAAGTGGGGATATCTTTGAATTTATCCTTCCTGGTGTCTGAATTATTTGGATGTATAGATTTGTGTCTTTATCACATTTGAGAAGTCTTCAGAGCCATTATTCAAATATTTTTTCTGCCTCTCTTTCTTTCTGGGACTCCCACTATGAATATGTTGGTATCCTTGATGGTATCCCACAAATATCTTTGGCTCTGTTAATTTTTTTCATTCTTTTTTCTTTCTCCTTCTCAAAATGGACACTTTCAAATGACTTATCTTTATTTTGCTGACTCTTTCTTCTGCATGCTCATATCTTCTAAGAAACCCTCTAGTGAGTTTTGCGTTTGTTATACTTTTCAGTCCCAGAATTTCTGCTTGTTCCTTTTTATATTTTCTATCTCTTTAATGACATTCTGTATTTGCTGAGACATTCTCCTGATGTCCTTTAGTTCTTTGTCCATGGTTTCCCTTAGCTCATTAACCATATTTAAGATAGCTGATTTAAAATATTTGTCCTAGTGAGTGCTTCCTCAGGGACTGTTTCCATTAATTTCTTCTGTGAATGGATCATATTGTCTTGTATCTTTGCATAGTGTATAATGTTTTGTTGAAAACTAGACATTTTGAATGATGCATTAACTCTGAGTATCAGATTATTCCCCCTCCTTAAGGTTTGTTTTCATTGTTTGCTGTAGGCTGTGGCTGTTTAGTGATTTTTCTAAACTCTTTTTGTGAAGTCTGTCTTCTTTATCATGTGTAGTCTCTGAAGTCTCTGTTCCTTTAGCTTGTTTCACAACTAGTGTTCTGACAAGGATTTCCTTGAATGCCAAGAACCAAAAGAAGGGGAGGGGAAGATGGGGGGAAAGGAGAAGGGAGGGAAGGGGAGTTCTCTCAGCCTTTACAGATTGGTTCTGTGTTGAGGTATTCCTTCAACAGTTAGCAAAACTGTTTACAACTCCCCCTTGGTCTTCACTTCTTGCTTGTGCCAAGTACAGAGTTCAACCAGAGGTAAAATCTTAGGGTCATCTTGTGTGTTTTCTGCACATGCGTCCCTCCCTAGGCATGCAAATGGCTTCTAAATTCCCCAGAATATGTGGGTGCCTTTGAATGCTTTAAGTTTCCAAAAAAATTCTCTCCCTAAGTCTTTACCCCAGGCTTTCAGTACACTTATTGTTTGCCTCAATTATAATTTTTGCCCCAGGAAGCAGCATGTTATTCATATGCCTTACACTGTTTTCAAGGAACACTCTCTGCTACTTTACTGCCCTGATTCAGGTCCAAGTTAAGTGAAACAAAGGTACGTACCCTGTGACAGTCTTTAGGTTAGACAAGTTAGAATAGATAAATTAGAATAGACAAACACAATTCTTTGAGAATAAAGTCTGTTCTCTCTTTGGAACCAGGGACCAGAGCCCCACACTGAGAACATGGCCTGCCGTCTTTAAGACTGATGCCAAAGTTGGGGAGAGGGTGGGATAAGAGACAGTAAAATGATGGGAAGCTTTCTCCCATTCTTAGGTTGCCTCTTTCTCAATTGACCATTTTCCTGGTTGATGCAAACTTTTGATTATTTTCCAGAGTTCTGACAAAGCTGATTCTGATAGTTTTTGCTTGATTTTTTGGTGCTTCTATGAAAAGACAAGCCCTTGGAACAACCTATTAATTAATTTTTACATTTAGATTTCTCAAATGTAAAATAAACATTTCTGAAATGTAGAAATAGACATTTCTAAAATGTCTATCTTTCCCCCAGTATTTTGAAATACTAACTTCATCTGTTTGTATATTTTCTATTCTGTTGATTGGTCTCTCTGTCCATTCACGTACAATACAACAGTGTTTTCATAATAGAAGTTTTATAGAATGTTGTGAGATCTGATAGGGCTAGTAACTTTTCACTACTCTTCTTTTTGAGGTTTTCTTTGGCTACTCTTGCTTATTTTTCAATGACAACTTCAGAATCAATTTGTCTGACTTTAGAAAAACAGCCGCATTTTTATTGGAATTATGTTAAATTTATAAATTAACTTGGGAAGTTATGATGTTGAATTGGCCTATGCAATTAAACAATTTTTCAAGTCTACTTTTGTGTCTTTTTAGAGTGCCTATATTTTTAATTTATTATTCATGTTCTAGGAAGCACAGGGGCAGAGACAGAGACAGACGTACAAGATAAGAGTATTCTCCATACCTGCAGATGCCTGTGCTTGGGCATCAGTGTGGCGCTGGCAGACGCTACTCAGGAATTCACTCACTTGACGCAGGGAAAGGGCATTATGCAGTGTTTCCAGAGGGTATATGGTAGGCACCATGGAACACCCTTCAAATCCTGTTAGAAAAGAGATGGGCAAAGTCAATGTTATTCCTGCCAGATATACCCCAATTGTCCAAGGAAGCATGGAGAGTCCCTGAGAGCCATCAGGAGAGTCCGTGGCTTTTGGAGATGGGGTATCCAAGATTCTCAAGAGTGGGAACTCTTTAGAGCCCATAAAGGAGTCTGTTTCTCACTTCCAGATTTCCTAAAAAGTCTACCTGCTAAGACCTCCAAGTGAATCGAATCATCTCTGATCCTACCTATGGAGAGCCTGCAATGACCCATGGAAAAATCAACAGAATTCCAATAGGGTAAGTACCTACATTGCTCCTGCTCTTTCTAGGGGAATAAAACAAAAGTCCAGAGGTAATGGTGAAATTGTAGGTCTAAATGAGGTAGGGAGGTCATGGAGCTGGGAAGAAACAGCAGGTTTCAGGGATCATGTAAAGAGAACTGGATTAAAGAGGAGGGCATGGAATCTGAGGAGGGGTTCATGCAGATTTAGGATATGGGTAGAAAGACTAGCTGAAAGCTAGTCTGGAAGCAAGCTGGAGTGCATGCAATACACATGAAGCTCAGCCCAGGAAAACCACATGCATGAACAGGCTGGGGGATGGAAGTTCTTTCTTGGTCATTTCCATCACATCAAAGCTTCTCCCTTCTGCTCTCACTGGAAAACCCCAGAAGACTTGCTAGAATTTCTCTAGTCCATCAGGAAAATGAGGCAAACCCCTAGGAAAAAGAATAAATACTGATTCTCTGTGCTGAACCCAACAATTCCAAGGTAAGTTCCCCAGTCTGGGTTGGGTGAAGTGTAAACCTAAATTTGGAACCTTAATCCCAGGGCCTCTTGATGAAAGAAAAAAAAAAGTCCCCATTAGAGGATTAAGAACACACATCCCAAGTACTTTTTTCAGCCCCCAATCTTTCCTATGTCTCTTTACAATTCCTTAAAGAAACTAAGAGTAGGCACAACAACAATACCTATGTAAGACATAGCCTCTTGTTCCCTAATGACTAAAATCTATAACTCAAAAAGATTACACCTGACCATCTTCTAAGTTCTGGCCCTTGTGTGCTTCAAAGATTCGATTAAGACATTTGTGCCTCAATTTTCCCCTGTACTCTAGTGGCAGGAGCATAGAAGTATATAGTCTTTAGCTCCTCAGAGGGGCTAGAAAAATATTTAGATTTGAAGATGGTGGTAGCTGAGGGTTATAGACACAAGAGCAGATTCCAGGGCAAGAGACTATTCCTATACTGAATAGAGTTGGGAATGGGTAACATTAGGAGGCAGTGAGAAAGGAGAACAGGAAGGGGATGAGCAGCCAATGCTACAGCTACCAGGCAGTCTGGCCCCAATCCCATCCAAGCAACTAAATGCAAGTCACATAACCTTAGGGTAAACAGGAGAAAGGAATAGGTGGACTCTCCTGCCAGAAGTGCAATAAGCAAAGCAGTCATCCCAGCCAGGGTAACGGCAGCAGCCAGCTTGGTGGCAGGGGGTACCGTAGAGGCACTCGGGGTCATCCTGGCCTGAGCGCAGCCAGTTCCGGAAGAGGCGCAGGTGGTAGGAGCACTGGTGCAGGTGATGCGCCAGCGTGGCATCCAAGGAGACTGGCCGGCCCCCTGGACAGTCAGAGGAAAAACTGCGCAGCAACCGGACCACAGGGTGCTGGTCATCCAGCAGCTCTGGAGGGGATGGGGGGGACCACGGCAGGAAGCACAAAGATAAAGAAAGAGAAGAGGGAGAGACAATGAGGGGGGCACTGAATGGCACAAGCATTACTAGGAAGTGGGACCACTCAACTCCAAGGTGAGCTAAGAGAGAAGGAGAGATGGTCAGAACCACTGGGTATCTCTTGCAGGGAAGAAGAGTCGGCATCACATGGAATCTAAAAGAAGGGGCTAGTGAAACCTCATCATACAGCAAGGCCCTCCCCTCTCTCACTGAGGATAAATTAAGTCAGTGCTTACAGAGAGCAGTCACATCATTCTAGATGGGGGTAAGCTGGCAGTTTTGTGGCTGGAAGTCTTGATTAGAGCTCCAGTGTCCCTGGTCATCCCTGAACAGATGATCCCTGAATATCCCTACTTAGGGCCTGCTTCACAGACAAATGTATTTATAAAGTTGGTATAGAGATGCAAAGATTCAAAGTCACTTAGAGAAGAGTATCAAAAATGGTAGAGGGAATCAAGATAGAGTTTGAAGCTAAAAAGGCTCAGGCCAGGCCTCTGGACCAGACTCTAAAATAGCCACAAACAGGGAAGGTATTAGATAGGTGGCTAAGGAGATTGGCAGAACACCAGGTATAGAGGTCCTTTTAAACAGAGTATGTAAAAAACGGAATCCGTAAGTGAAAATGATGATATTGACTAATCAGCCTTTACTCTTACCCAAATATGCAGATATTTAAAAAATAATTGCATAAATCTCAGGATTCAGGAGACACTGTATCTATTACATAAGCCAAAAAAAAGTTAGGTAATTTTATATTTTCTTCCCACTGCTGTCTAACTTTGGTCAGCTGGTGAGTGGAAAAGCTTCAATCCTGAACCACTTACAATTTTAGCTGCGTGGCAAACTTTGTGGATATATGCAATTCAAATGCAAAAGGTTGAAGGCAGTGAAAGGCATGTGGAAAGGGGCATAGGAGGAGCAATAAGGAAAGGATCCTAGGAGAAAGGTATGCTGTCTTAAGACCTGATGGTATAGACAAGTTATGTTAGGGTAGCTAAAGAACTCCCAGACCAGAAGTGGTTCCACAGAGTGATCTTATGAGACTATGGTTTCCAGAGACATTATTATGGATGTCAGGAGAGGTTTCAGCTCTATCCAGGCACTAAGTGTATCCTACAAGAAATGGGCTTGGTAAATCCAATGGGTACATTCTAACATTCTGGATAAGGGTAAACTAGTCTCTTTCCCACTATATTAGTTTACTTTAGTGAGTTCAGCATGCAGTTTAGTAATGGGCCATACTTGTATACTCAACATAGTCACAGGATGTGACAGAAGCATATCAGGAACAGAGTCAGGGATAGGCTGACAGATGTTCTCCTGCTAAAGTGAGATACTGCCTTGCCTCCTTGCCAAAGCTAGGTCAGGTTTTCCAGCTGCTATTTCAAAGACAGACCTTATGGCAAGGAAATGGTGATGATGGGACAGTAGGTTGGCATATTGTTGTGACTAATCTGCATAAACAATTGTAGACAGAGCATCCACTCTGTAATTGCTGGGTCAGTGACGCAAGATTTGACCATGGGGTAGAGCCCTCATGTTGTCCAGAGGGACAACTTAAATCTAGATAATCTTCAGCAAGAGATGTAATAGCTCCAAATTTCTCCAACAGGTAGATCCCAGATTCTGGTATCTGAGGCACTTTAGCCTCCAAACTCAAGTACAAGAAGAGGGCCAGAAGGTCTCTGAGGAAGTGTGCAGGGTGTCAAAGGAGATCCTGAATTTTCTCTCCTGCACCATATCTGAATTGTCCAGGTCTTTCTTCTGCTCTTCCTTCAGGAGAATTAATTCTTCTCTTCTTCAACTGGTGAGGCTGCTAACGAAGGCTTCAGGGAACTAGAGATATATAGGTTTGAGGATCTGTTTTATGAATTTGGATCTTTTCTCATAAAGCCTAAGAACTAGGCTAAATCAGTGATTTAGCTCTGATTTCAGGGGCCCAATTTCCTGGTACTATATTCTATACTCTAAGTAACACATCTCATAAGTCCAAGTCCCAAGTTGTGGGGTTGGGTTGGTGTGTGAGGCTCTACTCTGGAGATGATTGTGACACATGAAGGCCAGAAGAATTTGGAGCTAAATGTGAAGGCACAGCGATGCCACTCTAAAAGGGGAGCTCCTGTCACAGGCACAAATGGGAGCCGGGGTGGGGGTGGGGTTATAAACCGAGCAAGTATAGGCTAGTCAACCTAGGGAGATTTCAGCAGTGCCTAGTGGAGAAGTATGGCCTGACTGGGCTAAAATCTAGCAGCTGCCACTGGCTATGGAGGTTTTTCCAGCCAGGAAGCCAGGCTAATTTTGCCTCCTTTGCAGAGTCTTAGTTCTCAGACAGAAGAAAATCATATATAAAGAAACCAGATTTACCTTGAAAACAAGGTACAAGGCAGAGAGAAACGAGGAATATGAAGGATAAAACAGGGAGTAAGTCCTGGGTTTCCCTGCCATGCCCTACAAAGAGACCACAGCTCTTCAATTTTTGGTTTACACAGATCTCTAAACTCTCCCACCTTAGTATGACCAGACCAGTTCTTCAATATTCTTGAAGTATTATTCCTTCCTAAGTCCCCCAGAATTCCCAGGTGACATCTCAACCTTCACTTCAAGCTTATCTGAGATAGCAGTGTCTTAGGCTGGGGCTAAAGGGAAACTGTGTAGTAACTTGTGTTATATAACCCAAGGTACAATCCCTTTTCCTTTACCTACTACCTCCTACTCCTTTCTTTCTCTCTTTATCCCAAATTGGTCTGGGCTCCTGTTTTCTAGGCCAACGCCCTAGGTTAGTAGTAACATAAAGCAAATGTCAGGAGCACAAGAGCCACATAAAGTACACACAATGATAGGAGATAGGAATATGGTGATGGAAAACTGTAAACTCAAGACCTTATGGGTATGCTTGGGAGCTGGGAACTGCAGCAACATTGCTCCAAAAGAGAAACAAATTAGTCATTCACTCCAACAAAAAGTTGGAGAAAAAAACAGGAAGACCAAACTTATAAGCTGAGGAGTAGGGGGAAAAAAAAGACATGGGGATAATACAGGAAATACTATTCTCTTCCTAAGAAGGAGAACCATTGTCATGTTTGTACAAAGCCCAGCAGTCATGTGATGGGAAAGGGAGAGGTTTAATTAATGTTTTGGTGATGATGCTGAAAAAAGTGACAGAACAATGATGATGGTGACCATGGATGTAAATCCCTGAGTTGCCACACAGATAGAGCAGCCAGGCTGCAGCCAAGAGTAAAGTTTGTCACAACAAGGAGTATGTCCCAAGAGGGACACTGGTGAGTGGTTCAGAGACACCAGGTTGCCAACACAGTGGAAGACAGAGGCAGAGTCAGTGTCAGAACTCAGAGGTTAAGTGTCTGGAGGTGACATGATGAGGGGGAATGACATTGAGTCAGAAGCAAACGTACCGTTAGTCGGATGCTTTGCAAACGACACAGAAAATCGTTTTACGGCCGGGACAAACAAGAGCTCTGGGGAGAAAAGACATCATGGGGATTATACCCACCCCTGCCCCCACCCTCTGCTCTGGAATTTGCCCACAATATACTCTGTTCTTTACAGTTAGTATATGATCTGTTCCCACCCCACCCCCTAGATTCCTGACTACTACCTTTTGATCTTCTCCTTTGGTATAATCTCCTTGTAGGAATCTGTATGTCATTTCTACCACAGAACGACCCCACAAACAACCCTAATTTCACCACAACATTCTCTTTCTGGTCATTTGGAAATAAAATCTGTGTAAAAACTTTCCTCCCTTCCCCCAATCTCTTTCCATATCATCTTTCCTGCCTTGACTGAGCAACTTCCCCATCCCTGATTTCCTAGATTTTAATTAAGATTCCACTGCATTCTTCCTGACCACGGACCATCCTCCTTGGTCCTTGCTCCTATAGGCCAGAATCCAGGAAAGAATATAAAGGTGGAATAAATTGATGTAGCAGGGCTGTATGTGGGAGATTATGAAGGGATAAGCATAAATAAGTAGTATTTGTATGGTGAGAGGGAATGCAAATGGAGGGGTGCATGGGGTCTTGGTTCCTTCTCCCCTCTATAATTGATGAAGAAAACTTGCTATAAGGCCAGAGTCAGTGCCACTTTAAGTATGAATAGTTCTTGAGCTGTGTCCGCGCTGGGGGACAAGTGAAAAAAAGAGTTGCCCCCCAAACCCACCCACATACCATCTCGGTGCTTGAGACTGGCAGGTGGTAGCTTTTTGCCATGGCTGCGGGCGTAGTCCTGAAGATTCGGAGCGCTGGAGGAGCCACCCAGCACTGTGGTGCTGAACAGCCCTGTGCACTGTGAGCCTGCAAGGCCGGGAGTGCATTAGTAGCCACACAAAGCTGCAATTACCACACAGAAGTACACATAACTTCACATGACAACATCAAGACACATACATATAGCTACTCAGAGCCACCACCATGTGGCCACTTCTCATAACCACAAACAGATTTCACTATTGTCCATAGTCGCACCGGGCAAGCAAGGTAGGGATTCTGCTAAAGATCTATATACTAGATACAAGAGACCACTACAAATACAATGTTAGTCATATTAGGGGACTCAAAGCTACTGAAAGGCATAGACTGTTTTCCAGGTGACTCTTAGGAATGCTAAAAGAATAGGTAGATCTCTCTAGATCTCCCTAGATTTAATTCAGTGCTCCTTACCCTGGATATAGAGTTTGAAGAATTGAGAAATATAATACTTTATAGACTTACAAGGAAAGAACTTTGATTGAAACTAGAGACTAGGTTTTGAGCACTCAGCCCAAATTTCAAGTTCATGTAAGTTTCAATCCCTCCTAAGTTTTTCATCCAACATTCCCCTCCTTCTATCTCTCTTCAGGCCTTTTTTACGTTTCCCAAGAAAAGAAGTACGAGACTCACTGAATTTTTAAAGCTGGAAGGGACTTAAAGATTATCCAGTACAATCTCTTCATGTTAGAGGTGAAGAAACTGAGAGTCAAAAGGGATCTCATTTACTCAAGGTCATATAGTTTGTTAGGAGCTAAGCTAGACTAGAGTCCAGGTCTCCTGATTCTGAAGATCAGTTGTGTTCATTTAGAAAAGACATAATTATTTTTTTCATCAAGAAGAAACAGAGCATTGTTTCTGAAGTGAAGATGGACACAAATTAAAGGCATGTGAAGAGTCAGGTGACTGCATGCAGAACATGCCTACTGTGTGCTGAGGACCCTATTAAGAATGAGGACCTGATAAACACGAAACAATGAAAAAGCCATGTTTTTCTGCTCTCAAACATTTATTGTCTCATAAACCCTATCTCAAAGCCAGATGCCTACACACATAAGTTCAAAGAAAGCAAAGGGAACTCTACTGCCAGAGGAGTAAATAAAACTTAAAAAATCTCTGAAGCAAATAAACCAGTCAATGTTCCAGATATTATTGAGAGTAGGGTTGAGACTCCAAAGTCCCCTCTCCTACTGTAGCTCACAAGGACAGAGTGGGAGGAAAGAGACAAGATTGACACCTAAGTTTCAGGTGTTGCATCTCTCCTTCCAAATCCATCTTAGCCAAGGCCTTGGCTTTGGCTTTGGAACTTAATATAGCAGAGATGGATAGAATGGAAAGGAGGTCAGCTTCCTTTGAGCCCACAAAGAAGGTGTCATGGTTTCAGGGGTCCCAGCATTTCAAAGCTACCATAAAAATCAAGAAGCTTAGACGGCTAATAATCTCTGTCCTGGAATTCAAGATTGCTGCTCTATGCAGCACCTTCTCCTACTTTTCATGTGTAAACAGGCTCTAGAATGGGGCTCAAATAAAGCTTGTTAAATATGTCTACTTTTCTTCACAGAAGCTGAAACTAGCAGACTTTATCCCAGACCACCCGAGCTTTGTTCTATATTTACTTCCTCCCCTAATAATTTTCTGGTGCCATCCTGCCAATCTTGCCCTGTCCAGTCCTTGGATCATCTCAGAGGGTAGTGTCTAGGTTACCACCACCCTTGTTCTTGACAGCACTCCTACTCAACTGGGCCTGACACACCTATCCTCATTTTCAGCCTACTTGAAACCTATTCGTTACTGAAACTTCTAGGAAGAGAAGTCTGTGTCACAGATCCATCAATTTGCCATTTATTTTCCAGGCCCCAAACCATCTACCTCATCTCAGGGATCTAGAAGGCAACCTACTTCCATAAAACTAGCCAGGAAAGTTACCAAAACCTTTCTCCCCCTTGCTGGTCCAAATGCTGATTATGTTTAGGCCAAGAAATTGCCAAGGACAAAATTAACAGAAAAATGAAAGGAGCTAAATGGAGTGAATAATAGGACAAGATAGAAAGAGCCGGAGAACCAAGTCCAGACGCCACACAATTGTCTCTAACTGCCAGTTTACTTACTGGCTCACAAGACACTGTATTCAAAGATAGCCCCTCCCAAGGACCACTCCCCGCTCCCAAAGAATACAATACCCTCTGAGGCTTGGTCCTTCCTGCAGTCTGTGTTCTTAGGAAAGGTTGAATGATGTTCTCCACCCCTCTCCAGGAATCAAAAAAATCAAGAGACATTCCCTCAAAGTCCTGAGAGAAGCCTCTGCCACTACACCAGTCTCAGATTTGTCCCTCAATTTTCAGGAAGGAAGGAAAAAAAATTACAGGATTAGGAAAGGATGAAAGAGCCATGGAGGTAGGAGGGGCCTGAGCAGGGATACAATAAACATAGGTCTCAGAGGAAGACATGGCACAAGTTGTCCAAATGAGGAATATGACACTTATGAGGAGGTCACAAGTACATCTATTTATAGTTTTGTCTCTGGTAACTCTGAAGTATCAGAGTTTCCATGGCCCCTTAAGGTTGGGGCTAGACTGGGAGGACAGATAAGGAATGAGAGGGGAAGCCAGAAAAAAGTCCTTCAGCCAGAGAAATGGGAGTTGGTATAAAAAAACAAAAGACAAACACCTTCCTGGAATGGAAACAATCATCTGGGTTCAAAGTTCACACCTAAACATGGCTTCTCCCAATTCATCCTCCCTAGCCCCACCGACAATTCCACAGACTGAAATGACCCCAACACCCATGACTAAGGTTTCCCACAATAAAACCCTGAGGAACAGACAGACACACCTCCCCAACAACAACAGGTGAGATGCTGGAAGACCATACCTAGGCCACTCTGCTTCATCTCCGTTGGTGGCCGTGCAGATGAAAAGAGCCGGTAGCCACCAGGCCTCGAGGATGAAGTCTCAGAAAGCACCTGGAGAAAAAGGACTCTGTATTACCATTTTGGCACCTCAACCAAGAAGTCTAAAACCCTGGTCCTGAATTCCTGCCCCTATAAAGCCAAGCAATGTCAGAAAGTCTGGAAGAATCAAAAGATTTTTATGGGGGAAGAAGAATGAAAAGGGAATGAAGAATGTACTTCGCAGAGGGAACTGTACAGGGAATCCCATACCAGAAGGCACTTGTATTTCCAAGATGCCTGTCCCCATTGCCCTTCTATCCCAAATCTGAGAAATCATTATTCAACTATTTTCAGTTCTCAGCAGAGCAGTATTCCTTAATCTTATCTATCCCTCCATGGGATTCAGAAAGCCAATCACAATAGCTGAGTAACAATAAGAAATAAAGTCTGGCTACCCTCTCTTCTTTCCATGGGACAACTGTGGTTATGGCAACCACACTCAGTTTCTTATCTGAACCAGGAGGCCCTCCCCTCCATGTCTGGAGACGTGTAACAGATTTCTAAAAAGGCTACGAGGGCCTAATCACACAAACCCCAACATACACACCCTCCAACCCCCAGATAATGTTCTGAGTCCCTGGGTCCCAAAAGGCAAAGATAGAGGCAGGAAAGGAAGATGAAGTAGGGAGGGACACCTGTGTGCAGGATGCCAGGTGAGTGGTGGACACAGCCCGGGGCTGTAGGCCGATGGCTGGGGAAGGCCGGGGGAGGTCTCCTGACCTCCTGCGGCGCCGTCCCCGCAAGGGGATCAGGTCCAGGTTCCCCGTGCACTGCATGTTCATGACCTGCAATCAGACCGGGTGGAAAGCCGGTCACGGCTCCTTTAACTCCCAGGCTCCCAAAAGCCCCAGTGAGGCAGAGCTAGTTATAGACCTGGAGAGGATCATTACCTAGGGCACAGCTGCTATGAAGGTCACAGATCTATATTCTAAAACTGTCCAAAAATATGAGATGACAAGAGCAGAAGAAGGGATGGGGGAAGGGTTGTAGTCAATAAGGATAAAACTACCAATGCCTATACCTATAGAATAAGGAAAGGAAATATTAATATTAAAAGGCTGTGTGACCAAGGAGTAAAGAGACAATTTTCTTGCAAAACTGAGGAACATATCTTGGGCTACCATCATCCTGGATAAGCCATGGTATAAGTAACACTAGGAACTAAAAGGAAGGAATGTGGTTACAACAGGAAGCTTCCCTATAGTCCTGAAAGAAAAAAGCCAACTCCTCAAGTCTGAGAGATGATACACAGAGGGCTCTGCTTTGCCTATGTCTCTCGACTGCTTAAACCAGAAAAGTGGGGGTTAAGCACAACAGTGCCAGAGAGACTGGCAGACGATGTGAATGGGGAAGACATTCAGATGTGGAAAAGCATTTTATTGATGGAAGATTATACATCATTCTGTCCATTTGATCTAGTCACATGAGTCTGCAGGGTACTAGTATATTATGGATACTAAGTTATACATCAAAGGGAAAATGATGCATACCACACTTAAAGAAGCTCTGAGTAGTCACAACATCAAATCTATCTTAAAATAATCAGGAAGAAAAAATAAGCCCGAAACAGAGTGCAGTTTATCTTTCCAACTTTCTCCAAAATCTGAACTGTAAACCTCTGGCTGAACCTATGTAAGCTAGTTGCAAATTCTTCTGAGTAGTCCCAAAATGAAAGATCAATTCCTTTAAGACAGAGAGCTGGTACAAAGCCAGGTGAACAGATTTGTCTGTCAAAGCAGGACCCAAATCGGACAGTCAGAGTCACTGAGACAGGGATAAATCATGGGGTCAAAAAGAGTGCATTGGGCCCAAGAGGAAAAGACTCTGCAGGAAAAAACCAGGAACAAAAACCCCAGCACAGTTAGCTGGATACAAGGTAATATTTACAACAGTTACTTCCTCTAGGCTAGAGAATTGGAACCAGGCCTAGAGGCAGACACAGGCCCAGGTCCCTAGATCTCCTCATCAGAACAGAGGGTAAGACAGAGAGACCTCCATACTTTATTTCCTTTCTGGAATGAATACCGATAACTCTAAAGGAATGAAATTAGAGTGCTATATAATTGCTCCTGTTTGAGCTATAGTTTTTAACCCAAGGGAACAAAGAGATGGAGACAGCCTGGCCTTTAATATCAATTGTTTTATTATTATAGCTACTGTTTACTGAGCATCTATATGGTGGATATTGCTTGTGTTTCATAGACAAAAAAAACCTTGAGGCTTGGAGAAGTTACCTGTCCAAGGTCACACAGCTTCTAGATATCAGCCTGGGAGTTTAGCCCAGAGTTCATGCTATTTCTACTATATTTCCTTTTAAAGAACAGCCTTTTCAAATTCATCCAAAGGCCTCCTCCTCATTATCATCTCTTAAAATCCTATCTCTCGGCACCTCTCACTGATATCTCCTTAATCTCAGAGGTAGCAACCAACTTAAAGGAGCTTTATTGGGAGACCAGCTATGAAACGGAGATTAAATAAAACATATCCATCAGGGGCAGAAGGACTCTGCTTAAGGTGCCAAGAATCCCCCCAAAGTGATTCAGAGGATTCATGGATATTGTCCTATGAGCAATTCCACCACTTCTTTCTCCCAAGCCCCTCCTATTACCTCCATGGAGCCAGCTTTTCGGTTACGAATGAGGGGTGATCTCCTTGGGAGGCCAGGGCCCTCAGGGGGCTGAGGTGAAGTCTGCAATGCCCGGTCTGGCTCATCCGATGCCTTCCCTGGGCACAGGTTCTCCATGCTGCCTTGGTCTGCTTTCATCTCTTCATTCTACCCAACAACAAGCACAGATTCAAGAGGAGTTAATGGCCTCCAGCCTTCTAATCCTAGACCCCCAACCCTCTTACCTCCCTGTACTGTTTTCAAGTTTTCCACCACTTGGTTCCTAAATCCTCTAATCTAAAACCCCAGCACTCCAACCCACCTCAGAAGAAGCTGGACGGAATCCATAGCCAGTTGGGGCGTTGCCTTCTTCCTCAACACCTTTCACTCCAGGGCTGAAGTGTAGCTCCACATGGAACCGCTCCTCTGATAAGGGATCCTATGGGGCATCAACAGATGAAGGGGCAGTTGGAAAAGCTGAATATGGTGGTGGAAGACCAGGCAGGGACAACAGAGAAGAACTCAAGAGGATATATCCTCCCAGAGATGAGGTTCCAGTATCTCACTCCACTTTGGGGCTGATCTATCGTAAGCTTCCCCTTAACTATAGTCTAGTGTTAAAGGTTCCTCATTACCTCACTTCTACCATTTGTGATCCACCACCCCACACAACTTTCTAGCCTCCAGTTCTACAACTCTTTCCATCCTTCTCTCACAGTAATTCAGTTTTGCTACAGTACATACAGCAGCACAGTTAAAGATACCTTTGTGAAGCCAGATGAAAAACGTATAATAATGTTTGAGTGAAAAAGACTCATTATAACATCATCCCAAATTCTATACCCTCCCTAATGCAGAGCTATGTTGTCTGATAGCTCTCTGGCTCAACACCATCCCAAAACACTTTTTTTGTTCCAGAAGGAATCTCCTGGATGCTCTGTGACATGCTGTCCTTGGGTGTCACACCTAGCTGAATTCTACAAATTATAAGGATATGAAAGTTTCTAAGATGAGAATTAAGGAGAAAGAAAGGGCACCCTCATTACCCACCCCCCCCATTGGCTAATGCTCCTCACCCGTGTGTTGTCCTCATAAAGCATGATGACAATCTGGGTCATATAGTTGAGCTCTGAAATGGCACTAAGATAAGCCAAAGCTCGCTGCCATTGTGCATCCTGGGTCTCCTACCGAACAAAAGAAGACGAAAGTCAATGACCAAGGACTAGGAAGTCAGGGAAGGGGCAGGGAGACAAAGAGAATACAGAAGGCTTGTAATAAAAAGCAGGAAGAGGAGAGTAAAAGAATGCTTGGAATAAATGTTCATACGTTGAAGGAAGGAGGATCCTTACATCAAGAAGTCCCCCATAACGGAATACACTGAGTAGGGAATGGACATGGCTTTCACTGGTGAAATAGAGACGTGTTCGAACATGGCGACCTGGGGAGAGCACCCCTCGAGAGTACCTAAGATAAGAGCTAAGTCATTCACACTGTCAGATAATCTTCTTCCCACCCTTCCACAAAGTCTTTCCTCCCAACTCAAAGACTGCTTTCCTTTCTATCCCAGGATCCCTTCTATTCTTGGTTCCCCAAGCTGTACCAGCCTGGATTCCCCCCAGGGCTCCCTGATATGCCCCTCCCTCCATCCAGCACCCCTCCCAGCCCTCCCTCACAGGGGATGCAGCTTGTTGACAGACTCATCCTCGTGGGTTCTCTGCAGGTCAAGTAGTATCTTTCGCAACAGTGGAAGACAGAAGCCCACAGCAATTTCCAGTTTCTCCTCCCGACTGATCCCGTATTCCTAGGGGCCACAGGCCAGGAATAAGTACATCAATGAATCTTGTTTCCCTCTTGCCTCATACTCCCAGGCCCAAGATGATGCTTGTCTTCACCTCAGGTCTAGAGTTTCTTTCATATCTACCACATTCCCCCTCTCCAGGTGTCTCCTCAGTTAGCCTCTTGCACTTACTCAGAGCCAGAGTGAACCCTGACAAATATAGCAACTCAACTAATTCTTTCTCTAAGTTTTCTTTCCCTGGTTCCCACACCATCCCTCCTTTCTGCTTTTCTCCCCTTCCTTTCCCAGTGCCCCAGGCTATGAGACACACCTGGGGAATGACCACATCAGCCAGTGCCTTAGAGAGACGTAGTAACTCTGCTGTGCCTTGAAGTCCCAGACTCCCATTGTGCTGCACATCATACTTGACACAGTCATAGATGTCAGGGATCTTACTGATATCATAGCGCCCACTCTTCTGTCGAAAGTCACGCTCTAGCTTGCTCCAACGCTGTAGCATGAGCTCTAGAGTCTCACTATGGTAGAGTTGCAGGTCTGGAAGGAAGACAGACAGTCAGAAAGAACCAAAGATTTTACCTTCAACAAAAGACCCTAAAAAATCTGCAGTAGAATCAGAGAGATGAGGATGCCTTGTTTCAGACACTTAGAAGAGGGCACAGGAGTGCCTGAGTAACCCATCCATACCTGAAACCTTGAAGGGAAGATAGTACTATTCATACCCACCTACAGACTTGGGGTCCTGCATCCTTTCCCGGATCTGATGAGTGAGGTTTTCAATCAGGGCAAATACCTGATCACAGACCTTTACAGGATTCTGGATGATAGCCATGGAGTTGAGGAGGGAAGTGCTTCCAGTGGGAGCGAGCTATGAGCAACAGAGAGATGAAAAGCAAGATAGGCTCTGTGCTGATTGTGCAGAATCCTGTGAGCCTATTACAGAAACTGTCTGCCAGTAAGATCTGTTTACAGGCTCACTCTAATGAGAATTCCTGGGCTACAGGGCAGACCACCAGTTCCAAGATGAGAGGATTGCTCAAACACACAGTCATCTAAGGAGGGTTGAGGGTAAAAGCCTTAGAATCCAGAGGAAATAAAATAAACCTAGGTTCTTTTATTGGGGGGTTCTAAAATATACATGGAAAATACTGAGGAATAAAGATTAAACCAACCCCTCACAATCCCTACACAAGGTTTTCATGAGTGGGTAACAGAGATAACAAAATCTTATTCCTCTAAACAAAATGTTAGCTTGAACCTACAGCAGAGGTCTTGCCTCAGAACTAGATTCCAGCTCAAGCTTTCAGGACAGTGACAGTCAATGAAGAATGGGGAAGTGAAAAGAGGATTATGGGTGGAATACACATATTCAACCTAGGTCCTCACAAGTCCCATTTTTGCTAGCAAAAAGAAGCAAGAGAGAAAGAAAAAGTGCTTTAGCTTTTGAATTTGACACTGATTGGAAAATAAGAGAGCAAGGTCCTGTCCTTATTAAGTCCTGCTCAGAGAAAAATACAAAAAATGCCATTCTCCAGACAATGTTCTCAGCTACTTAGCTCATTGAAGAACCCATCAGAAATGGTTACACCATATTGTGAATAGACTTAACTGAATATACTTAATACACTGAACTATACACTTTAAAATGATTCAAGTGGGGGGCACCTGGCTGGCTCAGTCGGTAGAGCAGTCAACTCTTGATCTTGAGGTTGTGAGTTTGAACCCATGCTGAGTGTACAGATAACTCAAAAAAAAAAAAAAATCTTAAAAAAAAGATTCAAGGGGTTCTACAGCTTCTATAAAAATATACTTTCTTGGGGTGCCTGGGTGGCGCAGTCGGTTAAGCGTCCGACTTCAGCCAGGTCACGATCTCGCGGTCCGTGAGTTCGAGCCCCGCGTCGGGCTCTGGGCTGATGGCTCGGAGCCTGGAGCCTGTTTCCGGGTCTGTGTCTCCCTCTCTCTCTGCCCCTCCCCCGTTCATGCTCTGTCTCTCTCTGTCCCAAAAATAAATAAAAAATGTTGAAAAAAAAAATTAAAAAAAAAAAAAATATATACTTTCTTTAAAAAACAAATCCATCAGAAATGAGGAGCTATCAGTGGGAGGATAGTACAAAATCACTGTCTGGCATATGATTCCCAGTCAATCAAGGTCTGGATACACAGCAAAAAAAGATGACATTGGGTAATGGCATCCACTGTGATTACTACCGTGAGACAGTACACTATAGTGGTGAACAGTCCGGGCTCTCAGGTTAGACTCTTTAGGTTAATACTAATTAGGTGACCTTGGAAAAGTTGCTTAAATTTTTCTGAGGTTAGATTTTCTCATTTTTAAAATGGGGGAAAAGTAGTACAAGTCCACAGTTCCTATGGTGGATTGCCTACAATCTACACTGTGTACTGGCCCTGTGACTGCTTAACCAAAATAAAATAAAATAAAACAAAACCAAAAAGCAAAGTTACATTTTACTAATTAAGTCTTGACATATACTTTAAAAGAGCTCGGGGGGTGCCTGGGCAGCTCATTCGGTTGAGCATACGATTCTTGATTTTGGTTCAGGTCATAATCTCAGGGTCATGGGATCAAGCCCCATGTTAGGCTCTGCGCTGAGCCTGGAGTCTGCTTAAGATTCTCTCTCTCTTTTGCTCCTCTCCCCTGCTTGAGTGCACTCTCTCTCTAAATTAAAAAACTGAAAATAAAAAATAAAAGAGCTTGGAAGGAGGCACCTAGATGGCTCAGTCAGTAGAGTGTTTGGCTCTTGACCTCAGGGTTGTGAGTTTGAGCCCCATGTTGGGTGTAGAGGTTACTTAAAAATAAAATATTTTTTAAAAATATAAAAGAGCTTGGAAGCTTCTGCTTTTGGGATGTCCTAAGCTACCATTTAAGAAGTCTGGCTACCATGCTAGAGAAACCACATGGAGAAAACATGTGGAGAGGAGAGGCTCTAAGACTATAGGTAGAGCATAAAGTGGGAGAGAACCCAGCTATCTTAGCAACCCAGTCAAGCCTTCAGATGGTTTCAGCCCCAACACATGGACAACATCTGGGCAGTTTTAGGAGAGACCCCAAGGAAGACCAGGTGAACCTAGAACTATGAGTAAGATAAAATGGATATTGTTTTAAGTTACTCAGTTTTGGGGTAGTTTTTTAAGTAGCAATAAATAACTGAAACATTATTTCATTCAAAATCTTTGGGACTGACTGTTTTAGAACTGAGAATTTTTCAGACTTTAGAGTTAATATAGCACATAGTCATATGTTATATAATACCTCTAGCAGGACTGAGGGCATAACTAAACACATTTATGTTTCTGCAGCACAATGTATGACTATTTACACTAAACAAAATAAATAGGAATTAGTAATAGTCTTTTTTTTTAAAGTTTATTTATTTATTTTGAGAGACAGTGCAAGCAGGGGAAGGACAGAGAGAGAGAGAGAGAGAGAAAGAGAGAGACAGACAGATAGACAAACAGAATCCCAAGCAGAATTTGCACTGTCCATGTGGAGCTGGATGCGGGGCTTGAACCCATAGATTATGACCTGAGCTGAAATCAAGAGTCGGAGGCTAAACTGACTGAGCCACCTAGGAGCCCCAAGAATTAGAAATAGTCTTATCATGTCAGGTTTTGCTACCAAATGAATCTTGGTGCCTGATCTTTTTTATTTTTGAAATTATGAGTAAGAGATTATAGACCCATACTTAACTCAAAGGGTAAAGATTGAATGAGAAAATGTATGGAAAGCAGTGTCTACAATGTAGTAAGTACCATTACTGATCACTATTAGTTAGAATTCTAGGAATCTGGGATGGCGGTACATTGGGCACAAAAATAGGGAGAGCCTGACCTGATCATAATCCTCAGGACCAAAGGGTGCATCCTGTTGCAAAATATGGTGCAGTCGAGCCTTCACCCGGTGCTGGCAGCTGCTCAAGGAATCGCCATCGCTGTCCAGTAGCCCATTCATGTTGGCACTCTTCACCATTTGTACCAAAATGGGTGTTAGCTCCCCTTCTAGAGCCAGAAGGCCCTGGAGGGGAAGCACAAAATCTATTAGTTTTCCTTCCAGTCTACTTCCCCTAAGCCTAAATGGTCTCAGAGATCAAATGAGAGCTGGTGTAGAGGCGAGGAGTACAGGTCAAGGTGCCTACGCCCATTTAATTATTCTCAGCTCATTCTCAGTGGTACAGAATGGGTCAGACACAAGCAGAAACTTCTCTGAGTCAGCACATAAACACCCTGACATTTCCCAACTAGTTCTCCAAACTCTTAGCTGCTCTATCTAATGGAAGCTGGGACTGTGAAAGAACTATAGTGTGCACCTTAGCAAAGGCAGCAGCAGTCATCTGGACACGGCCCTCATCAGAGGCATAGATCTTGAGATCATGGCGGAAAGTGCTATGGAGACGAAGCAGCCCACAACCAGGGAAGCCAGCATAGTCACCTGGGGGAGAAAGGGGAGGACAAAGAATGGACTGCTATACATACCCACATGGAAGAAAGAATGCTCCTTTCCCCCTTTAACTTTCCCATTGCCTCTGTCTCTTCATTCCCCCAATTTATTCTCTAATCATCTCATCCAAGCCCTGTTATTTGCCCCCCAGACACTCACCCTGTCCTCCAGGGTACATGCAGCGAAAAGCTCGTCCCAGCTCCTCAGCCTGAACACGGCCATCAGGAGTCAGTTCTCCACCCCACTTCAGTACCAGCAACAGAGAAGGGGATAGGGCCTCCCGCTGTGGATCTGCAGGAATAAGGGGAAGTGAATAGGTCTAGATCTAAGAAAAATAGCTGGGAGGGGGGGCAGCTGGGTGGCTCAGTCAGTTAAATGTCCAACTTCGGCTCAGGTCATGATCTTAAGATCTATGAGTTCAAGAGCCTTTCCTTTGGGCTGTCTGCTGTCAGCACAGAGCCCGCTTTGGATCCTCTGTCCCCTCTCTCTACCCGCCCCTCTCCCCCCTCAAAAATAAATAAACATTAAAAAAAAAAAAAGAAAAGAAAAAAAAAAGGAAAGTAGTGGGGACATCTAAATGTCAGGTCTTCTGAGGAGCCCAGAATGGTGATCTGGGGTAGAGGTCATCTAAAGGTTTTGTTTTTTATTATTTATTTCTATATTTTAATTTACAACCAAGTTAGTTAGCATATAGTACAATAATGTTTTCAGGTGTAGAATCCAGTGATTCATCTCCTACGTATAACACCCAGGGCTCATCCCAAGGGTTTTGTTTATTTTTTTAAGTTTATTTATTTTGAGAGAAAGAGAGAGGCAAGAGCGCAAGTAGGAGAGGTGCAGAGAGAGAGAGGGAGAGAGAGAATCCCAAGCAGGCTCCACATTGTCACTGCAGAGCCTGATGTGGGGCTTGAACCCACGAACCGTGAAATCACGACTTGAGCTGAAATCGAGTCAGAGCACCCTCAGGTCATCTAAAGGTTTAAGAATAAGAGACTTGAGTGGTAATAGGAAGGGAGTATTATATCTTACCTTGCCCCTCATTAGTAGCTTTTACTCCATGAGGGTAGTAAGTCAACTGCACCTTCCGGTTGATGCCTGAGAAATGACCATACCTGCAGGATAAACTCAGTTTACTTTCTACCCCAGCACCTAGTTCTCACTGTCATTGGCTCCCCTTTCCTATCCCCTTTCTCACATCTCCAGCACAGACTTCAGCTGCTCTAGTTTCCCAGTCTTCTCCTCGATCTCACCACCTGGTTCTTTCTCCAGTTCAGCCAGTAACAGCCTTGTGATGTCCAGCACCTCCTGGAGGAAATAATAGGGTATCCATGAAGGAGACCAAGTCCTGGGCAGTTACCCTTTCATTCTGGTCTCTCACTGAGGCCCCCAATCCCATACCCACCTCGCTCCTCCCAGCCCAACTCACCACCTTACCTGTAGCTGCTCAGGCCGCTTCAGTTTTAATTTCCCTGTCTTGTAGCCACCATGTTTTTCAAACAGACTGAAAAATCTGAAGAAATAAGGAAAAGCTTCAGTATGGGGTGAGACAGTCAAAGCCTTTGGGAACTTCCCCATCCCCATCTCTCTCACAAAAACCTATTTGTCTAAATCAGGACATTCATCCTACCTTGGATGTGTCACCTCCATCTTCATTTTCTGCTTGGGAGTACGATCTCCATGACGGATAATTGCAATGACACAACGGAGTTCCATCCTAAGATAGGGAATGTCGTTAGAGCCTTTCCTCCAACCCACCCCACACCACCTCCCATCATTTCATCCTACATGACATGCCAAAGAGCAGAGGAAAAACTGAGATTAAGAATATAGGCAGGGTTAAGGAAATTGCCTAGAAGATACCCAGCCTCCACTAGTCATATGGTATAGGGTCAGAAAGTAACCAGTGGTCTGATTCAGGTGCCTTAAGTAGGTTACTCCAGATTTTATACTTTTGCTCACATAGTGCCAGATGTGGTAGGGACAATGGGAATGTCCTCAGCCTCTGTGGGGATGGACCATGGGATCTGGAACTGTGGAGCAAGCTCCCGCATGATGGTGTTCCTAGAAGGAAAAACATGAAGAAATGTATGAAAATGAATGAACCACAACTACACATATGAATAAAGCTCACAGAAATTAGCAAGTTGTAGAATATATTATATAAACTCTAAAAACATGCCCCCCAAAAAAGCCCCCATAGATGTATTAAAATATTAATAAATGCATGGGAATGACAAACACCAAATTAAGGATTGTGGTTACCTCTGGGTAGAAAGGGAAGGGATGTAATTAGCAAGGAGTATTCTTAATATTTTATTCAAGCCTGAGTGGCTCTGTCAGTTAAGTGTCTGACTTCTGCTTAGGTCATGATATCACAATTCATGAGTTCGAGCCTCACATCAGGCTCTCTGCTGTCAGCACAGGGCCCACTTCAAAAAAATTTTTTTTAATGTTTATTTATCTTTGAGAGGCAGAGAGAGACAGAGAACCAGCAGGGGAGGAACAGAGAGAGAAGGAGACACAGAATCTGAAGCAGGCTCCAGGCTCTGAGCTGTCAGCACAGAGCCCGACGCGGGGCTCGAACCCACGAACTGCGAGATCATGACCTGAGCTGAAGTCAGTTGCTTAACCAACTGAGCCACCCAGGTGCCCCGGAGCCCACTTCAGATCCTCTGTCCCCCTCTCTTCTTGCCCCTCCCCTGCTTGCACTCTCTCAAAATAAATAAACCTCAAAGAAAGATTTTATATCTAATGTTTAATTAATTTATTTATTTAGAGACACAGTGTAAGCAGGGGATGGGCAGAGAGAGGGAGACACAGAATCCCAAGCAGGCTCCAGGCTCTGAGCTGTCAGTACAGAGCCTGATGCGGGGTGCGAACTCTAGGAATGAGATCATGACCTGAGCTGAAGTCGGACACTTAACCCACTGAGCTACCCAGGTACCCCAGAAAGATTTTATATATGAAGATTTATGGTGAATACATGAATACTCACTATGTTCATTATTCCTTATACATTTTTATTTTTTTAACTTTTCAAAAATTCATGTATTTATTTTGAGAGAGAGAAAGAATTCACGCATGTGCACGAATGAACAGGGGAGGAGCAGACAGAGGCAGAGAGAGAAAGAGAGAGAGAGGGGGAGAGACAGAGAATCCCAGGCAAGCTCTGTGCTGTGAGTGTGGAGCCCAATGTGGTCCTTGATCTCATAAACCTTGAGATCATGACCTGAGCGAAAATCAAGAACTGGACATTTAACGGACAAAGCCACCCAGGTACCCCTCCTCATACATTTTTAAATATTACATGGTAAATTTACTTTAAAATCAACTTTTAAAACAGTATTACAGTATGATCACATTTAGTACTATAAATAGTTTGTTTATACATGGTAGAAAAAGACATATATGTAAAACTGCTAACAGTTGTAACTGGGGAGTACAGTGTTAGGAAAGCAAGAGGGCTAAGAAGCCCTTTTTTTATTTTCCTTTTTTCATTTTTTAATCCTTTTTATAATATTTAAAATAAGGCAAAAAGCTTTCTCTCTTCTCTAAGCCCATTCTCCCCAGTCCAGACCACTGTGTCCTTACCCCAGGATCTTGGCACAGTCATCATAGTATTTCATCGAATTCTTGACAAAACTGAAGCCATTGACATCACACACAAAGGAGTGACCATTGGCACGAAGAAGGTCAAAACCACAAACTGTTTGCTGCAGTGGAAAGAAGCAAGATGAAAACAAGAGAGCCACTCTTTCTTCCAGACCCCTGCTCCTGTCCCTTTCCCTCACTCCACAGCACCATCCCCCAAGGGCCTTTCACTACCTTAAAAGCTACACAGACTTTCCTGGCCACCAGCTTTTCCATGGCAGTCAGCATGACTGGATATCGAATCTCTTTCCCTTCACTGTCTCGTTCGACCTTCCCATCGAGAGCTGGAGATTTTCTGGCTTCAGCATGGGCATAATCTGGCCCCACTGTATATACCTGCAGGTACATAGCATCACTGAGTATGCCCACCGCTCATCCTGCATATGAGAAGACAACATGAGCACTAGGTCTGTAAACTAGTTTCGGAAACAAAACAAAACAAAACAAAACAAAAAAACCCTGAGTATTAAGAACAAGGAGACTGACATTTTCCTTACTGGGCCCCACCAAAGTATCCTTATGAAGGTTTCTCCTTGGGACCCCAGCACCATTTATTACCTAGTCCTCATTAAGAAACAACTTACAATATTATACCATTTTCCATGTTACCCTTGCCCTTGCTCTGATAGTAACAATGTAAATGTCTACTTCTCTCATTCATTATTTTCACCTGAATGTAAAAGCAAATCACATTCACTTTATTTTCTGTGACTTTCTCCATACACTTCCACTTGCTTCCCAAGCACCCCATCCCAACCCAGACATTTATCACTTCTTAAATCCCTGTATCCACCATAACCTTGACATCTGTGCCATCTGTTGGCATAAACTCCTCATAGATGTATGATCCTGTCTTTCGGACGCTGCTCTCAGGAGAGTAAACACTGCTTCGGCTGCCAATCTTCAGGAGGAAAAAGAAGAAAAAAATGTTGCCTTCACGTTGTCCCCAAATTCTCCAGCTCTTGTCCTTCCACCTATCTGACTTCCCCAAATGCTCAAATGTCTCCCATACCTTTCGGAAGAGGCGCTGACTTCCTCCCCCAGCTGAACTGGGGTAGTAGATGTAAACATTATGGTCCTCTGCACTCACTGGCTTCTCCACAAAGGGCTTGGGAAAGACAGCTCCATTTACCTCTACCTGGTCTTCACCTTCTATCAGGTTGCACTCTGAAGTAAAAGTATGTGGTCATTCCCAGGGTTGAGGATTGTAGAATACTTCCAACTCCCATTTCTCTGAGTTTTAATCTTCATAACCCTCAAATTTCTATGACCATATCTTAGTAATAGATATGGTAATATATGCTATATAAATATGATAATACCTACATAAGAGGTCTAAGTCTCTGTTTAAGGACCCATGGTTCTAACTCTACCCATTGCCCAATAACCAAAGCCTCACTTGGATAAGTAATACATGGAGATGTCCAGAAGATGGACAGCTGGGCTATGTTACAGAAAGCAAGGTGGGGCAGGACTGGACAAAGCGAGGTACTCACCCTCAGGCCGGGCAGGGTCACGATTGAGCACAGCATATCGAGGCAGATCAATACCTTCCTCCTGCAGGATCCGGTACACCTCCCTCCTGTCACCCCCAAATAAATTAGCTGGGGGAGGTGGGGAATGGTGAACAAGGGAAGAGGCTAGGGATTTCATTTGCTCAGGAATTGGGAGATACCAGGGTATAGAACTCGGGAAGGTATGATACAAAAATTAGGCATGTTTGTTTGACTCTGCCCCTCCCAGAGTGGGCTCTCTAAACAGGCATGATCTCAGGACTGCCCACCCCACCAATCAACAGAAAGCTATACCTATCCTGGATGTAATACTGCATAGCCAGGTCATTGATAAGAAAGGGGTTTCGAAGCTTGGAGTAAGCAACAGCTTTGTCCAGAGGAAATCCTGGGATAGAAAAAGGAAATAGATCAAAAAAAGAAAGTGAAAGAGACAGAGTGAGAAAACAGCAAGAGAAATAGAGGTATTAAAGCTAAAGTTGCCACTAAGCTCCTCTACCCATCCAACCCGTAACATCCTTCTGCCCAACTTCCCAAGTCTATAATATTCATCAGGAAAAAGTTAAAAAGATGTTATTTCTAGGGTCCTTCTAGAGACACACAACTCTGTCAGAGACCCTAACAGCTTTAGAACTGTCCTGAGGTTCAAATATGGGCTTTAAACTACCGCCAGCAACTCTTCCACAATACAGGGAAAGGAACCCCCTTTGCACTGTTCACCAGTGTGTCAGGAAGAGCTGATGACCACTGTACTATTCGACAGTAAGAACCTCATTTCCCAGGCCAGCATTCCCAACACCATTCCTCCCACTTTCCTTCACAGACTCCAACCTTTGGAGTGGAAAGAGATGAGGCAGTGGCAAGATGGCCAGTTTTCCACAGGTTCGTTGAGGATCACGTCTTCTCCCAGGATGATAACAGTTAGGTAGTCAAATCTGCAAAGTCGCTCTAGGATTTGGGTCATTGGCTTGGACTTGGATTTCTTGGTCATGGCACAGATGCCAACAATGATCTGAGGTTCAGGAGGCTATAGAGAGGAAGTACTGTCAGGAACTTAGGAACTTCCCACCTAGACCATCCCTATTTAGGGAACACTGTCTCATTTCCTTAGGGCATAGAGTTTCTTGCCAGGCTTTGGAACTATGGGGCAAATGCTGTCTCCCAACTTAGGTCTAGATTGGGGTGCCTGTAGGGATTCCTACTGCCTAAAGAATAGGAGGCTTTCCACAGTAGGAAATGTGTGCTCAGGTAGGAGAGCTAGAGAACCAATAACCAGGACACAACAGGAGGAAGGCATAAAGGCAAGGGATTCAAAGATAGGTAATCTAACCAATCTCTACTGCCTCTCCTCTTAATCAAGATAGGGCCTGTTTATGACAGGGAGTCTACGCATTTGGAAAGGGCGGAGAAGTATCTCCAGCCAATGGAATCTCAACTCTCTATGACAGGGGTCCCAACACCAAGTTACGTCATTTTCCTTAGTCTTACCACTTCATCCTCCTCATCCTCAAGGAGCTCGCTGTCACTCTCTTCTGTCCTCATGCCTATTCCACGGGTGCCCAGCCCCTCATCTCCAGCTCCAAGGAAGAAGTGGGCCGTGGCACTCTCGCCCTCACTGGCCGGCAACGACCACATCCCCGCCGGAGCACCCACTCATCCCGCTCTGCAATGGAGGGTATCCCATTAGCTCAGAATCCAAACCCGCATGGCAATGGGTGGGGATGGGGCATAGGGAATGATAAAATAAGAGGGAACCACAAGGAGACTAGGGGGAACAGGAAACAAAGCTATCGTAAAAAGGAACAACAGGAAAGGAGGCACGTGGGCTATGACTTGACATGACTAAAGATCCATAAGAGAAAAGCAAGGTCTTCCTTTTCCTCCCTGCTCACTCCACCCCAACCATGAGACTGGTAAGAGGATCAGTAGGTTAACCCTTACAGTGCTGGCATGTCCCTGATTCTGCCAGCAGGAAACACCATTAACTCCAGCAGCAAGTGGAAAAGGCAGTTCCTCATGGAAGGCTGCTGTTGATTCCTACCAGAAGAGAAAGTTAGAGAGACATTTCCAACTTTGGATTCATTCCTAAACATTCCTATCCCTTCACCACCTCCCCACAGTAGTGTTGAACTCAGGGATTTAATTCAAGGGCAGAGGTAATGAGAGACCACAGCTGCCTTTGACCTTAACCCTCATCTTCATTCCTACCAAGGATTAACTCAAAAAGAATTTATTGAGGGCACTCTATGTTCTAAGCATTATATCAAAACATTAAAATCCTCTATGTTCCCTGTTTCTCTTCCATGTGCTCCACTTTAAAAGACAGATGCCCAAGTCTGGAAAATCTGTCAAGGAAAGAGGTCTAGTGCTAACTGGGAGGTTGAGGATACAGGCATCCATACAACAGCCTCCAACCCATTCTCAAAATAAAGTTTCAGTTTTCTCTCTACCATCTCCTGGTACTACAGACCCAAGTCGGGTCTAGGCCAAGGTGTCAGTAGGAAAAAATTCTGCCTAGAGCCATAATTAGTGAAAATATCTTTTTTAAAAATGTTTATTTATGTTTGAGAACGAGAGAGACAGAGCATGAGTGGGGGAGGGGCAGGGAGAAAGGGAGACAACCGAAGCAGGTTCCAGGCTCTGAGCTGTCAGCACAGAGCCCAACTCCGGGCTCAAACTCACAAACTGCAAGATCATGACATGAGCTGAAGTCGGGTGCTCAACCAACCAAGCCACCCAGGCACCCTAATCAGTGAGAATATCTTAAGACTTACGCTTGGATTAGAATAATCTGGCAGTTCCATTTCTACATATACACATGTACAATAGTGATTCTTAACCAATTGTGATTCTGCTGGCCAGGGGACATTTGGTAGGAAGCACTTTTGGTCGTCACAACTGGGAAGGTGCTATTGGTGTCTAATGAGTAGAGGCCAAGGATGCTGCTTAATAGTTTCAAATGCATAGGATGTTCCCCCACAATGAAGAATTATCCAGTCCAAAATATCAGTAGTGCCGAGGTTGAGAATCTCTGCTGTAAAGAAACTCTCCCACATAACGTGCAAATATGTTCATAAACTCACTGTTGGTAATGGGAAAAACTGAAAACTCAGAGATCACAAGTAGAATGCATAAATACAGGGTAGAATATACAAATGATAGACTAATAGCAGTTTTAAAAAATGAATCAGGGGCAACTGTGTGAGTCGGTCAGTTAAGTGTCTGAGTCTTGGATGTGGCTCAGGTCATGATCTCACAGTTCCTGAGTTTAAGCCCTACGTCGGGCTCTGTGCTGACAGCATGGAGCCTGCTTGGGGTTCTCTCTCCTTCTCTCTGCCCCTCCCCATCTCATGCTCACTCTTTCAAAAAAAAGAAACGATGTCTGTAATAATATGGACAGCTTCCAAATGCAAACTGCAGAAATACACACATTGCAGTACAATTCAGTTTGCATAAATAAAAAATATTACATATATTTATGACTGTATATATAATTAGTAGAGTCTAAAAATATGGACTGAAAAGAAAAGCATCAAATTCATAATACTGGTTACCTCTGAGGACAGGGTAAAATGGAACTGAGAAGGATTTGAGTGGAACTTTACAACCTTATCTGTAATGTTTATTTCAATTTTTTAAAAATCTGAAACAAATACACAAAAGGTTAACATTTGTTAATGCCAAATTGTGAGGATACATATATTATTTGTTTCCAAAAATAAAATTGAGTCACCCAGCAGCAATTTTTCACATTCTCCAAAAGTTCTCAGAAATACTAATGACTCTAATGAACACCACATTCTAAGTAAATGGATCATCTTAACAGATTTATAAAATAGTCTTCAACAATTGCATTTTGTATTTTATTTTAAACCCTTACCATTCCCAGTGGGATTTCCAGCTTTGATTAGAAAAGTATTGCTAACCTTTGTATAGACCTTGACCTCCCCAGTCTTTACCATCTGCTTGTCTCCACAGGCCGGTCACAACATTCTCCTTAAGACTTAACATTTCCAGTTGTGTACTGCAGGTCTCATACATATGCTTTATCTTTGAACCCCTTTTTAGTGACCTGACCCAATTTCCACGACCTGTATAGTTTAAGCAGGCAGAATTTTGTTGCACCCTTTATCCTTTATCTGAAGCAGGGGCTTTCCCTCATGTCTAAGATTCCTAACCCTTCACCCTTTTTTTCCACTAAGTCCTTCCTGATTTTCTACTGAATGTATATAGTCATTTTTCCTTAAAATCTTTTACAACTCTATAACAGGGGATGGTAACAGAATGGGGAAGAAGAGTCTGTTCACAGATCCTTTAAGGGGCTAAAGAGATATTATAAAGGCCTAAATTTATAGTTAACAAAGCAAAATGACAAAGCTATGAAATAGCTTTGAATAGCTATGAAATAGCTATGAAATAAGACAGGATTTATTTAAATGTACCTTTGAGAGAAGCTGGGATTTAATATGGTATTCCAAGAGCCATTCCCCTGTTTTCCAGGCCCTTCTTCCCATCCCCCTTTCCTTCAATACTTTGTTGCAAAAGAAAACTTCACACTCTACACTAGGCTAAAGCAATCTCACTCCCAAGGCCGAATCAATGCAAATGACGGAAAAAAGGGAGGATGGGAGGGGAGACGATAAGTAGGTGAGAAGAGAGGGTGGGGCAGAAGGGAGGGTAAACTGTGTAACTTCTTGATCCCTTAGAATTTAGGGCTGTTTGCAGTAGTCCTCTAATTTCCTTAAACACCATGCACTTAATGGAGGGCACCATTAGTGGTGAAGGGGATACATCAATACAGAGTCCAGGCAGGAATATTTTCAACACAGTAAAACTCCTCAGGCAACCAACACTAGCTCCTTCTCACCTTCCACAGTGGACCCCTAAATTCTTTCTGGATGCAGCATTTAATCCTTCACACAGACCCTTATTCTGACACGGATGAATTGGGCTGAAGCCCTTGTTCTACCAACTCACTCATACTCCCTTCTTTCCCTAATTTGCAACAATGACTCTCCATGGACCCTCCCCCAACCACTCAAGACACTGCTGCCCCCTCCCCCATCACTGATCAACGAATCCAATTAATAATCCAAGTAATCCTCTCACTCAGTGATTCTCCAACATTAAACTGCCCTCCAAACCCGCAAATGAGTCACCACACTTGGTAACAATTTATATGGAACACTCAATGATCTCCCACAAAGACTGCCTTAGATCAATTCCGTCCTCACATTAGCTCTCTCCAGGGTACCCTCCTCTCTGTAACAACGCCTGCCTGAAGCTGATCCTCTCCAGAGTCGACTCCATTCCACCCCTCCTCACACAGACCTCCCCACCCTGACCCTCTCTCGGGCTGACTCCGCTCCTCACGCAGGACTCCCTCTTCCGCAAATCCTCACACCCCTCTGTTCTCTTGGTGACTCCCTGCGGTGTGTCTCCGGTGTGTTTCCTCACACAGCTCCCGGTCACGAATACTGCCCTCCGATGCGACTCCACCAGCCTTCGCCCTCCCCCGCCTTCTCCGCCTTACTCTCCCTACGCAGACATTGAGGCCTCATCGAGGGCCTCCTCCCGAAGCCGCCCCCAGCCGGTACTAACCATGGCCCTCAGCACCTAGCAAGCCCACTCTATCCAGCCCACCCCCTCAGATACCGCCCCCAGCCCCCAGCCACTCCCCCACCGCCCCCAGCCCTCGCTCACCCGCCTCCCTGCGCTCGCGCAGCCGAACCTGCCGGCAGCGACACCTGACAGCAGCCCAATCAAAGCGCTGCTTCCCTGCGGTGTCACCAATCAGCGGAAGGCGCGCACCGGCAACAAAGTCAGGCTGCGTTGGCCCGCACTTCTGCGTGGAGGAGGGTGGCCCCTAGTGGCTATGGGGAGGGAATGCAACCTGATGCTCGCCTTCCTCTGATTTCTGTGTCGCCACAGCCCAGATGCTTGGTCTAGACAGAGACTTTCCAGTGAGACGAAGAGCAGAGAAGAAGCAAGATGCAGAAAAGAGGCACAATTTGTGCCATTGCACGACCTGAGACGAACCAGGTTTTCTGTTTGATTTTTATTTTTTATTTTTTTATTTTTAAAAATTTCTTAATGTTTGTTTTTGTGAGAGATAGAGCGCGATTGGGGGGGGGGGGGAGGGGCAGAGAGAGAGAGAGAGGGAGACACGGAATGTGAAGCAGGCTCCAGGCTCTGAGCTGTCGGCACAGAGCCCAATGCAAGGCTTGAACCCAGGAACAGGGGAGATCATGGCCTGAGCCAAAGTCGGATGCTTAACACCCTGAGCCACCCAGGCGCCCCTCTGTTTGATTTTTAAAACATAAGAGGTATGATATACTTAGAGAGCCAATAAATGTTGGTTGAAATGTTAACAGATGTAGAGGAGTGATAAGTAGACTGGAGACAAAAAGAGACAGAGAGAAACAAATCAGAAAGTTAAGGGAAAGAACAAAGACTTATTTATGGAGAAGACAAGAAAATGGATGTACATGGAACACTGGGCAATATGATTCCCATATCCACACTGGTTTGTTCTTTACACCTCCAGCCTTGGAACCAGACAAACCTGGATTTGAGTCCTGGTCTTACCTTTAATAGCTGTGCAGCTTTGGGCAAGTCACTGAACTTCCCTCAGCCTCCATTCCCTCATCTGTAAGAGAGTGTTTTAAAAATCTAATCATATGGTACTGGTTATATGAAAGCATTTTGTGTATGTTTCCATTTTTATTATTATCTTTTCATCCTTACTTAGGTTTCCCTAGTCAAGACAATCCCAATTGCCCTGTTTCTCCTCTGCAACCTTAAGGAGCTTACCATTTTTTCAGTCAGGTGCCTCATTATACTAACCCTGAATGAGATAGGGATGATTCTGAGGGTTGTCCCTAAGGGAAATAGATACTTCCCTAGTTCGTGCTCAGGCTCATGTCCTCTCCACCACTCCAGCCCTTCAAACAAGTTATTAAAACATCGTCTAGGTAATTAACTTATCTTCGCACCCTAAAATGTAGACTTCGTGTCTAAAATGTAGACTCAGTCCCTGGTCAACCATTGGAACAATCCAATTAAATGAAATAACACATACAAGAGTTTCTTGTAATTATAAAGTGCTTTATAAATGTTAGTCTTGGTAATTATTATCATTAAATAAATAAAATACATATACATATCAATTACTTCCTGTATGCCATAGGATAATTTTATAAAATGAGCATTAATACATTATGTGGCTGTCAGTGACTCACAGGGAATAAGAAAAGTACACAAATACACATCTTTTCTCCGAGGAGCTATTACTCAAATTTGGACAACTAGTCTCCAAACTTGAGTGATTTCTCAGGCTGTCTTATTTTTCCTTCTCTAATTCTCTCTTCTTGTTCCCTACCTCTTTAATCTTAGTAACCACCCTCTCAATCAAATAACAACTCTCCTTCATTGGAAGATTATCTCCCTTCTTTATCTGGGTAAATATACACCATTGCAAGTAATTATATTTGCTTGTTCATAACTACTCCTTAACCTAGACAATGAGCCCCCACAACACAGGTAACATTTTCCATCTCTCCAAAAGTGACTCTAACTACAGAATTCTATCAATTCTCTGATAATTGCTCTCTTGCCAGAAGAAGGAATTAAGTGATGGACACAGAAGAGAGGTGGATAGCTTCTAAGGATACAAATGAAGAAGGGAGGAAAAGGAACACAAAGGAAGCCTGAGAGTAATGAAGGGAACGAGAATATAGGAGTAGAATGGTATCTCATCAGTGGGGCCAGAGGACAATATGAAGGGAATTTCTCTTTCTCAAGTAAGATTTCCAAGTATCTTACTATCACCAAGATGGCTCAGAGAAGGGACTAACACCACCATGTGTACCCAAGCTTAAATGACTTTCCATATGAAGCCCCCACATCTCTATTTTGGCTCTATCATTCATTCTCTTTACTGCCAGGACAAAGGTCAAGTCACACCTAAGTCACACTTTGAGCTGTGGGAACACACCCTCTCAAATCTGAATACATATCTTGGGAGGATAAAGGACAGAAGGCCAGTAGGAATGTACAGATTCCCTGGCCTTGAACACCACTCCCCTTTACACTCTGGAATAAACAGGATTAGGGAGCCAAGAGAGGAAACATTTGTGGTGGTTGGAAACCTGTGCCTGCCTGTTCTGTTCCTACCCGCCGTCATCTTACCACACCCTTCACCTCACCTTACACTCCCCTCCAGCCCAGGAACTGGAAACTACAAAGAGGGGAGAGAAGGGAGAGGAGGAAGAGGAAACTAACAATTCCCTGCCCAATCCCAGGTCTACACCCAGTACAACCAACAGGTAGGCAAGCTTGCAGAGAATACTCAGAGGGAGTCCTGTGAGCAGAAGACAGTCCTGAACCTGGATAAAACACGAGGAAGTAAAAGATCAAAGGTGAAGTAGAAAATGGGGAGGAGGGTGGAGGTGAAAAAAGTTGGGGATCATGAGAAGTGGGGGCAGGACATAGCAGGGCTATGTGGGAGCCAATCGGGAGCAGGGAACACAGCATAAATGGGATAAGAGTTAATGTTCCCCTGGTTGGTCTCAGGGAATCCTTCCACAACCTTGTAAGAATAGCACAGGTGTGGCCGGAGGGCACCTTGGTCCTCTTCCTGGTTCTAAAGCAAAGGTGACCTTGAGCCACCGGGTGTCTTTTCCAGTGTATGCCTCTGTGTGATTTCTCCATTTCTTTCTCTGTTGTCTGTATTTATGCCACGGTTTCTCCCGCTGCCGCCTCCCCTGGGAATATGGAGAGGTTGCTGGGGAAGGCCGAAAACTAGAGAGAGGTTGGGCAATGTCACCCTTTCACACCCACACAGAGTGACGAATCGGGTTTCCGATTAAACCGAGAGGCTTGGGGGAAGGGTGTTAGGCTTTGCGGGTCCCGTCGGGTGCTGTCCTCTACGTGGTGCTGAAATCTGGGCGACCTCAACCCAGGTGGGCCGGCATCCCCGGCCAAAGGTTGCGAAGCTCGGGTCCCCTAATCTACCTGGCGGTGCTTCCCACCTCTGCCCCCGCATACCTAGCGCGGTGGCAGGCGGAAAGGCGGGGCCTGCGTGAGCCCCACCCCTGGAGACTGCGGCTGGGACCTCCCTCCTCCGCCCGCCAGCCGCTACCTCATTGCGCCTCTCCTGCAGTCTGGTTGCTACCGTTTTCCTCTCCTGCTCCAGCTTCCAATCCGGCCCCCATTTCAGCTCCAGCCTCGCACCCAGTTCCAGTCCTCAGTCCTTCTGGTTGCATCCTCCCTCCCTGTTCCTGCCCTGCGCCAGCTCCCACCCCGGGATTCCATAGCCGGACCCTCAAGCCATGGCTGGTCCCTTCTCTCGTCTGCTGTCCGCCCGCCCGGGGCTCAGGCTCCTGGCTTTGGCTGGAGCTGGGTCTCTAGCCGCTGGGTTTCTGCTCCGCCCGGAACCTATAAGGGCCGCCAGTGAACGACGGAGGCTGTATCCCCCGAGGTATCAGTGTCTGAGGCACAGGGGTGGGGGGGGGGGGGGTGGGGGGAGGTGGCGACGGGAACGAAGATGGGGATGGAGATGAGGACCTGGGCAAAAGAGAAGGGTTATAATCACGAAGGCTCTGGAGTGGAGTGCTGTACAATCTGGAGACCACAGTGGGTTGGGAATGGAAGCCAAAACCATAAGGCTAACGCATTTCTGGGGACCTGTAACCCGCAGTCCCCGCCCCCAAGACCCGCTCTGGCCCTGTGAGTTCTGGCTGCACCCACTCTGCCCAAAGCCCTAACTGAGAAACCAGGAACTATCCTTTTCGCTCTCCTCCATCTCGTTTCCTGCTGTCCCCCCCCCCCATTTCCTGAATTCCCCTCCTTAGTCTTCCCCTCCCCCATCCCAATGTTGTGCTAATGGTAGGAAATAACTGAGCAAATCTGGGGAAATTGTGCCCGCCAGCCAGAGGAAACTAGACCTGTTGGGAAAGAATAGACCCTGAAAGTCCCTAAAGAGATTACTAAGTAAGGTTTAGCCTCCCCCTAATCTCCCCTCCTCCCAAGGAGCAAAGGTAGACATGTCTAACTGGATAGCTCCCAGCTGATTGCACTGGGTCTAGGCCCCCTGTGCTCTCCTCCATGGTTACTGGGTACCCCCTCCCTAGCGCTGAGTACCCAGACCTCCGAAAGCACAACAACTGCATGGCCAGTCACCTGACCCCAGCAGTCTATGCCCGGCTCTGCGACAAGACCACACCCACTGGTTGGACGCTAGATCAGTGTATCCAGACTGGCGTGGACAACCCCGGCCACCCCTTCATCAAGACTGTGGGCATGGTAGCTGGAGATGAGGAGACCTATGAGGTAGGGGGCCCCCAGAGTTTCCCTGATGACCCAACTCATCTTCCCAGTAATCCCAGCTCCTTCCCCCTAAAGACCCTTCACTTTCCCTTAAGGCTGGACCTTCCATACTCATGTTTTCTGACCCAGTGAAATCAATCCACAACTAAGGCCTGGAAAGGGATTCTCTCTCCTTAACCACCCTCTCCCTCTTAATTCCCCATCAGGTATTTGCTGAGCTGTTTGATCCTGTGATACAAGAGCGACACAATGGATATGACCCTCGAACAATGAAGCATACCACTGATCTGGATGCCAGCAAGGTAGGACAGATATTCTTCTTCTGATTTGCATTGCCTTATATATAGCATTCTGTTTCTCCAATCCTTTCACCTTAATTATTCCTGACTCAGAGTCATTATACTGCCGAGCTTTTAGTTTTGGTTTCTTTGGTTAGATTCTTTGGGGGAAGAATTGTACCTTAAGGAGCTGCAGATATGGAAGGGAGAGGAGAGGAGAGGGTGGGTGAGAATGACTGTACCCCAAAGTGGGCAGTTTGAGGGAGGATTCATAATGCCCTCTTCTGTTGGAGTGCTTGCCCAATGAACTTCTCCTTCCAATGCATGTAGTGAGGACCCCTACAGTCTTTAAGGTCTCTCCTTCCCCAAGGCTCTCTGTTCCCACCCCTGTGTTTCTGTGAGTTATATTAATTTCTCTTATTCCCTAGATCCGTTCTGGCTACTTTGATGAGAGGTATGTATTGTCCTCAAGAGTCAGAACTGGCCGAAGTATCCGGGGACTCAGCCTTCCTCCAGCCTGTACTCGGGCAGAGCGACGAGAGGTGGAACGTGTTGTAGTGGATGCACTGAGTGGCCTGAAGGGTGACCTCGCTGGACGTTACTATCGGCTCAGTGAGATGACAGAGGCTGAACAGCAGCAGCTTATTGATGTGAGGGGCCTTGAGAGGAAGCTGGGTTGAGGAAGCAAATAGAAAGAAGAGTCAGGGGAGGGTGGGTCAGATGAGATAGAGGCCCAGGAGCTACTGTGAAGATTCTTAACTCAAGTCCTTTTACTCCCCTCAGGACCACTTCCTATTTGATAAGCCCGTGTCCCCACTGCTGACTGCAGCAGGAATGGCTCGAGACTGGCCAGATGCTCGTGGAATCTGGTATGAGGCTTACCTTACCTCTCTTTCCCCCATGATCTGTAAATGTCTTTTATTCCTATATCTCTCCCAGTTCTCGCCCTATCTCTTGATCCCTGTCTTTCCCTCTTTACTGCTCTCAGGCACAACAATGAGAAGAGCTTCTTGATCTGGGTGAATGAAGAGGATCATACACGGGTCATCTCCATGGAGAAGGGTGGCAACATGAAGAAAGTGTTTGAAAGATTCTGTCGAGGCCTCAAAGAGGTTGGAGAAGAGTGTATAAGGGAACTAGGTGGGAGGACATAAGGAAAAGCTAAGGACTAGACCATATAATTTATCAATCAACCCACGATACTTTTGATAACAAAAGGGATCACCATCAGTCAGTCCAGGACAATATATCAGGACTGTCCAGAGAAAACCAGGATATATGGTCACCTAAGAATAGAAAGAGAAAGAATGTCCTGAATCTAAGGTAGTAAATAAAGTAGTTGTCGGATAAGACAAAGATGGAATAATTGTGTCAATGCCTGAGGTGTGTGGAGTGTGCAGATAAGGAAAAGTTTGAGCCTGGATCAACGTAGGAAGTGAAAGATTGGTGTGTTCATGATTCCAGTGTAACCATCCAGTTCTGAACCAAGGTATTCTGTCATTCTCACTGAAGTATCATGTCTAGGTTTTAAGCTGAGAGCAGGAGGGAGACTAGGGGAAATGGAAGATGGAATGGCTTAAGTCCCAGAATGTGTGGCTCTACTGAATCCTCAATCATATATGGATTAGGACTCCATATTCTATTCTAGATTAGAAATCCCCATAAACCCAGTTTTTATTGTATGTTCTCATATATACAGTTATATTTTGGACTTGGAAAGACAGACAGCTTCTCTTTTTTTAGATTCTAGCTGGGAAGTTTTTATTGTTTTTGGCTAATAACAGATAACATATTCTGATGGTAAGTGGGTAGGGAAGTACTTTTCAAATGATATGCCTCAGGTTTCTCATCTGTAAAATTGGGATAATACGGCTTCCTACATTTTAGGTTGTTGGGGATTAAATGAGATAATGTATGTAAAATACCTGGTGCATAATAAATGTTCAATAAGTGTTAGCTCCTATTATTTTTCTAGATGTAAAGGTTTCCCCTTGTTCAGCATGTAAGATGACCCCCTATGCCGTGTTTTTTTTTTTTTTTTCTCTGAACTATAAACAGGGTTCTCTTTACTCATATGAGGTAGTCTTCGCATCCATCCTTCTGGCACACCCCCTGTCTCTTGAACTCTAATAGTCATTTCCATCATTAGGAAGCTCTAGTGAAACAAAACAATCTACCCACACTCCCTTCCCCACCCCCTCATGTATACACATAACTATGAGTCCAGCTCTTCTGGACTGTTTTCACCTTTCTCTCTGCCTTCTCACATGTGCTCTTTCCACAGCTAACAGAAGGCTTTCTTGCCTCTTCCTGTTGCAAAGCCTACACCCTCATTTTATGTGTGAAAGAACCCTTCCAAACTCTAGGCTCATTAGCAAAGCAAAGATAATCCATGCATGCTGAGCTCATTGAATAATCATTCCTTCCTCAGTTCAGTTTACCACCTCCACTCATTTCCCTAGATCATCCTTAGTGCCTTATTCTCTCAAGTGTCTCTTCTTCCACACACAAGATATTTTTCTGTAATCTCACCATTATGGGCTTGCAACATCAAAATTACCTTGTACACATGATAATAACAAACGATTCCCCACCCCACCCCACACACACACAAACAGCAGTGTCATTCTTTCACAGTCCAAATTCCTCATTCTAGACATATTTCTAGAGTTCTTGTAGGTCTGGCTAAGTGAGGGCTCAAATATCCCTGACTTTTCACTAACAGAGCCTTTGTGGACTCAGGTGGAACGGCTGATCCAGGAGCGTGGCTGGGAGTTCATGTGGAATGAGCGTTTGGGATACATCTTGACCTGTCCGTCTAACCTGGGCACTGGACTTCGGGCAGGAGTGCACATCAAACTGCCCCTGCTAAGCAAAGTAAATGAGTTGTGTGGTTAGAGAGGGGTATGAATAAGGAAGGTGGCCTTGGGTGGATGGGAGGGTATGGGCATTTTGGAAAGGAGTCAGACACATTGTGGGTAGAGTATCAGGGGAAAGGGACCAGTCTCAAATAGGACCAGTCTCTGCCCCTAATGGCCCGGCCCCCAATCCCTATCTCCTCTCCTCTAGGATAGCCGCTTCCCAAAGATCCTGGAGAACTTAAGACTCCAAAAGCGTGGCACTGGTGGAGTGGACACAGCTGCCACAGGCAGCGTCTTTGACATCTCTAATTTGGACCGACTGGGCAAGTCAGAGGTGAGATCCTTAGGGATTACAGTGTGGAAAGGTATAGGTCTGTGGGGGTGGAGATATGACAGTGAGTGGGCCCCAGGAATGTAACAGAATCTGAAATGAAATTCAGGTTGAGTGGGGAGACAATTGGAAATGAGTTCCTAGAGAAGGCAAATCAGTGTTCAAGAGGGAAACTCAAGGGTGGGAAGCAGAGATCAAGGATTAGTGTCCTTCAGGTGGAGCTGGTGCAGCTGGTCATCGATGGAGTAAACTATTTGATTGATTGTGAACGGCGTCTGGAGAGAGGCCAGGATATCCGCATCCCTCCACCTCTCATCCACAATAAGCATTAATTCCCCATCCTCAGGAGATGACTCAAGATCCCCAGGACTTCTGCCCATTCTAATGTGGCCCATTCTACTTGCCCTGGATGCCCCTCCAACTCCCTTCTGTCCTAGTAAAGACTCCTTGCTATGCTCTAGCTGTCTGTGTTATTTCTAATGGTTGGGATGAGGAGGGACTAGCTTTCAGGAAAGGAAAAGAAGCAGTGGGGTTATTTATGATGGAAAGAAGACTCCAGATATGGCATGCCAGGAACACTGATTCTCAGGTGGGTGGAAAGCATTAGCATTTTACCCATATTCCTCATCGGCTTCCTGAGGATAATTAGAATGCATTTCCATTTGCACTTTATTAAAGTTTCTTTCCCAACAATCTTTCTCTTTAACTGTGGAGACAGGTTCAAAGCAGGTTGCCAAGGAAGCAGATGGTCAATGCCATGGCCCAGGAGGGCTGTGACCAGTCCTGAAGGCCCCAGGCTGTGCTTCGACCTATAATGAGACAGAAAATGGGAGGAATATCAAAACTCTGTTCCCCAAGAACCACTGATACATGGAAACTGTCTGCCTAGATCCCTTTGCTTCAGGGGTCTCCCTGAATGGGTTCTATGAACCAGATAGCATCAAGTTTGGGGTCAGATTCTGGGTCAGGAGTTAGTGGGGCAAGCTGTGCATTTGGGAACTCACCCTGCTGTTCTGGGCTGTCCTTCCCCTCATGCTGGGCCCATGCAACTGCTCGTCGCTGCTCAGGACTCAGAAAGGCCATTTGTTCAGGAGTGACAGCCACAGCCTGAACACTCGTGAGACTAGATAGCTGGGTGGGACTGAACACCACCTGGGGGTGGGAGCAGAAATTAGTACATCCAATATAGCCCCCATTGGGCCCTGGCTCTGTGTGGTCACCTCAGACCCCAGTTCTTAAATACTTACAGCAAATTTAGGAGCAGGGATGACAGAAATAGCAAGAGGGGTAAGGCCCTGGATCTGTTCCTGCAGCAGTGCTGAAAGAGCCAGGTCTGGGATCCCTGCTGTTGAAGCAAGTGGGATGGGCATCCAAACATTGTCTTATACTGGCCTTCCCCCTTCTCTTCAAACCTATAGACTATAGACTTCTCTAACCTCTCCCCAAATACCCGGCCATACACCTTTCCCAACACATCTCCAACCTCTTACCTAAATGCCTTCTCAGACTCCCACCTTAAGAATTCCAGAGCAGTCCTCCACCCAGTCCATCCATGGTAGGGAAACCAACCTCTAACAGCTAGCACCAGCAGTGGCCCAGCCTCCCTACCTGCTATTGTGCCGATTTCAGTGAAGATCTCAGGCCCCCAGTTACTGACTGGACCAAAACCACCCGGCAGCACAAGGAGCTGGGCCAGAACTTCCAGTTGCTCCTCAGAACACTGGAGATGCAGATTGCCCAGGAAGAGAGCTGCTTGGCTGTGGAAGAGTGGAAAGAAAGAAAGTATATTCAGCCACAGTGATAGGGTCCATGGTTATGGGACGGGAGTATAGATGGCTTCAGGTGAGGTCCCTTCCTCCATGGGACCACTCCACCATGAGTCTTCCATCCCCAGTGAGTCCACCTTTACATGAGCACCACCACCCACACATCCCCTCCACAGATGACCTAAATTCCCAACTGCTGATATGCTGTAGCTCCTCTGGCCGAAGTCCACAGAGTGTATAACCCAGTGCAGTCAGATGAAGGAAGTCCAGGTGGCTCACATGCCGGCCACTCTGCCGCAAGAAACTGGAGACCACAACCCGGAGCTGGGATGGAGATGGAGGGCACAGAATAAGGAGAGAAATCACAAGGAATTCATGGGTAAATTCATGGTTGGGGAAGAGACAAGTGCTACTGGATTTTATACTTGTATTATTAAGAACTGATGATCCAACAGCCATGAGGAAGATTGAGGATCCAAAAAAGAGAAGGCCTCAGGGAAGACAGTCAGGAGGGAGTTTTATGTGTCCAGACCTCAAAGTGAATAAATCACAGAGTTCCTAAGGCCACAAGTAGGGGGTATTCTATTTTAATAGAAAGAATGGCCAAGCAGGGTAACAGAAAAAAAATTCTTTAGGTGTTAGGTGACCTAAAGGCCTAGATCTGTGGAATAGAAGTTTGGAAGGTAGGAAAAGGGAAGGTGTTACCTGGATGGAGCTCCAGCCATCTATCTGCCCCAGGGTGCTCAGCACTCCCCAGTCCACTAGGATCAGCTCCTGTAGTTCCCGCTCTCCTAAACCTATTAAGAGCCGACCTAGCTGCAGGATCTGCTCAGGACGGAATCCCCGGGGAGGACCCCACAACTAGGAGAAAGAGGAACAATGTGAGTGGAAAAGCACTGGACTAGGAGTCAGAATGCTTGGTCTTAGTCATGCCTCTGACCTTAGCTGTGAACTCTAGGCAAATCACTTGCCTCTCTGGGTCTTTAGTTTCCTCAACTGTAAAATGAGAGGGTTGGATTAAGGTTCTGACTAAGGTGTTACTGAAAGATGCTAGAGTCTCAGTATAGAAGAATAGCAGATCATAGTCCATGGATTCTAAACCTTATGTGCACCAGACTCACTAGGAGTGCCTGTTGAAATGCTGATCCCCCAGAGCCCTCAGAAGATTTTTCCCCCCAAAAAAGATTCTTCAGTGAGTCTAGCATAGGACCCTGGCACCAGCATTTTAAAAACCTACTCCCTGGATAATTTTGATACACCCTAAAGTTTGGTAACCACTGCCTTCTTCCCTCTACCCATTGCACTAGCTTCCTTTTCTCCATATTCATCCTCTCTGACTTCCTACTCAGGATCCACTCTCATTCTTTCATCTCCTATTTCCTCCACTTTTCCCCAGCTATCCACTCCCTTGTGTCTCATACCACACCCAACCAGCTTCCTCATGTTGGCCCCTCCATCCCTAACCTGTTTTGCCTTGCCCATAGCTGCCCGTAGTTCCTCAGGCCCAAGTCCTGGGTCTCCTGCGAATAATTCCAGGCAGTCCTCAAAGTCTGAGAGCTCCATCCCTGCAATCTGGGTTGCTGACCAGGCTGCTGGGAATGTCCCTCGTATATCTGCACAATTTGGCACAGGTTCTGAAGGGGGAAGGCAGGCACAGGGGGTCAGTGTAGAATTAAACTATGCCCACAGAAATATCTATAGGTGGAATGACCCCTCCAACCTTTGGAGGATAGGGTAACATAGACAGTATGGGCCAAAGGATTACTATAGTATGAGAATTACAGGACTCAAGGGATATTAGAACAAGTGACTAAAGAGGATAAGTCCCTCATTGTATAAATGGAAGGCTGAAGGGGTTGCCTAGGGATTTAATGGCAGGTCTAGATCAGAACTCAGGTCTCACTAGCATCTCCCTCCTACATCCTAAGCATCTTCCCAGCAGACAGCACCATACTCTAGCATAGAGCCAAGCTTAGAGTGGGTCAGCTGCTAATATGGATAAGAGAACAGGAAAAGGTAAGTCCTGGGCTAATAATGTAATGAGTTATAAATGTCCAGAGCTATAGAACCCTAGAACCAGAAAAGACCTTGAAAATTATCCCTCTAACCACTGTGGTTTATAGATGAGAAAACCCAAGCCCAGAGAGCAGAAGGTGTGCAAATCTGCTCAAAGGGCACAGCATACCTAGAGCCCGACTTCTGTCTACATTTCTGGATACTCTTTCCTATACACCCTGATAGACATGAATATTTGGGTAGTTTCACCTGGGAGATCTTCTGCAGTGGGCCGTACAACCCCAGCTACCAAGGCAGCTTTCTTGGAAGCAAGCTGTGGTCTTCCACATAGCTGTCCAACTCTGCTCTGCTCCCAACTCTGCTGCTTCTCTAGGAGCCGCTCCAGAGTCTCTTGGCCCAAGGCCTCCTGTGTGAGATGGTAGATGGAGGGTGGGGAGACCTGGGCAGGTCAGGGCCAGCTGCTGCAGCTATAATTTTAAAGTCCTATCTCTTTTTAGCAGTTTCCCCCAGATTCAGGCTTCACATCCCTTGCCCTCAGTCTCCTTGCCCTTAGCTCCCCAAAGCCAGCTCACCAGTCCCCTCTCTGCTCTTACTCCCTCCCTTGTTCCTTCACCTCACCCTGGGGATCAAGGAAATAGCTTCAGTAGACAGAGTGAGTACTAGGCGTCCAGCTTGCTCTACTTCACCCTGGCTCCACAACTCTGGCTTCCTGGGGGACAGGAAGAAGATCAGGGGCTGGGATGCTGAGACAACTGTGAGGGAAAGGAAGGGGAAAAGAGGACATGGGGACTCAGGGCTCCAAGGGACCTTGTGTATATTTATTCAATGATCTGCCACTGATGATGGTGGTTAAGAGAGTGGGTATAGGATGAGTCAGAATTAGAAGTTCCCGAAGGTTCATACCCAAGAGCAGGCTCCTGTGACAAGAGCCATCCCAGCTCTGTGGCAAATGGCTCTCCTAGGCAGAAGCCCTGCAGCTGATTGAGTTGGCCCAGCAGGATCGGTAGGGGGATCCGTCGTGTACTCTCTATCCCCAGGAATCCAACCAAGGGGCCCAATGTCTCCAGCACTTCCCTTGAGACTGTTGTCTCCTTTGGAGCCTGGAGGGGGCATCAGGCCTTGGGACAATGCATCTCTGACTCAGAGGACCAGATTCTTTGATCAAGACACCAAAACCTTTGATTTTCCCTCCCTCCAGCTCCCAACTCAAGACCCTACGATGTTCACTGCCATTGTTTACTTTCTTAAATAATGAGCCCAGATAGGAACAGGCAGAAAGGCTAGGAGTTGGAATCCAAGGGATTTCTTGGACTCTAAGGAATGTGGACAAAAAATATGAACCTAGAGATAGGTTGGGATGGAACCTAGAGATATATCTAGGGGCTAGGACCTTCTGGACAAGAACCTTTTTGGCAACAAAAGTGTGGGGCTAGGCCTAGAAGATAGAGAGCATTGTCTGAGAGGTAAAAATTGTCCAGGCAGCAGTTCCGAGTCTGGTACGTTGGACTCTTACCAAGTTTTGTAGTGCCCTCTCTGCCAGGGCCACCCGGTGGAGTGGGGTCAGTGCCAGCAGCTGCTCTGGAGCTCCTCGTACCAGCCCCACCACCAACATAATAGATTCATTGGACAGTCTATCCATCAACCGGACCCTATAGCAATTTGACAACAGGGGCATTCAGAAATGAGTCCTGTTGAGAAGGGATAACAGAATGCCACATTGCCCAGACAAGAGGTAACATCAGACCAAACCCTATGGCCCTGGACAGGATCTGATATTAAACTGCCCCAGATGCAATTCCCTTCATAGTGTTTAAAAGGAGAGAACAAAAGGAGTGCCATATTTCTAGTCTTCCTCAGGAAAAATGACAAATGACCCTACCTTATCTAATGGAATCAAAAGTCCCAAATATTAAATATCTTTAAAATTTCTCCCCATTTGGGGCACCTGGGTGGTTCAGTTGGTTAAGCGTCTGACTCTTGAATTCAGCTCACGTCATGATCTCATGGTCTATGAGTTCGAGCCCCTCGTTAGGCTCTATGCTAACAGTGTGGAGTCTGCTTGGGATTCTGTCTCCCTCTCTCTCTTCCCCTCCCCCACTTGCTCTCTCTCTCTCTCTCAAAACAAATAAAAATAAACTTTAAAAAAATCCCCCCCCCCCATGTTATAGATTAGAAAACCAGCTCACAGAGATGGTGGGATCTTACTCCCAAGTCCTTTTTTCCACAGGGTCACCCTTCCTCTACTTTTTGTGGGGAAGTCCTCTCTCATTTGCATAGTGCTGCACAATTTACCAAGCCCTTTTATAGTATTCTCTTATTTGAACCTTATGACAAAACTTTGGGGTAAGACAGGTATTTTTCTTATTCCTCTTTCATAGATGGGGAACTCAGGTTTTCCAACTCATGGTCTAGAAACTTATCTAGGTCCTTAGGATTCTAAATTATCTCCAAGAACCAATAAATTTAAATAGATTTCAATGGCTTTTTTAAAAGCCCTTTTGTCCAGGTTTCAGAAGTGTATTCTATCTAGGGCTGCCAATTCTGGAACTGGAACTAGGCTGCATAGCACAAAAGCCAAAATCTGTGGAAAGGCCTATAAAAATGTAAGGATGGAATCAACTGCTTTACCATCACCTCATCCCTAGGAAGACTAATACTAGCCTTTTCCTACTCTAACTTACAGTTCAGATGGCAATGGGGTAGGGATGGGGGCAAAATGAGAAAGGAAGCCTGGGAGAGAGATACTCATAAAACTCCTAGAGTCTCTGTGTTAAGAGGACCCTTACATTCATGAATTTTCTCTCCCCACAACCCTTATCCATACTTAAATGTGCTCTACAACATTCCTGCAATGAGACCATTCGGCCCAGGCTTGAATAGCTCTGATGTTGGGAATTTGCTACATCAGTTTTCCTTGTATTTTTCAAATCTGATTTTTACTCATTGGTCATTGTGATGCCCAATGGAGCCATTCAGAAACATGCTAATCTATTTTCTATTTGATAGCCTTAGGAGTATTTAAAGGCATTTATCATGTTTCATACACGCTCTTTCTGTACTCCACTGAACACACTGACAACATGGTGGCTTAAGCAGACTATAATCTTCTAGGGTGAGTTGGACCATTGACTCCCTCAGTTCAGATACTCTATCTCTATTAATGTGGCCTAGGTTATACTATGATTGTTTGGCAGCCCACATCATAGTGTTGCCCACCATTAGCTGTCCTATGTTGGGGTCATGTTCTGGGAGCCAGTCAAAACATAGAGCAACTTTGAGTAGAATCCTCTGCTTTGGGCTATAACTGATGGCAGAGGACCACCAGACAGAAAACTTCCACCTTAGGGCATTTCCTAAGGGCAGACCCTCTACCCCAGGTTGAGACGTCTAGGGATCCAGTGTCTCCAGTTGTAGCACTTACGGTAAATCCAAGAGTAGCCTGGTGTCTAGCCCACTCAGTTCTGGCCCCATGGTTGCCAGCTCTGGCTCTGGCATTGTCATCCTCCGCTGTAGCTCCACCCAGATACAGGCTCTCTGTAGGATAGGATGGGGAAACAGGTCAGGATAGAGCTAAGCATAGGGGCCGGATTCGGTACCCAGGATCCCTGCCTCCCTGCTCCACTAATGTTTAAGCACCCCTCTCACCAGACTCCCTCGAACTCCAGTGGGCAGCTGATAGATCATGTGCACTACTTCAAGGAAGTTTGCCATTGAGTTGATCTGCTGCAGAAACTCACACGACATGCCCCCTGCCAGGGTGCCCAGAGCCCTGTAGGTATGTGAGTGGGTAGATGCTCATTCAACACATGCTGTGGTCTGTCTGCTCCTTGATACTGATACTCTCAACACAAGTACAGAATTCATTTATGGTAATTTACAGTTTGAGAAATGGCTTTCCATAGAAAACCACAACATCATCACTGTTTATCAGAGAGGAAAATAAACGTTCACAGACGTCAAGGGATATTCCGAACATCATTCTATTAAAAATGTGGTAAACTGAGCGTAGAGCTATATCTTTAGATTCTGAAGCCCATGATTCCTTTACTGTGGGTGAAAGGAAAGTGATACTTACTTGTTCCTGTTTATTGCTGCATGACCAGTAGCTCTGAGGTCACCTTGGATTAAACTAACAACAGCAAATATCTATTGGGAGATTTCACTGGGCCAGGAACTATATTAAGTACTTTATATGCCTTACCTCATGTAATCTTCACAACCACATCCTATGAGGTAGGTACTATTGTAATTCTCATTCCACAGAAGAAAAAAACTGAAGCTTAGAGGATTAAATGACTTGCTCAAGGCCATGAATAGGTCTCAGGGCTGGGACCTGAATCCAGGTGTTCTGAATCCCTTAAACTAGTCAGGATAGGTGTGGTGCTATGGGAAGGCAAGAGAGTAAAGGGAGGAGGAGCCAAGAGAAGGCCCACACGCTGGGACTATGCATCATCCATCCTCGCATGTCCCATTGCATATCATATGGGGCATGGCACATGGGAAGTCTCAAAAAATGTTAGTTGAATTAAATTCTGCTCAACACAAGTTACTCACTGCAGATTCCTAAGTGTCAGGTTGGTGGGCACCTGCATCTTCTTCCAGAGAAACTGAGCCTACAGGAGAAGGAAAGAGGAGCAGCCCCCCAGCAGAGATATTGCCCAAGGACCTAAGATGCTTTGGACCTAGCCCTCCCTCCCCACCCTGTGGATCCACCAGCCTCCTACTCTCCCAAATGTACACTCCTCTCTTGGAGATGGGGGGGGGGGGGAGAAGTAAGGGGGAGGGAGAAGGAATAAAGCAAAGCAAGTCACATTATAAAGGATGCTGGAGATAATGTGACCAATCTAGGGCTGACAGATAAAAGAGGTGGAACATAGAGGATAGTTCTGGAGTAAGTGAGGAGAATTACCTGCTGCTCAGACCAGGGCAGCTCCCGGTAGCGCCTTCGGTTAGCCAGAAGAGCCGCAGAGTCCAGCTGTAGCAGCTTTAGTGGGAGCAGGGGAAGCAGGCAGTCTGGCCAGGTGGTGGGGATGGGCTGCTGGTGAGGATGTGTGTAGCAGAGTAATGATAGGTAAGAGGGGCATCATGGGGGTGGGAAGGGACCAAAACTAGGGAAAGGGTGGATGGCATGTGCCACTATAGCAAAACACACCAGAGAGCCCTCACAATGAAGGTGGATGTGGTCAAGTATTGCTGCTATTCAGGCACCTGATGAACTGATCTCCCTCAGACTCTCTGAGCTTTGCTCTTTTTATCTGAAAGCAGGTTCGTTGGCCTGGAAGATTTCTCAGACCCTTCTGGTTTTGACATTATAGGACAGTGTGGGTCATGCTGTCATGTAACTGGAACTGGGGAGAGCTGCTAATGTCTTGGTGGAAACAGAGTCAACTTGGATGCTCAGGGCCACTGCAGGGAGAGTATAGGAGGCAGCACCAGTCATATGAAACTACCCAGGGACATGGAGAGGAGCTTAGTTGGGAGATCCCACACGTACCTGACCAGGGATACACACAGCTGCACTGGCACCTGTTGTACCTATGTTTTTAACACCGTCTTTCACCTGCATGAGAATCAGCAGAGTGTGTGTGTGTGTGTGTGTGTGTGTGTGTGTGTGTGTAAGGAAGTGGGGAGGTATGGGAGGCCTTCCCTGGCCACAGGGAAGATGCCCTCCTCTTAACCAGAGCCCACATCCCTGAATGTCTCATCCTCCCTGCTACTCTCATACCCGAAAGGTCTGCAGCAATGCTGCAGTCTGGCAAGCTGAGAGGCGTGACAGTTCAGGGGCCAGGCAGGAACAGGCCCCAACCAGAACTCGCCTAGGGATGGCCTGGAGTGTCTGGGAGCTGAGGCCTGGCAGCAGAGGGTGCAAGGAGCAGAGTTCCTCCAGGGACAGCTGGGGAGCAAGAGAGACAAGAGTCCTGAAGAAGAGAAGCAGGGTGGTTGGGAAGACAACAATCACAGTACAGCAAGGCAGCAGGTCTGAGGAACTGAGAGGGAAGAAGGGGCAGATGTGAGAGCCAAGGAAAGGGGGACAGGGACCTCTGAGGGACATTGAGAAGTTGTTGCTACTCACATCATGCCTAGGGAGGAGCCGTCCAAGCAGTAAGACAGCCTAAGGTGGGATGGGATGAAACAACAGCTCTCAAGTCCTGGTAGCCAGGTTTTATGCAGGTCCCTAGGACCTACCCTTTAAAACTTCTAGTTTTCTTGATACCACCCCAGTGACTAGCCTGGCTCTGGGCTCTTCTTGATCTGAAGAAGGGGGATGAGGGAGTCCTCCTTGGGACAGAGAAAAAGGAGGCTCCAGAGAAGCTGGTGGTATCCCTGAATGTCATTCCCTTGAGTGGGGTTCCTGGGGTTGGAAGGTGGATGTTAGAGAGTGAGACAGGCCCACCTGGGCTGGTGTGACACTGGTGCCCTGCAGGGCAGGAAGCATGGCTCTAAGCTGGGGCTCTGACAGCTCCTGCAGGAAACGGAGGCCCAGCTGAGGGAAGAGAGGGGCCCAGACCCGCAGCTCCCGGGGGCTCAGCACAGCTCCTCCAGATGAGCGCAATACCCCCAGAAGTTCATATGCCACCTGTAACCAAAGAAAGTTTGGGACTGGGGAGAAAAGACAAATGAACCTTAAACTTCCTCTCTAATCCCACATCTGGATTTCCCAGGGCCTGGGCTAGGGTTTAGAACCAAAGATGGGACACGAACAGATAGGGTTTAAGATGTCAAAGGGTATGTTTGGGGTGTCATAGACCAAACGGCATTGGGTCAGGAAGAGGTGGTAACAGATAAGGATGACCACGAAATAAGGAACAGAGATAGTAGAGGTCAGGGGAGGGCTGGCACTGTTGTGCTCAAGCTTGATTGAGATGACTGAGCATGTCATCCACACAGACCCAAGGAAAGCCTGGACTCTTATAGGCCTGTGCCAAGGGGCTCACCCGTCCTTGTGGGCTGAGGGTCCCGTTGGCCGCACATTCCAGCAGCCCCCGTTCTACTGGCCCCAGTGGATCACTCAAGGGTACCAGGCTCTGCAGCTCCTCAGGGCTCAGGAAACAGGCGAGGGACCCCAGCCTGAGAAGGGCATGAAGCTGGCCTTCATGTGGTCACTGAAGCTGGCACTAAGGTAGGGATCGTGTAGGTATATGGAGTAGGCACTCTGCTAAACTAGGAAATATGGGTACCATAGATAGGCCTCTGTCCTGGAGTCCTATACTGCCTGTGGCCGCTGCCTACCTTTTTGACCCTTCCTTCCTAGGCCCCCAACCCACCATGGCAGCTGCACTAGCCTCTCTCCCAATTTGGCTTTGATCACTGATCCCACAACTGCTCACCTGCGCACCTGCTCTTCTCCATCCTGGACACTCTGGTTCACCAGGCTTCGTAGCACATGCCGGGCATGCCCTGGCCCAAGACCTGCTGCTGGCCAACTATCCTCCAGGGCCTGGATCTGAGGTGAGGAGGGTCAGCTCATGTTGGGTCACTGTGGGACACTTGTGGGGAGAAGCTCACCAGGAGACATACTACTGACTCCTGTTCCACCTAGGAGAAGATGGGCTAGTCAAGAAAATCATGTCATACCTGGTGAGGGCTGAGCTGCAGAAAGTTCTCCAGAGGGAGGTGGGGGAGCAGGGGCAACACTGCCCATAGTAGCTCCTGGGACCAGGCGGGCACTTCCCCAAACAGGTCAGGGGCCAGCAGTCGCTTTGCAAGAGCTTCCTTCTGTTCAGGCCTCATTCCTGGGCTGTAATCTCGGATGGCAGCCAGTCTGGGGAGAGAAATGGGTATTAACCTTTGGCCCCTGTTGTCCCCCTCACACTCTGAAGCCCTACTATCATGGACAAGAAGGGGCTGCTATAGGCTGATGGGGTTGGCTGACCCTGACAGGATCAGAAGGAGTGGTGTGGGGTCCTTACACACTGTCATTGGCCAACAAGGATGGTGGGAAGCGCATCAGGTCAGAGACAGCCAAGAAGGGGATGAGCGGTGACAGGTCAATGAAGAGCTGGGAGGTGAGGCGTGGGTACTGCTGGAGCAACAAGGCTGTCAGGCGACCCAGGGCCTGCTCCTCAGATGGTGGCACCTGTGAGGGCATAGGAATGGATGCTGGCTCTGGAGATGCTCAGTATTATCGCCATCTCCTTTTGAGCTTCTCCTTCCACTGGGGAAGCCCTCTGCACACCAGGTTCCAGGTGCTCTTGATTCCCAGATGTCTCCCTCCATCCTCCCCTCCCCCCCCCCACCTGCCCTCTATACCCACCTGAAGCTGGGCCCAGGAACGGTGCATGAGCGTCAGGAAGCCCTGAGCAGCCTCCCTCTCTGCTGAAAGCACCAGCTGCTGGAGATTTTCTGGTGGCATGTGCAGGTATGCCTGGGAGTAGGAGGTTAAAGTGGGCATGGCCTCACTGGGCAGAGACCTCATGCCACAGTTGTTACCCATTCCATCCATGTACCCCTCCATCTGTTACCTGCACTAGAATCTGCAGGGCCCAAACACTCTTCTCCCTCTGGAGCAGATCCCATAGCACAGGCTGGTGGGGAGACAGACAAGATACCAAGAGCTGTCTCCTCTGTCCTCCTGAAGATTCCCCAGGCACTCCAAGTCCACTTGCTATATGCTTGTCCTTCATCTGAAGCTTGTATGTGTGTCTCATCAGATACTAAATTCCATTAAACCAGGATGATGTCTCAAACTTCTCCTGTACCCTTTTCTATGCTAGGTCCATTGTTGGCTCAATAAATACTTGTAGATCCAAACCAAAACTATGAATCTGTATAATCCCATTTCACTGGACACAGGACTTGAGAAAGGTGGGCCCTAACATGGAGTAAGGAATCTTTACATATGCTACATAACCTAGCAAAGTGCCTTACATATAACGGGGCACCCAATGAATGAATTATGGTAGCCCCTTCACTCTACAGAGAAGGAACAGAAGTCCAGAAAATCTGAGTTAAATTATTTTCCTATTACCACACTAATGTGTGACATAGTTGAACCCAGAACTCAAGTCTTCTGATTTCTGGTTGCCCTGAACTATTCTCATTTCTGTCTTATCTTCCTATATTTGCCAGCCTTCTCACTCTCTAGGGACAGAGTCAGATCCCTCCAACTTGATACCTTTCCTTTCTGGAGCAGAAAGGGGGAGAGTCAAAGAGTTAGAAAGAATAATGAGATAACGTTTAGTGCACGTTTATGTGTCATGCTATATACATAAGCCCACAGCATGTATAATCTTATGTAATCCTTACAGGTACCCTAAAAAAGTGGCACGGTTACTCTCCCTCATTTATAAGTGAAAAAAATGTTGCTCAGAGAGGTTAAATAACTTGTCCAAGGTTGATCACAGAACTAAGATCTGAACTCAGGCCTGTCTGACTCCAGAGCTGTGTGCTTAAAACACTATACTATACTACTACCTCTCAGTATTAGAGAATTTGTTTGGAGGCCCTTCCCTCTGTTCCAGGGGCTTTAACCTTGGCAGATTACTCACACTGAAGCAGGACAGCAGCTCCATCTTGTTTATACCAGAGCTGGGGCTGGCAGTGGGTTCAAAGCCCAGCGGGGTCCACTGCTCCTCCTGTTCCAGGTACTCCCCAACTGTCCGCAGCACACTGCGCCGGCCCTCTGGGCGGAAGGCATCCCAGAAGGAGCAGTTGTCTGGGAGACTGGAGAGCATCAGGGCCTGACCCAGCATCCCCTGGGCCTCAGTCCCCCCAGCCCCTGGACCCAGAAGAAAGGTCAGCAGGCGCAGGAGATAGTGTAGGCGTGTGGAGTGGGCAAGGGCTGGTACAGAGGACTGACAACGTGGCAATTGGGATAGCATGCCAAGCAGGAAGGGGGCTGGGGCCAGACACAGTGGGGATGGTCCCAGTGGTGGCAGAGAGGGCAGAAGAGGGCCCAGTAGCCCCTCTAGGAAGCAAGTGTCATTGCCCCCACGACTTATCCTGCACTGGCCTGCTAGCCAAGGCCAGAAGGGCACAAGCGCTTCATACATGGTGTCATTGGCACAGACCATCATCAGGAAGCTGCCCCCATCTGGGCAGCGTTCCCCACAAGGTCCAATGTGGCAGGGTGGGAAGGCAGTGGCATCTGGGGTAGGGCCCTGGCACACATGCTGAACCCAAGCCTGATTGCTGGGGGGCACAGCCTGCAGACCCGCCTCTCCACACAGCCGCTCAGCCCACAGGGTCTCATTCTCCAAGAAGCAGCCCCAGAAGATCTCTGGGGTGAGGGGAACAGAAGGCAGTCCTTCAGGACAGCTGGTGGGGGGTGGGAGAAGACCAGCACAGAGCCGCTTTACCAGACGGCGATTGGGGCCAGACAAGGCTGAAAAGGAGAGGTTGTTACATATTGCCTCCAGAAACTGATCAGGAAACTGGTCATGGCAGGCCTGTAGCCAGCCTTGGGCACCTGGTGCCCATGAGACTGCATACCACACAGCTGTCTGGCAGATGGCAATGGTGCTGGGAGGGGGCTGCGGGGTGGCAGGCTTGGCGTGCTGGCAGAGCAAGTGGATGGAGAAGTTGGAAATGCTGTAGGGTGGTGCTGGACCTGAGTGGTTCTCGCAGAGGGCCTCCACAGAGATGGCTCGCTGTTGGCGAGGGCTGATGTGGGCTGAGAGCTGGGAAGCCCTGGGCAGAGGCACACCTGTGCTCAGACAGTGGAGGAGGGCAGGGGGTGGGGGTGGCAATCCAGACAGAAAGCCCAGCGCCTGGACATCCCAGGAAAGGTTGTGCCGGATGCCCCTGGAGGGAGGGCAGGAGGGAGGAGTAGGCATCACCTGGTCAGTTTAACCTTTAGTTGAACATTCTGACCCTGGCCCAGAGCCCTGCATGGGGGGATGGCAAGCATAGGCTTTTCCAAAAGGTCCCTGGGAGTATAGGTGTTACTGGTTTAAATACTGGGATGGTAGGAGCAGGAGAAAGATCTGTCCTGCCAAGGCACAAAATCATCTAGGAGCAGCCCAGCTGGCGTCCCTTCTGTCTACCTGGCTCCCTTCTTTCTCCTTTCTTCATATACTTTTAGGTAGCTTAAATACAACCTTTGGTTGACCTCACATCAGGAAATCTGCCCTGCAACTGAGTAAGTCTAACAGTGCTCTGACATTGTTGTACTGAAACAGTAAAGATGGAGGAATCCAGTCTTATCCTTTCTTTCCATACCCCAGCTTTATTAGGTAACATTATTAAGCACTATGTGCAAGACAGTTCTGAGTGGCTTGCACATAGAGCATCAACCCATTCAATCCCTTTCAACAACTCTGTGGTTGTTAATATTATCTATATTTTATAAGAAGGGAAACTGAGGCATGAGAATGAGAATGTAACTACCCCAAGGTCACTTGGCTAGGTAAACAGAGCTAGGACACCAACCCAGACAGTCATGCTCGAAAACCACTAAACAATGCCCTCCCATCAGTCTCCTCCTCCATTCTGCAGGCTGACAACTTTCCAGGCCCACTCCCTCAGAACTCCTCTCCTGGTAAGAGAGTTACTTACCATAAAAGCAGCTGTTGAAGGTTGCCTAGGAGGGAAAAGAGTAAGGAAGAGGACTACCCCAATCTCCCCCCTTCTTTGTCCTGCCACAGCCCAGCCCCGAACCCAGCAGCACTCACCTCCCTGGCACTGCCCATTGGCATCAGGCTCTGGTTGCCCCAGAATGGAAAAGACCTCATCCTGTAGGGAGTCAGTGACACGGAGAAGCCCCTCCTGGAAGGCAGCATAGAGGGGGGCCCCCACTGTGCGCAGCAGACCTCCCCAAAGAGCCTCCTCAGAGCCTGGCTCCCCTACTGGGGTGAGCAAACCCAACAGACCCTGTAAAAAGTGGGGGGCTGGCTCCCTCCCATTGAGGCCTGTGGCATTTGTGGGGTCCACACTGGACTGCACCTGTACCAGGGCCTGCCATCGTGTACCCTCTAACAAGAGCAGCAGAGAAGGCAACCAGTCAGCCACCAGGACGCAGTCAGAGGGCCCATCACGGGTGCATGGGGGCCGGGTAGGGGTTGGGGGCCCCACAGGAACTAAGGCTCCTAGCAACACCTCTGCGAGTCCACCCAGCACACCTGCCTGGTGCCCCAGGAAGTCCCGGGGGGTCTGCTCCTGTCCCAGCAGTGCCAGAACATCCCCTAGTAGACCTAGCATTGGCTCCCAGTCTGGGCTGCCTCTCAGTGTCACTAGGAAGTCGTGGAGCCGGAGGGCAGGGGGCTGGAGAGGTGGGGGCTCCCCCACAGGTCCCTCCCCCATTCTCCCAGGCCCAAAGGAAGAAGAAATGTTGGCCAGGAATGCAGAGAACTGTGAGCGGCTGAGGGACCCCTGAGGAGCTTGGTCCATTGTGGAGAGCAATGACTTCAGGAGGGAGAGACCAGGGTCCAGGGACTGAATCCCAGTAGGGACCAGAATCACTGTAAGAAGAGAAACCAGAGGTCACTAAAGGGGAAGAGCCTAGAACCCAATTCGGTCCTGCCCGGAGCCCAGTCCTAGCTTGGATCTAAAGATGAGGCGACAAGGATGGCAAGCTGAGTCCCTTTACTGAATACTACTGAATACTTACTATAGTAAGTCTTGGCCTGCTTTCTTAACCCTCATTTTCTTCCTTAGCTCCAGTCTCTGACCATTTTCCTTTATCTTTTATAGAAACCGGTTAATCTCTGCATTCTTAAGTCTCTTTTCAGCAACCATCCCCTTCATCCCCAGCCCTGCTCACTGTTCATCTCACCTGCACAGGACAGCGGCAGCAGCAGGGCCCAGAGGCTCAGAGCCATGTTTCCAGGTGAGCACTGGTAAGAGGTGAATTCTGGTTATTCTCACCTTGTATGCAATAGCCAGGTGAGGGCAGAGCACTGCAGGCAGCCTGAGTTGCCACTGACACTGTAGTGTGGTCTTTCAGGGAACAATATCTGTAACCTGACAGCAGGTTTGTCACCTGAGCCACTGAATACCTGATCCTTTGGCTTTGGAGAAAGGTGTGCTTCTGTGAGAGGGACCAGTGATAGGGGATCCCGGGGGCGGGGGGGGGGGGGGGGGCTCAGAGGAGCCCAGGGAAATAACTTCAGTTAAGAGCCAGGATGCAGATAGCAGTGGGCAGAAATAGAGGTGGAGACCTGGAGACCAGGGTATAATGTGGTAGGGAGGGGGGCTGCAGAAAAATGTAAGAAAGTATAGAGGGTACAAAGGAGTTAAAAGCAAGTAGGATTTGAAGGAATCAAGGAACAAAGGGGGCCCAGAGAAAGGAACTGGGCAGCCAGGTATGAACAGAGAAGAGAAACAAAGACAAATGTCTGGTCCAATGACAGAGCATTCAGGAAGAGCAGAGCCACTTTTGACTCAGTACCTAGAACCACAAAATGCTAAGAATGGGAGAGGACTTCAGAGGTTACAGAGACCAAACCTCTCATTTTATGGATGTGCAACTTGCTCATTGGGCCATTCAAATATTTGTGTTTGCCCTGTGGTCCTCTTCCTGTGGCCTAGGTGAATGCTCTGTAGAAAATTCTGAGCTGAGAAAAGAGATAAGCCAGATTAAATCACTGTGCAAGGGGGCTACTTCCCACATGGACACACACACGCATGCCCACATGTGCATGTATTCATGCAAATACAAAGAAAGAGAGTACTGCTCACAGATCAGAGAGATCCCATAAAAAATACTCTGGTCTGGTCAAGGTGAGAAGTATTTTCTGTCCTCCATTTATATATCCCCAAAGGCCTTTACCTGACACCAGCTCTAAATAGTAATTCAACACTGTGGCTCCATTCAAACTATTATTCTGTCCCTCTTTCCTTAAAATCCTCCTCTATTCTATCCCCTCAAACCCACACATTCAAATCTATTATTAATGAGCTTCTGCCCTAGAAAGTTCACTTAGGATCATAGAATTTTAGAACTGGAAGAGACCTGAGGAATCCTGTGGTAAAGAAACTTCTCATTTTATAAATGAGGAAATAGAGGCCCCCCAAAATGGAATGACTTGGCCAGGCCACCAAAGTTGAGGACACTGCTAGGATTTTCCAAGGCAAATCAGAAGTTGGGATCAGTGAAATGATCTACTGCATCCCTTTGCCAATATTTTCCCTTTGCCTATCACAGTTACCACATCTAGTCTGAAAAGCAGAGAGGATAATCAAAGGAAGAGTATGGCCTGTATTCCCAATAGTTTTCTATCTCCTGGTTCCAGGCCATCCTGCAATCCATTTGAATTTCTTCCCTTGGTTCTGTAACAACCCCCTTATAATAAATTATCCTTTTTGGCTAATAGTGTACAAAAAAAAATGAGATGGCTTGGGTTCAAATCCTGGCTCCAATGCTTACTAGCTGGGCATCTTGGGCAGTTTCTAAACCATTTTGTGTCACAATGTTCTTTTCTATAAAAAGGAGAAATACTAGTATAGAGTTATTTTGAGGATTAAATTAGATAATGCACTTAAAGTACTTAGCACAGTGTGGCATTCATCCAATAGAGTAAGTACCTATCATGTGCCAGGCACTGCTACAAAATAAACTTTCACTAAATAATACTACTATTGTTATTAGACTCAATACGAGTTATATTTTTGAAACTAAAGAGTCCTTTAGTATTGAGTTATTTAGCTCAATATGAATTATTTATTTGAAACTAAAGAGTCCTAATTAATACAGAAATTTTTACCAAGAAGTAGTGTCTTGAGTGAAAGATCTTTAGAACAAGTTTGAAACTAGTAGACTCAAACAGAGAGGGAAACAATGAGTACTCCCTCAACCCAAGCTAGGAAATTCTTGGCAGTACATATGATGATGGAGCAAGCAGTTGGTTAAGCAATCCTGTTGCCACCAAAGCTTCAGAGTATGTGCCAACTGAGGGTAAAGTGTTTAGGGTTTATAGCTAATATATCAAGCTATCTGATATAAGCAGGTTACTGCTTATACAGTTGACCCTTGAACAATGCAGGTGATTAGGGGCACCACTCTCCACCCCCAACCTCCACTGCACAGTCAAAAATCTTAACTACCCCAAAATTAACTAAGAGCCTTTGTTAACTAGAAACCTTACCAACAACATAAGCCATCAATTAATGCATATGTTGTATATTATATGTATTATATACTGTATTCTTCCAATAAAGTAAGCTAGAGCAAAGAAAATATTATTAACAAAATCATAAGGAAGAGAAAATACATTTACAGTGCTGTATTTAGCTAAAAAAAAAAATAAGTAAATAACTGTGTGTAGGTGCATCCGCACAGTTCAAACCCGTGGTGTTCAAGGCTCAACTGCAGTTTGGTAAAGTCCAACAAAAATGAGAAGAGTTTCAATCCATGAGTGATCAAATAGAAAGAGAAAAACAGAAACAACAGACAAATTACAGGAGTACAGAATAAGAAATTAATCATGTGTCTTGCTAAAGTGAAATGGAGAAGATTGGTGGGATGACCGGAATGCTCTGTAATCTGGCAATTTAAAGGGAGATACCTAGGAGGAGCTGAAGAAGTTGAGAAATCTGAAACATCCTCACTGCCTCAAACCTGTCAGACGGGTACTCCTTCTGACAAGAACACATTGCTCCCTTGTAAATTACAATTATTTTTCTCCCTTTTTCCCTTTTTGATTTGCCTTTTGTAACTGAAATATGAATTGCTCACTAGATATCCAAGAAATCCCCACATTTTCCATATCTTTTTCAGCTAGGTAGGGGCAAGTGATTAGTTCTAACCAATGAATAGTAAGTGACCAAGAATTTAAGAGCTAGTGAATGATGCTCCAGTAATGTCTTCTCTGTTGAAGTAACCTAGAAACCACAAGCTGATACTGTTGGTGGGAATGCAAACTGGTACAACAATGTTGGAAAACAACATGGAGTTTCCTCAGAAAGTTAAAAGAACTAACCTATGATCCAGCAATTGTACTAGTAGGTATTTACCCAAAGGATACAAAAATACAGTTTCAAAGGGGTACATGTACTCTAATGTTTATAGCAGCACTATCAACAATAGCCAAACTATGGAAAGAGCCCAAATGTCCATCAACTGATGAGTGGATAAAGAAGATATGGTATACATATACAATGGGATATTATTCAGCCATCAAAAGGAACGAAATCTTGGGGAGCCTGGGTGGCTCTGCGTTAAACGTCTGACTCTTGCTTTCAGCTCAGGTCATGATCTCATGGTTGTGGGATTGAGCCCACACTGGGCTTTGTGCTGAGTGTGGAGCCTGCTTAAGATTCGCTCTCTCTTGGGGTTCCTGGGTGGCTCAGTCAGTTAAGCATCTGACTTCAGCTCAGGTCATGATCTTGGAGTTCATGAGTTTGAGCCCGGCATCAGGCTCTGTGCTGACAGCTCAGAGCCTGGAGCCTGTTTCACATTCTGTGTCTCCCCTTCTCTGCCTCTGCCCCTCCCCCACTTGCACGCATGCACACACACTCTCTTGAAAAATAAAATAAAAGGAATTAAATTTTGCTATTTACACCAACATGGATGGAGCTAGAGTATATTATGGTTAGTGAAATATGTCAGGCAGAGAAAGACAAATACCACATGATTACACTCTTATGTGGGATTTAAGAAACAAAGCAGATGAACATATAGGAAGGGGGAAAATAGAGAGAGGGAAATAAACCATAAGAGACTCCTTACAATAGAGAACAAACTGAGAGTTGATGGAGGGAGGTGGGCAGGGGATAGGCTAGATGGGTGATGGGTATTAAGGAAGGTACTTGTTGTGTTGACCCCTGAGTGTTATATGTAATTTAACATTTAGTGATGAATCACTAAATTCTACTCCTGAAAACAATATTACACTATTTGTTAACTAAGAAGAATTTAAATAAAAATTTGTAAAGAAAAAAAAAGGACCAAGTAGGTCCTCTTACAGGTTTAAGGCACAAATTCATGCTACCCATGTGTCCTTAGGTACCTGAAAGAAAAAAAAAAATGTAAGTCCATTCTGCAGGAATCCAACTCAAAATACGGACTTCAGGGGTGCCTGGGTGGCTCAGTCAGTTAAGCATCCAACTCTTGATCTCAGCTCAGGTCATGATCTCATGGGTAGTGAGTTCAAACCCTGCATGAGTCTCTGTGCTGTCAGATTGGGATTCTCTCTATCCCTCTCTCTTTGCCCCTACCTCCCTCAAAAATAAATATAGAAAAAATCTTTAAAAAAAAAACCACACGGACTTCAAAGAATAACAAGAGAAATTTACAACAAGTAACTCACAATCAGAAAATACAAAACATGTGAGAAAACAAGGCATCAGGAATGAGAGTTAGCAGAAATAATAAATAACATAATCAGACTTGAAAGACTAAAAGTGTTTAATTTTTCAGATTTAGAATGTAAAATAAGTAAAGTTAATTTGCATGAATAAATAAAAAAGGGTATCAGATGTATGACTAAGAAACAGGAAGTTCAATTATTGAGAATAGTCAAATTACTTAATTCAGTGAATTACTTAATTGTACCTAGGTATTGTACTTTAACTCTTGCTTTAAATTGTATTATTCCTACAAATCAAAACCACAATGAGATACCACCTCACACCTGTCAGAATGGCTAACATTAACAACTCAGGCAACAACAGATGTTGGCGAGGATGCAGAGAGAGAGGATCTCTTTTGCACTGCTGGTGGGAATGCAAACTGGTGCAGCCAATCTGGAAAACAGTATGGAGGTTCCTCAAAAAATTAAAAATAGAACTACCCTACAACTCAGCAATTGCACTACCAACTACTTATCCAAATACCTATATATACTAGTTATTTATACAAAAATGCTAATTTGAAGGGGCACATGCACCCTAATGTTTACAGCAGCACTATCAACAATAGCCAAATTATGGAAAGAGTCCAAATGTCCATTGACTGACAAATGGATAAAGAAGATGTGGTGTGTGTCCATGTATATCTATCTATCTATCTATCTATCTATCTACACACGCATATACATACGATGGAATATTACTTGACAGTCAAAAAGAATGAAATTTTGCCATTTGCATTGTATTATGCTAAGGAAAATAAGTCAGTCAAAGGAAGATAAATATCACATGATTTCACTCATGTGTGGAATTTAAGAAACAAAACAGAGGAACATAGGAGAAGGGAAGGAAAAATAAGATAAAAACACAGAGGGAGGCAAACCGTAAGAGACTCTTAAATACAGAGAACAAACTGAGGGTTGCTGGAGGGGTATTGGGTGGGAGGATGAGCTGAATGGATGATGGTCATTAAGGAGGGCACTTGTTAGGAGAACACCGTAAGTAACCGTATGTAAGTGATGAATCACTAAATTCTACTCCTGAGATCATTATTACACTATATGTTAACTAATTTTGATTTAAGTAAAAATTTAAAAATCTTATACAAGAAGCAAAAATAAATAAATAAATAAATTGTATTATTCTTTAAAATGTAAAATAAATTAGTATAAAAAGAAAAAAAGTGTGCCTGGGTGGCTCTGTTGGTTAAGTATCCAACTCTTAATTCTGGCTCAGGTCATGATCTCACAGGTCATGAGTTCAAGCCCGCATCTGGCTCTGCACTAACAGCACGGAGCCTGCTTGGAATTCCTGGTCTCCCTCTCTCTCTGCACCCCCGACTTGCTCTCTCTCTTTCTCTCTGTCTCTCTCTTTCAAAAATAAATAAACTTAAAAAAGAAAAGAAAAGAATAAAAGGGCACCTGAGTGGCTCAGTTGGTTAAGTGTCCAACTCAATTTTGCCTCAGGTCATGATATCAAGGTTTGTGAGACTGACCCCATATCATGCTCTGGGCTCATAATGAGGAGCCTGCTTGGGATTCTCTCTCTCCCTCTCTTTCTGCCTCTCCCTCCAGTCATGTTTGTGTTCACTCTCTCAAAATAAATAAATAAATAAATAAGAAAAAGAATGCAGCTTCTCTGGAAAACAGTGTGGCAGTTCCTCAAAAAATTAAAGATAGAACTACTCTATGACCCAGCAATAGCACAGTTAGGAATTTACCCAAGGGATACAGGAGTGCTGATGCATAGGGGCACATGTACCCCAATGTTTATAGCAGCACTTTCAACAAGAGCCAAATTGTGGAAAGAGCCTAAATGTCCATCAACTGATGAATGGATAAAGAAGGTGTGGTTTATATATACAATGGAATACTACTTGTCAATGAGAAAGAATAAAATCATGCCATTTGCAGCAACCTGGATGGAACTGGAGGCTTTTATGCTAAGTGAAATAAGTCAGTCAGAGAAAGACAGATATCATATGCTTTCACTCATATATGGATCTTGAGAAACTTAACAGAAGACCATGGGGGAAGGGAAGGGGAAAAAAAACAGTTACAAACAGAGAGGGAGGGAAGAAAACCATAAGAGACTCTTAAATACAGAGAACAAACTGAAAGTTTATGGGGCTGGAGAAGAGGGGAAAGTGGGTGAGGGGCATTGAGGAGGGCACTTGTTGGGATGAGCACTGGGTGTTGTATGTAAACCAATTTGACAATAAATTATATTAAAAAAAAAAAAGAAAAGAAAAAAGACAAAGAAAAGAAACCACAAGTTGAGATGGCAATTTCACAGGGCCAAGTAGCCTCAAGCTCCAAATTATCCCACAACATTTACAATCATTCTCGTTATTTATGAGTTCTGTATTTGTGAATTAGCCTACTAAAATTTAAAATCACTAAAATCTGTGATCCCCAAATCAATACTGGTGGTATTTTCTTTCTTTCTTTCTTTCTTCCTTCCTTCCTTCCTTCCTTCCTTCCTTCCTTCCTTCCTTCCTTTTGAGAGAAAGTACATGATCAGGTGAGAGGGGGAAGGGCAGAGAGAGAGAAGGAGGGAGAGAAAAAAAATTTTTTTTAAATATTTACTTTGAGAGAGAGAAGGAGGGGAGGGGCAGAGAGAGAGGGAGAGAGAGAATCCCAAGTAGGCTCCATGCTGTCAGCACAGAGCCGGATGTGGGGCTTGAACCCACAAACCAAACCATGAGATCATGACTTGATCTGAAACCAAGAGTTGGACATTTAACTGACTGAGACACCCAGGGGCCCCAAGGGATAGAGAATCTTTTTTTCTTAATTTTTTTAACGTTTATTTATTATTGAGAGACAGAGAGAGGCAGAGCATGGGCATGGGAGTGGCCTAGAGATGGGGAGACACAGAATCCGAAGCACGCTCCAGGCTCTGAGCTGTCAACACAGAGCCCGATGCGGGGCTCCAACTCACGAACCTCGAAATCATGACCTGGGCGGAAGTCAGACACTTAACCGATTGAGCCACCCAGGTGGCTCCACCCAGGTTCACCACCGAGCATGAGTGGAGCTTGATCTCACAACCATGAAATCATGACGTGAGCCAAAATCAAGAGCCAGACACATAACCAAATAAGCCACCCAGACGCCCCTATACTTGTTGTTTTTTCATAATCACTCACAGGCATATGCAGAGTGGTGAAAAATTTGAGTCACCTGGTGTCTACGTTGTCTACATTGCCTTAAACAAGGCAATATTTCACTGCCTTCTCATAATATAAATTTGTGTCCTTTTCATGATCTATTTAGTGCCAGAAGTTTAACATTTTTGTTCTTTTTGTTCATGATTTTGCTATTTAAAGTGGCCCTCATGCTTAGTGCTAAAGTTCCTTCTAGTGTTCCTAAGCACAGGAAGGCTATGATGTGCCTTAGAGAGAAAATATGCGTTAGATAAACTTTATTTAGGCATGAGTTGTAGTGCTGTTGACAGAGAGGTCACTGCTAATAAATCAACAACATATATTAAATAAGGAGTCTTCAAACAGAAATAACTTACATAAAACACAATGCATAAAACAAGGTTTTGTATCCACTTGTTGTGACCAGGCTAACCCCATACTTCCCCTAGGAGCAATGGTTTAACACTTGCTAATTCAGTGTTTTTGAATCTCTCTTTTTTTTAATTTTTAAATGTTTATTTATTTATCTTTTGAGAGAGAGAGGGAGGGAGAGAAAGAGTGAGCTAGGGAGGGCAAAGAGACAGGGAGAGAGAAACCCCAAAGTGCAGAGCCCAATGCAGAGCTCAAACTCATGAACTGTGAGATCATGACCTGAGCTGAAACCAAGAGTTGGACGTTTAACCAACTGAGCCACTCAGGCACCCCAAGAAGTAGTGTTTTAAGTGAAAGGTTTTCAGAAAAAAACATGGAACTAGTTGAGTAAAGTAGGGAGGGGATCATTGAGGACTCCCCCAATCTAGGGAAATTGCTTGGCAGTCCTTATTGGGACTAGAAGAGGAAGAACAGGCTTGAAGGAATGGTAATAATTCAGTTTTGGACATATTAGAAATGAAGTACCTAAGAATAGACAAATGAAATTCCTGAGGATAGACAACTAAATATTTTTCTTGGAGTTTCTAGGAGAGGTCTGGATTGAAAATGGAATTGGAAGTCATCAGCATACAAATAGTAGTTGAAACCATAAAAGTGGACAAAACTAGTTAGTGAAAGTTTGTAAAGAATGAAGCAACAATGGCTGCTAGTGATTGCTACAAACAGGATCTACTGATGAATGTTAAAATTAGTAGAGAAAAGTTTAAGAAGAACCAAGGTATTTGCATAAGCTTTCAGTATCTCCTTCCAAGTATTTATTAACTATAAAGGGGGAAAATAGCTTCACAGCAGAGAAACCAAGTTGACATCACCTTAACTAAGGGATCAAAGTTAACATCACCAGTTATAACATATATCACTATGGTATTCCTCCTGATACGATGTGCTGAGAAGGGCACTTCAACTCAGTGGTATTTTTCTGAAAATGCATAACCTCAATATAATCATGAGAAAACATCAGATAAGCCCAAACTGAAGGACATTCTGCAAAATACCTGAGCAGAACTCCTCAAATATATCAAGGTCTTGAAAGATAGGGAGAGGCTAAGGCAACTGTTACAACCAGAGGAGATTAAGTAAGAAGATATGAACGCTGAATGCAATGTTGAATATTGGTCTGGAAACTGAAAGAGAAAAAAAGGACATTAGTGGAAAAACTGGTGAAATTCTAGTAAAGCCTATACCTAAATTAATAGCATATTACCAGTGTTAATTTATTGATTTGGTCATTATATCCTGGTTATGTGGGATGCTAATATTAGAGAAAGCTGGGTGGTAGGTACATAGGAACTACTTTTGCATATCTTCTGTGAGTCTCAAATTACTTTAAACTAAAATGTTGAAAATGTTCATCCCACCCTAAGTCACTGAATAGGAAAAATACAAATATAAACATGAAGATTTCTGCTTGTCATGGTAAAAAAACAGAAACCTCTCTAAAAGTGGTATTTAAAAAGGCTTGCAGGGGCGCTTGGGTGGCTCAATCGGTTGAGCGACCAACTTCGGCTGGGGTCATGATCTCACGGCTACTGGGTTCGAGCACCACGTCGGGCTCTGTGCTGACAGCTCAGAGCCTGGAGCCTGCTTCGGATTCTGTGTCTCTCTATCTCTTTGCCCCTAACCCACTTGCATTCTGTCTCTGTCTCTCTCAAAAATAAATAAACATTAAAAATTTTTTTTTTAAATAAACAAAAAGGCTTGCATTCATACAGTGAACAGTTTTTCTATCCTCAAAACTGAACAGCATGGCTGGGACATAAAAGGCATCAAAACTTTTGTTGAAAAAGAAATGAACCCCTTTTTGAACATTAGGAGTCTGACCAACTACCTCAAAGTCTCAAGAAATGAGATGGATTGAGACCTACCAATTCTCTGAGGTTTTAAACCTTTGGAAGTATAATAAGTTTTTTTTAAATATGAAATTTATTGTCAAATTGCTTTCCATACAACACCCAGTGCTCATCCCAACAAGTGCCCTCCTCAATGCCCATCACCCACTTTCCCCTCCCTCCCACCCCCCCATCAACCCTCAGTTTATTCTCAGTTTTTGAGAGTCTCTTATGGTTTGCCTCCCTCCCTAACTTTTTTTTTCCCTTCCCCTCCCCCATGGTCTTCTGTTAAGTTTCTTAGGATCCACGTAAGAGTGAAAACATGGTATCTTTCTCTGTATGACTTCTTTCACTTAGCATAACACTCTCCAGTTCCATCCACATTGCTACAAAAGGCCATATTTCATTCTTTCTCATTGCCAAGTAGTATTCCATTGTATATATAAACCACACCTTCTTTATGCATTTAGGCTTTTTCCATAATTTGGCTCTTGTTGAAAGCACTGCTATAAACATTGGGGTACAGGTGCCCCTATGCATCAGCACTCCTGTATCCCTTGGATAAATTCCTAGCAGTGCTATTGCTGGGTCATAGGGTAGATCTATTTTTTTATGTTTTGAGGAACCTTCACACTGTTTTCCAGAGTGGCTGCACCAGTTTGCATTCCCACCAAAAGTGCAAGAGGGTTCCCGTTTCTCCACATCCTCTCCAGCATCTATAGTCTCCTGATTTGTTCATTTTGGCCACTCTGACTGGCACGAGGTGATATCTTACTGTGGTTTTGATTTGTATTTCCCTGATGAGGAGTGACGTTGGACATCTTTTCATGTGCCTGTTGGCCATCTGGATGTCTTCTTTAGAGAAGTGTCTATGGAAGTATAAGTTTTTTAAAAATTTAAAACTTTTATATTAAGTTTGAGACACAGTGACAATATATGGAAAAATTATAAGGCAAAAATAGTATAGATTCATAACCAACAATCCATGTTGAACATTAAAAAAATAAAAATTAGGGGCACCTGGGTGGCTCAGTCAGTTAAGTGTCCGACTTCGGCTCAGGTCATGATCTCACAGTTCGTGGGTTCGAGCCCTGCATCAAGCTCTGTGCTGACAGCTCAGAGCCTGGAGTCTGCTTCAGATTCTGTGTCTCCCTCTCTCTCTGACCCTCTCCCACTTGTGCTCTGTCTCTCTGTCTCTAAAAAACATTAAAATTTAAAAAAAATAAAAAATTAAAAGTTACTATAATACGGTAAGTAGAAGCTATACTGTTATTATAAAATTTTTCTTTCATTCTTATCTTTTACATACACTATGCTATAATAAAACAGATATAAAATTTTCTGCTTCCAAGTGGGAACACATTGGTTTACGTTCCAGTATGATATTTGACGATGTAAGTAATAACTGGAGATCAAAGGGGGAAACTATGTTCCAAAATAAAAGCTCAACACAAACCATATATGAAAAAATTTTAAGTTTGTTATATCACAATAATATCTAAGTGATAATTTCACTTCCAAAATGTTCCTGAAGAACTCTCACCATTACCTGGCATAGAGTTTAATCTCTTCCTTATGAATAGTGAGGGATCCCTATGGGGTACCCTATGGTACCCTATGGTATCCCTATGGGGATACTCAGGGCAAGGATAAGAAGGAAGGAAGAGGAGTAATAGATTAATTGCCAGTGGGGCTTGATTTTTCAACCTTAGAATATTTGTGTTTAGTCAGAAAAGGTTTTGCTTGCTTTTGTTTTTGAAAAGTTGTTATTACATGACTCTAGGCTGCTAGAAGGATAATTCAGGGGGAAAATGGAGGAGGTAAAATCAGCCTTCATGGAAAAGATCATTTCTTATTTGGTGATCTTATGAAGAACTAGTTAGGATGGAGCAAGGATTTCTGTCCTGTTCATTCACTGATGTATCCTAATGCCTAGAATGGTGTCTGGAACATAGAACTCAACAAATATTTGTTGAATAAACTTCTGTTTCAATAGAATTGAAATCAGATCATTTTCATTAAGGAGTTAAAGAATGAGGTGACCTGCAAAGATCACTCATTTGACAAGGCTATAGAAAGCCAAGAGATCATTCATCAAATACCTATAAAACAGTTCTTTTGAAACTTTAACATGCATATGTAACACCTGATTCATTAGGTGCTGAGGATGGGACCCGTGATTCTGCACTTCCAACAAGTTACCAGGTGAAGCTAATTCTACTGGTCCTCAGACCCAATTTGAGCAAAGCTACACAAAGATGCTGTTTTCTTAAATAATATTTCCTTACTCCCTTTTATTAGGCTTATTAAATTCTGACTGCCAGGCTCAATGGATGCTCCAATTGGGATCTGACTGCACCATTCCTTTCTTCAAATTCTATGTTGGCTCTAAGGACTTTACTCTGGAATGATTATCCTTCTGTCTCTTCATCTCTTCCCTCCCAGGCTCCTTTCTGACTTCTCTTCCTCCTTCTATCCCTTATATGTTCCTGTTTCCCAGGTTTCTGTCTCAAACCCTCTTCTGTTTGTACCTAATGGAAATCCTTTGTTATCTCTAATTCTACTTGATAGTTTTAGGGTTTCTAGGTATATAGTGGTGTCTAAAAATAGTGTTTTTAGTTTTTCTTTCCAAATATATTTTTGTTTTTTTATAATTGTTGCTTTATATTTTTGGGTTTTTTGGTTCAAGTATAATAAACATACAGTGTTATATTAGTTCAGGTTACAGTATATGATTCAACTTCTATACATTACTCAGTGTGCATCATGATAAGTGTACTCTTAATCTCCTTCACTTCTTTCACCCATCCCTCTCTTCTTTCCAAATATTTATGCCCTAGTTCTTTTAAAAATTTTTTTTAAATAAAAAAATATTTTATTATTTTTTAAGTTATTTTTTTAATGTTTATTTTTGACACAGAGAGAGACAGAGCATGAGCGGGGCAGGGGCAGAGAGAGATGGAGACACAGAATCCAAAGCAGGCTCCAGGCTCTGAGCTGTCAGCACAGAGCCCAACATGGGGCTTGAACTCACAGACCGCGAGATCATGACCTGAGCTGAAGTAGAACTCTCAACCGACTGAGCCACCCAGGCACCCCTATTTTATTATTTTTTAAATGTATTTTTTATTTTGTTTTTTGAGAGAGAGTGTGCAAGCAGGGGAGGAGCAGAGGGAGAAGAAGGAAGAGAATTTCAAGCAGGCTCCATACTCAGTGCAGAGTCTGATGCAGGACTCAATCTCAGGTGAGATCATGGCCTGAGCGGAGATCAAGAGTCAGACACTTAACTGATTAAGCCACCCAGTGCCCCCAAAATGTTAAGATAAATTTCAATATATAATATTGTAATAAAATTCCTATCATAAGAAATAGGGCATGGGGTGCCTGGATGGCTCAGTCAGTTAAGCGTCTGACTCTTGATCTCTGCTCAGGCCATGAACTCATGGTTTGTGAGTTTGAGCCTGCATTGGGCTGTCTGCTGTCAGCAGCTCGCTTTGGATCTTCCGTCCCCGTCTCTCTCTGCCCCTCCTTACTCATGCATTCTCTCTCCAAAATAAATAAACGTTTAAAAAAATGAGGTCTAATCCACAGAAAATTCATCATTTTAAAGTGTACAAGTCAGTGTTTATGTATAAATATATATCCTCATACATGTTAAACACTCAATAAATGATAGAATTTTTAGTAACAAACATTTCTGAAGGCTTAAGTCATCCTACAGTGGCATGGGATTCCTTCTAGATAATAAATCCCCAATAACTAGAAACATTAAGCATCAGTTGGATATCCCCCTTTCAGTGATGTTCTAAATAGTGTTCCTGCTTTGGGGCACCTCGGTGGCTCAGTAGTGGCTGCGTGTCTGACTTTGGCTCAGGTCATGATCTCACGGTTCATGAGTTTGAGCCCGCATGGGCTCTCTGCTGTCAGCACAGAGCCTGGTTTGGAACCTCTCTCTGTCTCCCTCTCACTCTGCCCCTCCCATGCTCACACTTTCTCTGTCAAAAATAAATAAAACATAAAAAAAAAAGAAAAGGTGTTCCTGCTTTGATGGAACATAAATTACTTGTGAGGTCTCTTCTAACACAAAAAACCTACGGGACACTTAGTGGAGTGGAATCACTGCCTGGAGCAATGGCAAGGAAATAGAATGACATGGAATAAAAGGACCCTCTTTTGGCTCAGAAACAGGTGAAAATGATGTTTGATTAAAATTAATGGTGCAACAACCCCTATCAAAATAACACCATCATCCTTCACAGAGCTAGAGCAAACAATCCTAAAACTTGTATGGAACCAGAAAAGACCTCGAATAGCCAAAGCTATTTGCTTTCTTAAAAAGAAGACCAAAGCTGGAAGCAGCACAATTCCAGACTTCAAGATGTGTTATAAAGCTTTAATCATCAAGACAGTATGGTACTGGCACAAGAACAGACACATAGATCAATGAACAGAATAGACAACCCAGAAATGGACCCACAAACATATGGCCAACTAATCTTTGACAAAGCAGGAAAGAATATCCAATAGAAAAAGGAAAGTCTCTTCAGCAAATGGTGCTGGGAAAACTGGACTGTGACCTGCAGAAGAATGAACCTGGACCACTTTCTTATACCATACACAAAAATAAACTCAAAATGGATGAAAGACATAAACCTAAGACAGGAAGCAATCAAAATCTTAGAGAAAATAGGCAACAACTTCTTTGAACTTGGCCACAGCAAATTCTTACTTGACATGTCTCCAGAGGCAAGGGAAACAAAAGCAAAAATGAATTAGTGAGACCTCATCAAGATAAAAAGCTTCTGCACAGCAAAGGAAACAATCAACAAAACTAAAAGGCAACCAACGGAATGGGAGATTTTTGCAAATGATGTATCAAATAAAGAGTTAGTATACAAAACCGATAAAGAACTTATCAAATTCAACACCCAAAAAACAAATAATCCAGTGAAGAAACGGGCAAAATACATGAATAGACACATCTCCAAAGAAGACATCCAGATGGCCAATAGACACATGAAAAAATGCTCAACATGACTCATTATCAGGAAAATACAAATCAAAACCACAACGAGACACCACCTCACACCTGTCAGAGTGGCTAAAATTAACAACTCAGGCAACAACAGATGTTGGTGAGGATGTGGAGTAAGAGGAATCCTTTTGCACTGCTGGTGGGAAAGCCACTCTGGAAAACAATACGGAGGTTCCTCAAAAAATTAAAAATAGAGGGGCGCCTAGGTGGCTCAGGAGGTTAAGTGTCCAACTCTTGGTTTTGGCTCAGGTCATGACTTCACAGTTTATGGGTTCAAGCCCCACATTGGGCTCTATGCTTGTGGCACAGAGCCTGCTTGGGAGCCTCTTTGTCTCCCTCTCTCTCTGTCCCTCCTCCAATCACCCTCTCTCAAAATAAATAAACTTAAAATACTAAAAATACTTTTAAAAAATTAAAAATAGAACTACCCTATGACCCAGCAATTGCACTACTAGGTATTTATCCAAAAGATAGAGAAATGCTGATTCAAAGGGGCACATGCATCCCAATGTTTATAGCATCACTATTGACCATAGCCAAAGTATAGAAAGAGCCCAAATATTCATCAGCAGATGAACGGATCACATACATATATATCTGTATATTTTGTGTGTGTGTGTGTGTGTGTGTGTGTGTGTGTGTATATATATATATATATATATATATATATATATATATAAAATGGAATATTACTTGGCAGTCGAAAAGAAAGAAATCTTGCCATTTGCAACAACGTGGATGGAACTAGAGGATATTATGCTAAGTGAAATAAGTCAGAAAAAGACAAATATCATATGATTTCACTCATATGTGGAATTTAAGATATAAAACATGAATATAAGGAAAGGGAAGCAAAAATAGTACAGAGAGGGAGACAACCCATAGGAAACTCTTAAATACAGAGAACCAACTGAGGGTTGCTGGCAGGGTGTTGGGTGCAGGGAAAGGCTAAAGAGGTAAGGGGCATTAAGGAGGACACTTGTTGGAATGAGCACTGGGTGCTATATGTAAGTGATGAATCACTAAACTCTATTCCTGAAATTATTATTACACTATATGTTAACTAACTTGGATTTAAATTTTAAAAAGGGGGGTGGTCTAGGTCAGTTGAGCATCTTATTTCGGCTCAGGTCATGATCTCATGGTTCATGAGTTCAAGCCCTGTGTTGAGTTCTGTGCTGACAGTTCAGAACCTGGATCCTGCTTCAGATTCTGTGTCTCCCCGTTTCCCTGCCCCTCCCCTGCTTGCACTCTGCCTCTCTCTCTCTCTCTCTCTCTAACACACACACACAAAAATAAATAAACATTAAAAAAATTAGAGAACTATTTCAAAAAATTTTAATGTTGCATAGGAGAAGCAATGTTCATAGAACAGGCAATGAAAAAATAGTTCTCAGTTACACTACAGCTCCTGGGATCTCTTTACCCTCCTACTCCCAGAGGCCTGTACACATCAGGGAGGGAGAGGGTAAAATTAGGACTCTATCAGGAAGTAAAGGTTGCAGGAACAGTGTGGGCTGCAATGACAAAGTAAAAAAAAAAAAAAAAAAAAAAAAAAAAAAAAGTGAGATCGAGGTGCCTGGTGGCTAAATTGGTTAAGTGTCCAACTATTGATTTTGGCTCAGGTCACGATCTCCCAGTTCATGACATCAAGCCCCATGTGGGACTCTGTGCTGACAGGGTGGAGCCTGCTTGGGATTCTCTCTCTGCCCCTCTCCTGCTCACACATGCACCCATGTGCATGTGTATTTTCTCTCTCTCTCTCTCTCTCTCTCTCTCTCTCTCTCTCTCTCTCTCTGTCTCTCTTGCTCTCAAAATAATCATTTATAATTTTTTAAATTTAATTTTAAAAAGAAAAGGAAAAACATGAGATTCAGGGAGCTATGGAAAGAGTAAAAAGCCAAGGACCATGGGCCCCACCTAACTTTATACATTTCAGTATCCCCAAAGTCTCAGAGACAGACCACTAAGCAGTTATCAACAGTATTTATTAGACATTTATACTCAGAATTCTCCATTCCCAACTATTTCTTTCATTAACTTTTGCCAAAGAAATCGAAGCCATCCACTGTCAGCTTTATTTGTCTTCAAAGTTCATCAGTGCCTGCACTGTAAAGAAAAAGACTGTGAGGCTGAAAAGCTAAAAATATTCAGGACATATAAATGTTTGAAAACCCTGCTTTTCCCACACAAATCTTCACTAACCTTTACTTATAGTAAGCCCTATGAGTCTGTACTCTTTGCCATAGATGAATTAATCCAGATTAAAGAAGCTACTTTGCTCCTTCTTCTCCTTTTCCCAGAGAACAAGAGAACAAGAGAACAAGTGGGAAGGCAGGCCTGAGGACAACTTGAAAGAGCAGGATTGATCTTAGGCAACATTTTGAACTAGGCAAAGCCTGTCTTTGACATCCTGCTCTAAATTCCATGTTCCAATGTAATAAATTCCTCTTATTGCCCTTGTGTACCCACCACAAACCCATTCCTCTTCCCTCATTGTTATTTTCACATTGAGTTGATTTCAACTCAATGGTATGAGGAAGGCACCACTAATCCATATCAAATGGTAAAAAATGGCCCCTAACTCTTCCAGTTTTTGTATTTTTAGAAGGAGAATTTATTAACTCAAAATTCATCTCTATGTGGTAAAATTGCAAGGGAGAAATTTAGGGAAAATAATTTTGAGCAAGCAATTTTCTGCTTAAATTAATTCTGCTGTTTAGATAACATACATACTTCTCTCTGCCTGGGCTGACACTAGAACAAGCTGAAAGGAAAAGCCTGTAATTCATAAACCTCTTTTGGGGGTTGGGGAGAGTGGGGTACTTGTGAGCTTTCTGCTCTCTAATCCCCACAGCTATCCAACTTGAGCCTGAGGCCCTACTGCTTAGGTCTGAAACATGCCCTTCAAAGAGAAGAGATGCTTGCAAAAAGGAGTGGACTGCACAAATCGAGCAAGAGCCCACCTTATCCTAATGCCCAACAACTGCATTTAGACACGTTCCTCTTGGGAAACAAGCTGTCAGACCTTATAGGATTTAGATTTTCCCTACTGGAGAAGCAGAGCTCTCAGGTTCTCTCTGGATTCTAAGAAATAAGGACATAAGGATGTGACACACCAAACCAAGGATTTGCCTTTTTAAGTCTGAGGTGGAAATTCAGAGGCTGAAATGCCAAAATAGTGCACACCCTCCTCCTTCTCCCCAGTTATATATGCTACTCCAATGTACTTAACCCCTGGTCCCCATGACTGCCCTAAATCCATACCTGCAAACTCCTGCAACCGTTTACGCTCCTCTAGGTTGTACTGAAGCTTTTCTAGCAACTCAAAATATCGGAAGAGTGAATCTCTAGGCCAAACAACACGATCATCCTGATCCATTTCCATTAACCCAGGCAGATTCTGGTGCACATGAGTCTCCCAGTCCAACTGACCTGGAGGGAGGAATGGTTCTTAAAAACAAATATAGGTCTGTGGAAGTTGGGTAAGAGCTAAAAGATCCTATGGTGTGGGGGGAAAGCAGGGATGAAAGAGTAAACAGGAAGCAAAGAGGGAAAAGAGTACATCCCTAAGAGACCGCTTTTTACAATAAGCAAAGACAGCCACAGTCACACTTATCCAAAGTGAAGCAGAAGTACAGGGGAAATGAAAGAAAGCACAAAGAAAGCAATTAAGACCACAAAGTCAGACTAGTGGAGAAAACTGGGAAGTAGATATAGTGGGAGAGGTCCTATTAAGAATGGCATGTCTCTGGAGAAGTCTGAATTCAAATGGAAGAAACCCTCTGCTTACCAATGGAGTCTAAATATCTGGAGTCAGAAGAAGAGGAGGAATCGAGGGAAGATGAAGACGAGGAGGAAGAATAAGAGGAGGAGGAGGAGGAAGAGGAGGAAGAAGAGGCGGACTTTTTCATTTTTGACAAGGACTCTTTTGTTTTCGATATAGATGCCCTTGAACCCTCTTCATCAGCACTGTGTTTAGACTCTTCTTCAAAAGCTGTTGATAACTCCAAAGATTCCCTTTGTTGACTGGCATCTCTATAAGTGAAAGGAGAAATTTTATTGCTTTAAATACCTTTATGAGATACAGCAAGTTGAATCATTATTCTGGCCTTGGCTCTTGCCATCCCCTAAAGGTGGGATTTAAGGCAATGAAGGCCAAATTGCTCCCAAAATTTGAGCTTGTAAGCACTTCCAACTTCAATTATTCCATGTGGTATATCCCTATTACTGCCCCTCACCACATAGCTTCTGTGCTCCATTTTACTCAGGTTTCTACATTTCACGTCCCACCTTATTTTGCCACATTTTAGCTCCTCACTCTATAGTTCTATGTCTGTTACACCACAACTATAGCTTTGCCCCCTCAATTCTATCTCTTGAGAGGTCCCGAGGTTCAGCTCTTGGCCTTTTTATCTTCCTCATCTACAGTCACTCCTTTAGTGCTCTCTTCTCCTGAGTTTAAATGTCTTCTAAATGTGAATTTAAACCTCTAGTCCAGACTTCACTCCTTGGTCCAGACTTGTATGTACAACTTTTACTCACATATCATCACTTGCAAGTCTAACAGACATCTCAAGTTCAACCCAAACTGAACTCTTTGCCCATCAAACCTCTTCCACTCACAGCCTTCCTCATCTCAGCTAATCCATCCTTCTGGCTGCTCTGGCCAAAACTTTGGAGTCTTTCTTAACACTTCTCTTATACCCCATCCAATCCATCAAGAAATCCTGTTGATTCTACCTTAAAAATGTATCTTTTCTCATTGGTAGCACTCTGGTCTGAGCCATCATCACCTCTTGCCTGGATAGCTTCACAGCCTTCTAACTTGTCACTGCTCCTTCCCTTGTTCTCCTATAGCACATCATCAACACAGCAACCAGAATGATCCTTCTTAAATGTCATTTCATGTCATGGCTCTGCTCCCCATTTCACTTAGAGTCAAAGCCTAAGTCCCTGCAATGGCCCTCACAGCCCTACAGGATCAGGTCTCCGTGATCTCTCTGACCTCATAATCTATCAATATCCCCCCTGGTCACAGTTGTTTCTTTGCTGTTTCTCAAACACACTGGGAATGCTTCTGGCTTAGGGCCTTTGTACTAGCTGTTCTTTCTGCCTATAACATTCTTTTCATAGATATCCACACAGTAATCCCCTCGTCTCCAAGTCTTTGTTCAGTCATTACTTTTTCAATGAGGCCATCATGACTACCTTGTTTAAAATTATAACCCATATGCAACCTCCACTCTATATTCCAATCTCCCTTAACCTATTCTAATTTTATTTTTATTTTTTCACAATGCTTATATTTTAATATAGTAGTCTACTTATTTTATATATTCATTGTTTATTATCTCTTTCCCCCTGCTCATATGTAAGCTCCAAGAGAACAGGCATTATTGTCTATTTTGTTCACTGATATATCCCAAACACCTAATAAATATTCAATAATTATTTCTTGGGGCACCTGGCTGGCTCAGTCAGTAGAGCCCATGACTCTTGATATCAGGGTTGTGAGTTCAAGACACATGTTGGATTCAGAGATTACTTAATAAAAAAAAATGTTTACATCAATAATTATGTCTTGAATGGATGAATGAGTTTCTTATTTCTCCTTCTGCTCTCTTGTCCACTGCTGAACACTCACAGTCTAGAATAAGATCTGTTTCACAGAAGGTACTTGTGTAAGTTTCCTATGGCTGCTGCAACAAATTACTACAAACTTGGTAGCTTAAAATAACAGACATGTATTCTCTCACAATTCTGGAAGCCAGAAGTCTGAAATTAAGGTGTCTGCAGGGCCATACTCCCTCTGGAAGCTCTAGGGGAGAAGGCTCATTGCTTGCTCTAGCTTCTGGCAGTTGCCTGGCATTCACTGGCTTCCTTTGGCTTGTGTTGCATCACTCTGATTTCCATCTCCATCTTCACATCTCCTTCTCCTCTTCTCTTCTGTCTCTTATAAGGGCCCCTGTCACTGCATTTAGGGCCTACCTGGATAATCCAGGATGATCACATCTCAAGATCCTTAACTGCATCTGCAAAGACCCTTTTTCCAAATAAAGTCATGTTCACAGGTTCCAGGGGGTTAGGCCATGGGAATTTCTTTTTGGGGACTACCATTCAACTCACTACAATAAGTAGTTATTGAATAAATGGATTATCTCTCAAAGTCAATCTTTATCTTTGATTTTCTACCCTCTCCCTGCTTGTGTGTCCATCTCAGTTCACACAAACTCTCCTGACCTGGCATCCATTTTGCTAAGGCTTGACCTCAGTGCCTCAGGGGACAGGTTTTGTCTCCTGCAGAGCAAAAAACACAGAACAGTGAAGAGAATTATACTGGTGCAGGAGCATAGTATGGAAAAAAGAAAAGAATTCAGATCATAAAGTGAAGAAAACTGAGGGAGGAGAACAGATTGTAGTAAAAAGGTAAAAATGAATGGGGAAGTCCCAATGGTGAATAAAGAATCAGGCAATGTTCTAGAGGCGGGGAATTCTAACCCTGGGGTAAATCTTCTGTCACAAAGGGAAAAATGGGGTCAAAGCCAAGGAGTAGAAACAGGGAATGAGGTCAGGATACTCTTCAGAACTAAACTTGGGTTTGAAAATGGGAAAGCAGACCTCTGGATAATCTGCCGCTTGAATATGTCAGCTTTATGTTGAACCTCCAAATGTGTCATCTCCTCGTTCAGCTCATTCCTGATATTCTGGAAGTTAGTAACTGCCCGAAAGGGCCATTAGGAGTTGGGAGACAGTGGTGAATAGACCTGAGGAGAGGGCTTGGGTGGGGAGAAACCAAGTGAAATATCCATTCCAGGCCCCAAGCCTTCTTGCTACCTCAGGTTCTCTCTATACATAATTTACCAATTCTAGTTTTCACCCTAATTTATTCCCAACTACCCCTCTCAACCAAGTTTCACCTCTTTTGTGCTTACCCATCATGGCTACTATGATATTTCGAAAGATAATGGAACCAAGTAACAACCAAAGGATGACATAGATGCTGCTGAAGGTACGGCTGACTTCAGGCACCTTCCAGGTATCCTGAAGCAATGCATACCAATGGTCCATGGTGAAGAGGATGAATACTGTCACCAGGGAATTCAGAAGGTCCCTAAAGAAAAAGGAGTTGTGGGTACAGACAGAACAGAGATCTAAATCTCTCAGATATGGTATCTTTCCTACTCTTAAAGCAACATAAGAACATTTCTTTGTAGTTTGCTCTGACTTCAGCTTCTTTTCTATCAATTTTTTTAGCTAATCATTCTTCAGTCAGGGTTGTTTTATTAGGTTTTCCTTTATCATGAATAATCCAAGAATATCTCTCACTATTCCATTAGTGCCTACAACATAGTAGGTGCTCAATAAATAGGTACTGGCTGAATTTTAAAAAATTGAATAAATCACCAACTACATATCTCTTTTGTAACATAGTTTTTCACGGTTCTATGGCCTTCACCTAAAAGATCACTTCAAAATTTGGCAAACATCATTCCTATTTAGTTCTCTGGTATGAAGTGATTCTTAGGTAAACGGACAGATATGTGACATAAACACGTGATCCCAAATAATTAATAATAATGAATATGTCATAAAAGGTCTCAGGAAGGTATATAGATTTTCCTTCTTTCCTTCCTAGTTCTCCATAATACAACTTATTGAAAATATCAGGGCCTAAATAGGATGAATATTTAGGACTTCCCTAACTTAATACTCTTACAAAGCTACCTATTAGCCTGAGACCTAAGAGGTGCTGGCAAGATTGGATTCCGGTTCATACGTAACTATCTCATCTAAATCCAGTTGATTTTCTACTAGCAGTCGGTGTTCTCTAGACAAAGATCTTGTCAGGATTTTACTTTTGAATGTGTATAGGTGTGTGCATGTGTAATGCCCATACTGAGACTTTGGGGTAAAACCAGTGACGTGTTTGAGAGTCATAGTAACAGGTGTTGATCACTTATTGTGTTAAAATCCATTCTAAGTGCAAAGATGCATTACTTTTATTCCTCAGTCTTATGCTATAAGGTAGTGCTACAATTATTCTCATTTTTCAGAAGAGGTAACTGAGACCTAGAAACCAGAGCTTAATCACTAAAATATACTGCTATTTAAAGATGGCTGATGAGGGTATGTTTAAATTTCAAAACCCAGAGCAAACCTGGAACTAGTCACCCTATCCTCAAAATCAGAGCTAATACCACTCTCTATTCTTTTGCTGTCTCTTTCCTTCTCCTTACTATGATCTATTCCAGTTTCTTAAAATAGACTATATTTTTTGTATTACTTACTTTGGACTAGGTTCCCAGTTTCTTGCCCAAATTATCTCCCCCCACCCGGGATTCCCCCAGTCCTGCCTACGAGAAGAACATGTGGTACTCCAGGTCCTGGCGAGTTGAACGGGTGTAGTCCTCAAAGAAGTAGACACCAGTCACAGCAAAAATGTAGAAGAAGATGAGCAGCAACATCAAGAGGAAGGTCATACTCTAGAGGCCATGACCTCAAGTCAGCACTGAGCCAGACTAGGCTGATTCTACCTACAGCAGAGTCAAGCCCACCCTGGCAAACTCCCACCAAAACCCTCACTTCCACTCCCAAGCCCAGTTATCTCTAGCCCACAGCAGCTTTCCCCAGCCCTTTCTCATCCAATGATATTTCATAGGGTCTTTCATTGCCTTCTCTGACACACCCAGACTTGTTTTATGTTAAACTCCCATGTTTACCCACCCTGCCCACTTGGTTTAGCTGCAACACTCAAATCACCTTGAGGGCCCTCACCAGGGCCAAAATAATGACTCGAATTTGACGGAATCGTGCAAAGAGTTTGAGAGATCTTAGCACCCGGCATATCCTTAGCAACTGGAGCCACACAGACTGGCCTGTTACCCCTACCAGCACCACAACCTCAGGAAGCAGGGACTGTAGGAAACACATAGATTATGAGTACAATATACCCCAAAGCACCCATGCACAGTTACCCCTTCTTTATCTCATCTTCTTCATAGTTCCTTGGGCATTATCCCTTGAATAGCATTTTCTGGGGACTGTTTCCTATTCAGACTTCTTGTACTAAATTACTTAAACTCTGCACTTCAATTTGCTCAAACATAAAAAGGGGATTAATATAATGTTTATCTCATTGGGTTGCTGTGGAGCTCAACTGAGAAAATACATGTAAAACACAACAGTGCCTGGCACTTGATAAGTGCTTAGTAACAGGCAGATGTTATTGTTGGGGTTAATGTTGCGGTTTGATTCTGTCTTGCTTCTAATACCAACAACTCCTGCAATGACTGACTTTAGTTTTAGAAAAAAAATCAAAATAATGAAATTCGTCTTGTGATCTAATTAACTTTTCTTGTCATTTTGATTGACCTAGGCTTATTCCTCAACCCACCACACTATTCCTCAGGATACCTATCCTTACCAATATGGTGACAACAAAGTCAAACACATTCCAAGCATTCTTCCAGAAGAGGAAAAAGCTGGATATCCACATAAGAAGGATCTCCAAGATGAAAATAAGCAAGATGAACCAAGCTGCCACCTCCAGACTCAGCTTCAGTGACCACAGTTTGGTATTTGAGGATTCAAGCAATTCTGTGAAAGTAGAGTGAAAGACAAACAAAGGTTAAGGAACTGGGAGGCTGAATAATATAGAATGATCAGATCAGAAACTATCATAAACTATAGTTGTGCCCACTGCTGTTTTATTTTTCATTTTTCTTTTTTTTTTCTTTTTTTTTTTTTTTAGAGAGAGTGTGCAGGTGAGGGAGAAGGGCAGGGTAAGAGAGAGAATCGTAAGCAAGCTCCACACCTCCACACTCAGTGCAGAGGCTGACACAGGGCTCAGTCCCATGACTCTGGGATCATGACGTGAGCCAAAATCAAAAGTTGGACACTCAACCAACTGAGCCACTTTGTTTCTCTTCTTAACACCAATATTTTTTCAACCTGTGAAATATAGGGGAGGTCAGAACTGACCGTGAAAAATAGCTACAACTCATCTCCTGCTGGTATTGATATGTCTAACAGCTGCAAGTCACTACCTTCCCACTCTGGGGTCACAGAAACACCAAGGGATTACTTTTTTCACTACCACCAACACTGTCTGCTATACTGGTACCCCGGTCCCAAACTTCACAAAGAAGCAATGGGTCTTGAGAATAGAATGAAAATGTAGGGCCATGATATGTAAAGTGCTTGGTAAGGGAAGTAGAAACAAGAAGCCAGATCCATAGTGAGTTATAATAAAAAAAATGTTTGAGGGGCACCTGGGTGGCTCAGTTGGTAAAGTGTCTGACTCTTGGTTTCTGCTCAGGTCATGATCTTGAAGTTCGTGAGATCAAGTCCCACATTGGGCTCTGTGCTGGCAGCTCAGAGGCTGCTTGGGATTCTCTCTCTCTCTGCCTTTCCCCCACTCACTCACTCACTCTCTCAAAACAGATAAACATTAAAAAATACTTTACAATAAGAAAATTTTTGGTTCTATATTTGTTAGCTTTTAAAACTTTCCCATTCTTCTCTAAAGCTGATTTTGTTCAGCAAAGCAAATTAAATCCTATACTTTCTCTTTAGAATCCTGTTTGCTAATTGCTATACTTCAACATCACCTTTATCTTTCAGCCCTCTATTTTTTTTATGTATTTAATAGATGTATACCATGCTGTAGGAAAAAAAAAACACAATGAAATAAAAATGGGCTTAAAAGCTAAATAATAATTTGGGAGGTGCATGGGTGGCTCAGTTGGTTAAGTGTCTGACTCTGATTTTGGTCTAGGTCATGATCTCATGGTTCATGAGTTCGAGCCCTACATTGGGCTCTGCAATGACAGTGGGGAGCCTGCTTGGGAGTCTCTCTCTCACTTTCTCTCTCTGCCCCTCCCCCACTTGCATGCACATGCTCTCTCCCTCTCAAAATAATAAACTTAAAAAAAAAAGCTAAATAATAATTTGATACATTTCCCTTTGAAATGGAACAATCTAAGAGCCTCCAAATGCACTATGACTGATATCATGGCTGTTAATGGAGATTAGAAGAACATACTTAGTCACTCTGAACAACATAAACTGCTGTGTAGATTTTGACACTTAAACAACTTGAAATTGCTACTGTTTTTTTGTCTGGTTATATCTATAATATTAAATTTAAAAACATATAATACATAAAATATATTTCATTCCCATGCCAAAATAACTGATATGGCTTAGTCAGTTAAGCATCCAACTTCAACTTTGGCTTAGGTCATGATCTCATGGTTTGGGAATTTTAGCCCCCCATTCGGCTCTCTGCTATCAGCACAGAGTCTGCTTCAGACACCCTGTCCCCCTCTCTCCACCTCACCCCTGCTCACTCTTGCTTTCAAAAATAAATACAAACATTAAAAATTTTTAAAAATAACTAAATGAATTCATTTGTGGACAAATCATGTGTTTTATTAAAAATTTTTTTAAAATGTTTACTTGTTTTGAGAGGGAGAGAGAGAGAGAGAGCACAAGTTGGGGAGGAGCAGAGAAAGAGGAAGAGAGAGAAAATTCCAAGCAGGCTCCACACTGTCAGCAAAGAGCCCAATGAGGGGCTCGAGCTCATGAACACATGAGATCATGACCTGACCTGAAACCACGAGTCAGATGCTTAACCAACTGAGACACCCAGGGGCCCCTTATATATTTTCTTTAAAAAATGATGGGGGCAGGAAAGAAAAAAGATTTGGCTCATTATATCCACAATGAAGCAAGGAACACTAATGCTATATAAAGTTTTTGATCAGATGAATGCAGTTTATAGAAACTGATGAAGATCATGTTGAGATAAACTTGCAGAATTATTCTTATATATAGTACAAGATATCTCTAGAACTTCAAACTCAATGTAAGACATTATAATGACATTATACACAAATTTTTTTTGTTAGAAATAGACTATTCACACTTGCAATGTGTTATTTTCAGAAAACGGATTGCAAATGAGTCAAATCTTCTTACTTTTCTCCCTCTCATCATTTGGAAACAAAATGTGAAAATTAAAAAAATAAGCCAAATTGATGTTTAAAATGAAAAGTAGAATTACCAATATCACTGTGAAAGTAGATTTTTTTCTAATTTTTACACCCTAATTTGTAATTAAATTTACACCTACACCTTAACATGTACTTAACATATAATACATAATTATTATTATGCAATTAATATAATGAAATATGTCAAGTATATCTCAATTTTTAAAAAGGAACAAAAAATTACATTTAAAAACATAATATGTAAAATAAACATATTTGATTCAGGACCAAACACTATATAATGACCTTTAAAAATTCATTTATGAAGAAATCATACATTTACTTTAAAAACAGCACGAATCACTTATAAAATGGCAAAAGTGAAAATAAGCTAACATAATTTTTTAAATTATATAATATACATTAAAATACAATATTGAATAATATGCTAGTCTAAAGCATTATTTTTACTTCAACTTCCTTTTTTTTTTAAGTTTTTACTTTTGAGAGCTTATACACATGAGCTGGAGAGTGGCAGACACAGAATCCAAAACAGGCTCCAGGCCCCAAGCAGTCAGCACAGAGCCAAACACAGGGCTCAAACTCATGAACCACGAGACAATGACCTGAGCTGAAGTCAGATGCTTAACCAACCGACCGAGCCACCCAGGTGCCCCAATTTGCATGTGATAAAAAGAAGCAAGTTGAGGGGCGCCTGGGTGGCTCAGTCAGTTAGGCGCCTGACTTCAGCTCAGGTCATCATCTCACGGTTTGTGAGTTTGCTCATGGTTCTTGAGTTTGAGCCCTGGGTCAGGCTCTGTGCTGACAGCTTGGAGCTTGGAGCCTGTTTCAGATTCTGTGTCTCCCTCTCTCTCTGCCCCTCCCTCGTTCATGATTTCAAAAATAAGAAATAAATATTAAAAAAAGTTTTTACATCACATACAAATAATGGAATGATTAAAAGTCCTAGGGAGATTTTCAAGTTTATAGCTAACTGGGAGACAAAATCACAAGACAAAAAAGATTGGGGAGCTTTCATCTAGAGAACTGCTTGTTAATTATGATTTTTTCCCCCATCTGTAACAACATTCTCTGTGATCTGGAAAAAAATTTTTTAAAGCCTAAACAATCTTAACGTTTATCATATGAATTAGCCTGTTCAAAGAAATCTGTTAGTCACAAATTCTTTCCCTTTGCAAAATCCCTCCTGCCTTTCTATCATGAGAATGTACTTAATACAATTTTCCTGAACTTGTCAGGTAATTCCCACTCAGGCAACCTACCTATCCTATGGCACAGTGATCATGTTTCATATCCAGCTGTTTTACCAACTAGAACGGTATTCTATTTTGATTTGTCCATTAGATCTAGGAAATCCTGTACATTTATTGCTGTTTACTTTATTCCAAGGCTTAAGACTACATCCCTAACCCCTCAAGGCAAATACATGCCAGTTATTGTAAAAGAAATTGGAAATGTGGGTGACTTAGTTCAAAATTCTTACCACAATGGGGAGAAAATAAAATACTTCAAAGTATATAGTATACTGTAGTGGATCAATGACATCAAGTATTGTATATTTAAATATCTTTGACCTGATTGCATTAAAATACTTAAAAATTTTTTTTAAATATCTATTTTTTTTTTTTTTTTTTGAGAGAGCAAGAGACACAAAGCATGAGCAGCAGAGGAGCACAGAGAGGAGGAGACAGAATCAGAAGCAGGCTCCAGGCTTTGAGCGGTCAGCATAGAGCCTGATGTAGGGCTCAAATTCACTAACCTCAAGATCATGACCTGAGCTGAAGTCGGATGCTCAACCGACTGAGCCACCCAGGTGCCCCTACATTAAAGGATTTTTATTTTTTATTTATTTAAAAAAAAATTTTTTTTTAACGTTTATTTATTTTTGAGACAGAGAGAGACAGAGCATGAACGGGGGAGGGTCAGAGAGAGGGAGACACAGAATCCGAAACAGGCTCCAGGCTCCGAGCTGTCAGCACAGAGCCTGATGCGGGGCTTGAACTTACTGACCGTGAGATCATAACCTGAGCCGAAGTTGGCCGCTCAACCGACTGAGCCACCCAGGCGCCCCCATTAAAGGATTTTTAAATGGGAAAGTTCCTCAAAACAGTGAGGATGAAACAAGGAAGTAAGTACTGTCCTTTTCATTTCTGAGCAATCTGTTTGAGGTGATAATCAAATGAGCTCACTGATTTTCCAGATGTTCTTTTACTTCTAATACATTTCATATAATTTAGGACTGATTTTAGAGTCATTTACTCTTAAGTCATGTTTCGGCCCATCCAATATTTTAGTTGTGTCTAACTTTACACACTTTGTGAGCTTTCTTATTTGTACTTAATATTTGACATACTTGTAAAAAATGTAAATGTGATATCAGTTACTGACAGGCACCAACCAATACCTCTAATACAAAAGGCTAATTCAAACAAATATTAAACTAAACTGACACAAGAAATATAACTGGTCTTCCCATCTTCGGTTTCGTGTAACTCTATTATATTCTTCAGTGTCTAGCTTGCTTTGTATCTACCATACTCTTTGAAAGCCCTCCAAATGTTTCCAGGTCTTAACAGTTGCACAAATCATACTCCAGGAGACTCAATATAGGTGTCCTTATCACAATTCAAGTAACATTGAGAAATGAAAAATGATCAATTTATAGGAAAAATGACTCATAGCCACTTCCTCTTTCATTTAATGTCAGTTCTCACCTATTTCAACCATCAGTACGATTGTATTCAAAAAGATGAGAAAGATGATGAAGTTTGTGAAGAGAGGGCCTGTTTTCTCTTAAGGAAACATCCAGAGTGGAATTCTTTTTTATACAGGTGAAATAATAAGGGTAAGAATAGAACCAGTGAGGATGAGAAGAAAATGGAGTTTGGAAAAGGGAAAGTCAGTCATCGGGCAGATGATGAGGCAAGAGAGACAGTAAAGGCATGGGATAAAAGTGAGGGGCATGAAAAGATACACTCAAGGACCCATCCAGCCCACAAGGAAAGAGGTGGCCTCTGACTGTAGCGCACATGAAGCCTGCTCATCAGTCTCCGGGCACGTGTAATACGTTCTACATGTCGAGGCTTTATGGAGAAGCGCACAAGCTGGTGTTGATCTCCCAACATAAGCTTCTTCTGACCGGAAGGATCTATACCAAAAAATAAAGGGCACAGTGGATAAACATAAAGAGAAGTCTCTGGGTGATACGGAGAGCAGGTAGGACTGGGGCAGGAATACTGGTTACATAACGGGTCCTGTAATGCAGGGGATTGCCTTGCTGTTCTTACAGCAACTGACATTAGTTTGGAGTAAGAGCTAATACATTGCTTATGACCAACACCGTCAATGCCCAAGAGAAAAGGCACAGATTCAACCCTCAAAGTTTTCAGGGTCTTTGGTAGAAACTTCCAAATCAGCCAGAGCTAATAGTTATCCTAGGCCTAAAAGTGAGCAACATGGGTCCTATCTCCTGGGTTCAAAGAGCTTTACTTATAAAGCCCTTAATTTATCAAGTTTGGTATCATTTACAAACTAGCAACCAAACCAATCGTCCCTGCATTTTTCATCCTTAAAATTGTCTTTCTGCTTCCTACTCTTTTGAGGGTGTGAAGGGGAGTTTTAAATTTATGCTAGTTAAGAAACAGAATGCTGACCAAGTATCTCTCGGATAGTGTGTCGTGGCACAGCTTGGCTCAAGCCTTGCAGATGCTCGATGAGAGAGAAAGTATCAATGAGACGTGAACGTATGGCATCAGCTCGGGGCAGTTGCATGTGTCCTGCTGGGTGACTGGTGGCCATGTCTGTTAAAATAAAGGAAAAACCAAGAGTCATTTCATTATTGGAGTTGCAGCAAAGATTAGAAGTTTCCTTCCCCTTCTCCCACCTTCTTTGCCCTTAAGAAGTCAAACACGTTGTACCAAGACTCAAGGTTTTTTTTTTTTAAACAAAAGGAGCTGAGAGTCCTAATAGAGACATTGCACGGTAGACCAAGTGGCCAGGCACCTTTACTTGTGTCACATCGTTTCTCATTAAGAGTAGCAGCCACAGGCAAGGAGTCCCAGGGTTGGACAGAGGAAATCGGAGCACCACCCGGACCTGAGGTAATCAGGCAATGCAATGTGGTGAGGCAGTGAGGGACTTAGGGCTGCCTCCGAAAGACAAACCAAGAGGAATTGGACAAGTTGCAGCAGCCTGACATTACGAAAATGTGTTCCGTCCCAAGTGTGTTCCTCGGATGCCAGCTCCATCTGTCAATACCCGCTTCTGGGCCTCACCTCAGCCCAGGCTCTTTTCCGCCCACTCAGCTCTGACTTCACGTCTCCGCCTCCCGCAACCTCTGAACTCGGCTCTCCCCACGCAAGACGAGCTCAGGGTCGGTTCCCAGCCCTGCAGCGCCCCATTTCCAGCTCGGCCCTGCCCCGCCCCACTCTACCCCACTTGCTCCCTAAGGTCTGGCTCGCCGCGGGCCCAACCCCAGGCCCAGGCCCAGCCCCCGGACCCCGGCCCCCAGCCCAGGCCCCCGGCCAGCCCGGTCAGCCCGGGAACCCGCCGCCTCAGCCCCGCCCCGCGCTCCGGCCACTCGGCGGTTACCAGCTGGTCCCGCCCGCCCGACGCAGGCGCCACGCAGCCAATCGGAGGCTGCCACACTGCGGCCCGAGCCGGGCTGGGGGGTTGGGACCTCCGGCTGCAGGTCCGCCTGGGCCAGACGCGCGAGCGCAAGCAGAGGGTGCGTGGTCGCGGCCGGCCTTTGCAGTCCCCGCCGAGCCCCGACCCTCCCGGCCGCCCCCAACCTCACCTCGTCGCCATGCGCCCCCGCTGCCGAGCCCTGTTCCCGGGCGTGGCGCTGCTATTCGCCGCGGCCCGTCTCGCCGCCGCCTCCGACGTGCTGGAACTCACTGACGACAACTTCGAGAGTCGCATCTCGGACACGGGTTCTGCGGGCCTCATGCTCGTCGAGTTCTTCGCCCCTTGGTGAGGCCACTAAGCCGGGGCGTGGATGGGAGGGAGAGCCGGGCTGGGCCGGGGGCGAAGGCGCGGGAACGGTTGGGCCTACGCAGCGCCGGCGCCCTCCCACCATTCCAGCAGGCCTCGCTGCAGCCGGCAAATTTCCCACCTCCGGGGGGCCGCGCTGCCTTGCCGAGAGAGAAGTCGGTGCTGATCGCCTAGGAGCAAGATCCGGGAAGGAAACCCGAAGGCCCATTCACGCAGGGCCACATCCTTACCTCCGTGCTCTTGCGGCACTTCCTATTTGCAGAAGGTTTAACCACCTCCTACCCCGCTTAGATTGGTATCTTTACAGTTTCTGGGTGAGTCAGTGTTAATGCTCTGCGTCCTACAAATGAGGCATCCCAAGGCCTTATGCTGGAAGCGAACGTTTCACCAAGTGCAGAGGCCCTGGGCTCCCAGAGCACTTCCTTTCTTCTTGCCCCACGTCCCGCAGCCATTGGTTTCTAGCCAAGGTCACTCAGTGGCTGCAGAATGGTCATAAGTGCTTTCTTGAGGCAGGCAGTTATTTTGTCCCATCGCATGGTGCACACTTTTTTCATTAAGCTAATCACATCTCAGCACCAGCAGAATCCCATCCAAAAAAAAAAAAAAGTAGGTAAAAAGAATCATTTCATCAGAATCTGTCTGAAGTGTCAATTTTAATTAGAATTTCTGAAAAATGCCGTGAAAGACTCCAGTGAGAAAGTAACCACTGTGGGGAGAAGTAGTCCACTTCAGGGTGATATAACTGAACAAGGGTGTAAACTCCTTAGGATACAACTAACTCAAAAAGTTGGGGGTAGGGAGAGACAGCAAATAGGATTTCTGGCCAAGTAGACCGGAATGTTTTCGTTTGTTTTTAAACTCCCAGATCTTTCCCACAGAGAGCCATGATTAATTTAAAACTTGGGATGGCTCAATATATCCATACTAATTACAGTACTTGATTTTTTATCTCCTCCTGCCACAATACCATTAGTTAAAAACGAATTGTATTCAAAAGTGTCAGTAAAACAAAGTTGGTGTGTAACTTCTGACTGGTTCTTCACTCACCAAGGGCTGGGCTGACCTGCTGAGGGTAAAGTCCTGTAATGAAGACCACCTGAACCAGAAAGATGTGTTAGAGGCAACAGATTTTGTGTCCAGGACATCTGTGTGGTTAACTGGTAGTACTGATTACAAATCATATGTGCTCTTTATACATCTCCAGAAGTCACATTCTCCCTTAGAAACAGCTCTTCACAATCAATTAAGCATGCTGTTAACTTTGAAGGGGTGTAACTGTACTTAGAGTGACAGGATGGGGTTGTAATCAGAACTGGGTGGTGCTTCTGTGACTACAGGGGTCAACATAGAGTGAATTACTGCAGAATAGTGGGCTATGAGACTATTAGTTTAAAGCAGTTTTTTTTTTTTTTTTTTTTGATTGAAGGTATTCTTTCCTAATTTAAATTGTTGTATCTGCTTCCCTAAAAACTGCATATCCTGTCATGCACTAAACTATCCCCCAAATTGGGTGGATCTCTGCTGTGGTGTTTGCTTTTAATTGGTCTAGAAGGTAAGGTCATCCTCCACAATGCTGGCAGGAAGAATCAGTTTTCTGAATGACTAATTTGGAATCAAGGAAGTCTCGTGTTGATCATGTCCTTATTTCTTCACATTCAACTTTTTATTTATTAATACTTCAGCTGGAAATATTTTCTGACTGCTGTATTCCTGTGTACAGATCAAGAGAGCTAGCTCACAAGTTAGATAGGAACAGTTAAAGAATCCTTATTGAAACTAAATTGACCTATTTTGAGCAAGTTTTTCATCTCCTTTGTTTTTGGGTATTTTTTGCACTTTCATTTTGTAGTGAAAGTGAAAGATTTCTTTGCGGTTGAGTTTATAGACTGATATTTCCATTATGGAGTTAATCGTCTGTAGTTTGTAAGAATGGGAGTATCCAGATTTCTCTGGGGAAATAAATAGCACTATTTAAATGTGATAATATCTGAAAATTTATTGATGATTTCTGAAAACTTACTGATCAGCATTAAGTTTTAAGTCCTCAACATCTACTTATGTTGTAGATTTGTGCCTTGCCATCTAGGACGGTAGCATTCAATGACATTTGATATACAGCATTTCTGGAGTACATACAGAAAAAGACCATATGGATAGCATAAAATGGAGTATTTTTTTGTACATGCCGATTCCTTTATTTGGAATTCCTGGTATACCTGCCCACCCCAAATTGGTCTTTTCAAAAAGATTTAGCTCAAAAGTTACTTTTTCCTTGAACAACTAACTGGTTGCTCCTGCCTTTCTGTTGGGACCTAATAATACACCTAATGTCACCCTTTCCAGACAGGGAAAGGACTACATCAGTTTTTCTGTCAGAGACCTTTATCAAATGAAGTAATGATTGCTGAGTGAATATATGTGGGGATTTATTATTAACTGCTAGATACCATCCCTGAAGGTGATGGAATTGTTTGTGTTTTAATACTGTCTAGGGTTGGGTGAAAGAAGTAGTGGTTAATCTTGATGTTCACCTTCAAACTCCACCTGAATTCCATTCCTCGTGAATTTGAAGAAGGCAGTCTCCTCCAGTCTCTTTGGAATTTGTTAAACAGGTCCTTCCTTGGGGGCATTTGATGACCTTATGGATGCAGCCAATGCTAAGGGCAGTGGGTTTCAGTTGCAGCCTTGCCACTTACATACCTCCCCATAACCCTGGTTTACTCCCAGATTGCTGGAGGAATCATTCAGTTGAGTCCCAGGGTGGGGCCCAAGCATACAATCTTTCTAATGCACCCCCCCCATGGATATTTTTTATATGCATCTGTGTTCGTGAGTTTGTGTGTTGAGACCCACTGGTCTGGTCTAATTATTTCATGCTATTTTTTCTCTTCAAATGTTTTCAGATGGTTGAGGTGAAACTATTCCTAAATCTGTTGCCTCAGCCTTCTTGATAATTGCATATTCAACAGAAATCTCTCTTCTCTTTTTTATGTTCTCATTGCTGTCACTCTGGTCCAAGTTTCAGTGTCTGCCATGTGAAATATATTATCTTCTAGGTGGCTTTTATTCTTATCTGTACTTTCCCCCTTTCTTTCTATATATTGCTGACGGATGTATTCTTAATACAAATAACACATTATCACTTAACAACAACAACAAAAAAACCCTTCGGAGTTCTCTAAATGTATCATTTTCACTAGTAGTTTTACCTTTGCTCTACTATTCCCCTTATCTAAAATACCCCAGGACAGGTCCTAGCTGAAGCATTAAATCCTTAAAGGCCCAGATCCAATTCTCACTCCCTTTAACAATTTTTTTTCCTATCTTGGAACTCTTACTATGTTCCCAAAAGCCTGAATTTCTCAGATAAATTGTTTATTTTATTAGATTAGTTAGAATTTATATATTTTCATTACAGTCCACGTACGTGAGTTATGCAATATAAAAGGAATACAGAGGAGTGCCTGGGTGGCTCAGTAGGTTGACCATCCGACTTTGGCTCAGGTCATGATTTCACAGTTCGTGAGTTCGAGCCCTTCGTCGGGCTCTGTGCTGACAGCGCAGAGCCTGGAGCCTGCTTTGGATTCTGTGTCTCCCTCTCTCTGCCCCTTTCCCGCTCATGCTCTGTCTCTCTGTCTCTCAAAAAATGAATAAATGTTAAAAAAAAATTTTTTTAATAAATAAAAGGAATACAGAAAATGTAATGAGTAATACCATATTTCAGACACACCTAAGATGCCACTGATTGTGAGAGGAATCTTTATTTTATGTCTCACAAAGAAGGAAATGCTACCGTTGAAATTATGACGATTGCAGGGCACATGCCAATTTCAGATACAGTAAAATATGCATCCATGAAATATAGGGAATACCGTTTATTCACCACCCAGTCTAAAAATTAAAGCCAGTATAGTCAAAGCCTCTGGTACATCCCTTCCCCATCTTATGTACTCCCCTATCCTGAATTTGGTGTTTATCATTTATCATACTTTTAGTAAATATGTGACACTAAGGAACATCTAATATTACAGTCTTTTTTTTTCTTTTTTAAGTTTATTTATTTTTAAGAGCGAGAGAAGGAGAGAGAGAGAATCCCAAGCACTGGCAGTACAGAGCCCGATGCAGGGCTTGAACCCATGAACCATGAGCTCATGACCTGAGCCAAAGTCAGATGTTTTAAACAAGTTTTAGGGGTAAAATGCTTCCAAGTTATTTATCCATCAATTAATAAAATAAATTTTGAGAGTATTGGCTCTGAAATCTATCAGGTTAAGTGTTTTCCAAGTTTCCTTCTGTTTTCTAATTCTGTTTTTGCTCTCTATGGGGAGGTTACAGAACTACCGTACCTTCTCAAAGGGCCTGTGCAGCCCACTGGGTTTTGAAGAGATGATTTATAGTTGGTACTAGCTACACCCTGAGGAGAAATCTCTCCCTCTCCCCCTGTTGCATATACAGTGTGCCCGAGGGACTGTTAGGACTTCCCAGGCATAGGAGCAGGTGTTTCTGATGGCCCTCTGAGAAAATATTCTGACAGTGCTTTATCCTCATCAGTTCTTACAGTCAGATGAATTGTGTAGCTGTAAACATGGGACTTGGCATCTTAAGTATGTCATTCTAATGCTGTGTTGAAACTTGGTTGATAAGAAAAAGAGGCTCCCCAACAGCTGCTGAAGTATCTATTTATAGAAAATGAGTGCCTTTTGGGCCTCATTCTGCTACCCCCTCAAACTGGGTTTCTGGACAAAGGGATTCCTGTTGAAGGAATGGAGAAAAAGTACTTGATGGTGATTCTTAAAGAGTTAATACCATACTTGAAACCTTATATACAAGTTTTCAATCACTCTATTTTTAAGAACCACTGTGCTGATTTCCCAAGGGGGAAAAAAAATGTACCTTCCTTTGGGAAATACTACCAGGGATGGAATTGTTCATGTCTTGCCCATCATTTTATCTTCATTAATTACTTTGAAAGGCTTGAGCCCTTTCTTTCCCTCTTTAATGTGGGTTGTAATTCTGACTGTAGTTTTCAGGGCTCTCTTTTTTTTTTTTTTTTAAAGAGAGAGCACACATGAGCAGGGGAGAGGGGCAGACGGAGAGAGAGAATGTTAAGCAGGCAAGCAGGCTCCGTGCTCAGTGTGGAGCCCAATGCATGGCTCAATCCCATGACCCTGGGATCATGACCTGAGCCAGAATAAAGAGTCGGATACTTAACTGACTGAGCCACCCAGGTGCCCCTCAGTTATACTTTTAATTGAGAAGAAAATAGATGGCTGCTCTGAACTGAGCCAGTCCTACAGAGTCAAACTCAGGTTAGGGATCGTACCTTTACCTTGTGAGAACTCTGGTTACTCTATCAGTAATGAATGTTGTTCAGGTGATATTTTTGCTTTTGGAAGCAGCTACTAGTTCAAAAGTAGTATTATAGTTTGAGATTTTTCCTAGAGAAATGTTGACAATCTTGAAGGATTAAACTAAGAATTTGGGTTTTTTTGTTTTTTTGTTATATTTATATAGGTGTGGACACTGCAAGAGGCTTGCCCCTGAGTATGAAGCTGCAGCAACCAGATTAAAAGGAATAGTCCCATTAGCAAAGGTGAGTATAGACAGATTCTTCATTAAAGAGAATTAATTATTTTAAATAATAGTTTATAAAATTAACATTCATTTTCTTTACTCTTAGGTGCTAAGAAGAGAGAACACTAGTTTCTGGGCAAATACACAACTATTGTATTAATTTTGGTTTTAAAAGATTAAAAGTAGTGAAACTAAGGGAATTACTGGCATAAGAAGTAAAGTATATGGTAAATAAGACTTAAGGGGCAAATATAGAAAGTAAAAATATAGTAGTCAAGGTTACAGAAAAATTATTAAATAAATGAATTCCCTAAACTACCTTATGATATTCACAGTGACTGGAATAGGAAAATGACAAGGTGCTATAAGTATGTAACTAACTGGTCAGCTATAAACTCGGTATTTGCTTTTGCAATCAAAATAATGCTTCTAGAGTTTGGCCATTATTACAGCAAACCCATAGTTGCTCCACTGTAAAAGCTCACATCTTGGCCAGTCTCAAATAAATAGTTCATGCATATATACAACTGTTTTTGGAAATTGCTTTTGATCCTGATGTTTCTATGGCGATTTGCCATAGGGGGGAAAAAGTTGAGTCATGATTTAATTCCTGTCTTGTGTGGCTATAGCCTGTGTTACTATGGACACATTACTTTTAAACCTCAGTTTATGTTATTGGGACCATACCTCAGGTCTTGTGAAGAGTAAAAGAAATAACATATGCAAAGTGCCTAATGCATAACCTACTTTAGAGTAAGTGGTTAAATAGATAGGAGTTGTTTTCCTTCTTCTTAATAGGCCTCACTAGATCTGTCTTGTTATCGGTCAGCCCATATTCAAACTAGCATATTAAGTATTGACACCTTTGCTAAAACTCTAGATTTGCCAAATTAAATTATACTCCACCCCCCCCCCCCCAAAGGGTACATCCATACATCCCCTTGATAATCATCATTATCAAAGTAAGATGCTATTAGTAATTTAAGTGATTTATCCCTCATGTATTTTTTTTTTTTTTTTTTAAATGATTACCTATTTTTGAGACAGTGCAGTCAGGGGAGGGGCAGAGAGAGGGGGACAGAAGATCCGAAGCAGGCTTTGCACTGACAGCAGTGAGCCTGATGTGGTACTTGAAATCATGAATCACAAGATCATGACTTGAGCTGAAGTCAGATGCTCAGCTGACAGGCGCTCCCTCTAAGGCAGAAAAAAGGCCGAGACCGCTGCTATAAACAATAGAGACTTCGAAGTCAGATTTTAAATAGTCATTTGTGCATTTTGTAGGAAGTCCAGCAATCTAAATTTTAATGAATTCTTTAGGTGGTTCTGATCCAGCTAGCCCAGCACCAGTCTGCCCTTAAAATCTAATACTCTGTGGCATGTGTGCGAAGAATTGCTTGATCCTTTTATGATTTGACCAGTCTTAGTATTGGGGGAATATAGGAGGAGCCTGCAACAGGCATCTGGATAACAGATGGTTCATGTATTTTAATCTTTAGGTTGATTGTACTGCTAACACGAACACCTGTAATAAGTATGGAGTCAGTGGATATCCAACCCTGAAGATATTTAGAGATGGTGAAGAAGCTGGTGCTTATGATGGGCCCAGGACTGCCGGTAAGAATTTTGGATTACGTTCTGGAAACTGAATTTGTTAAGTGCTCTGTTTTTTGTAGTGGGAACATGATATTTTTCTATATAACATAACTTTCAGTCTTAAAAAATCCTCCTAAGAGGTCAGTTTGGTATCTAAAAAAGACTTCTCTAAATGAACATTATATAAGTAATATAGAAAATACTTGAACTTGGGGGTGCCTGGGTAGCTCAGTCAGTTAAGTGTCTGACTCCAGCTCAGTCATGATCTCACAGTTCGTGAGTTCGAGTCCCAGGTTGGGCTCTGTGCTGACAGCTCGAAGCTTGGAGCCTGCTTCGGATTCTGTCTCCATCTCTCTCTACCCCTCCCCCACTCACACACTCTCTCTCTCTCTCTCTCTCTCTCTCAAAAATAAACATTAAAAAAAAAAGAAAATACTTGAACTTGAGTTAGGAGGTCTACTATGCAGTTTCTCATTTGACATATTTTTTGAATACTTCCTTGGTGCCAGATATTCTAGGTATAGTAGGTGCTCTGTATTTGTTGATAAACAAAACAGACAAGGTTCCTACTCTAATGGTGCTTACATTCTGGGAAATGAAGAGAAAAGGGCAACAAACAAGTTTAAAACTATATAGAGATAACTACTTCACATCCGTTAGGATGGCTACTATCAAAAACACACACACAGAGGGGCGCCTGGGTGGCTCAGTAGGTTAAGCGTCTGACTTCGGCTCAGGTCATGATCTCACGGTTCGTGAGTTCGAGCCCCGCGTTGGGCTATGTGCTGATAGCTCAGAGCCTGGAGCCTGTTTCAGTTTCTGTGTCTCCCCCTCTCTCTCTGATCCTCCCCTGTTCATGCTCTGTCTCTCTCTGTCTCAAAAATAAATAAAACATTAAAAAAAAAATTAAGAAAAAACACACACACACAGAGAAAATAAGTGTCAATGAAGATGCAAAGATATTGGAACCATTGTGTACTGTTAGTATGAATATAAAATGCTATAGCTGCTATGGAAAACAATATGAAAATTCCTGAAAAAAATAGAATTACTGTGTGATCTAACAATTCTACTTCTGGATATATACCCAAAAGAATTAAGAGCAGGGTCTTGAAGGTACATATGTGCACCTGTGTTTAGAGCTGCATTATTCATGATAGCAAAAAGGTGGAAGCAACCCAAGTGTGGCATCACTGGATGACTCAACGTAAAAAATGTGGTATATTATTAATAATTATATATAAAGCATATATAATATAAAGCATTATATAATAAGCATATATAATACAGTGGAATATTACTCAGCCTCAGAAAATGAAGTTCTGACATGTGCTGTAACACGGATGAACCTTGAAGACATGCTCGGTGAGATAAACCAATCACAGAAAGACAAATACCATGATATGCCAACTTATATGAAGTTCCTAGTATAGTAAAATTCGTAGAGACAGAAAATAGAATAGTTCTCAAGGACTGTGGGGTGAAGAAAATATAGAGGTTTTTTTTTTATTTAATGAGTAGCGTTTTACTTTTGCAAGATAACAAGAGTACTGAAGAGTGGTTGTACAACGATGTGAATGTACTTACTGCCACAGAACTGTACACTTAAAAATGGTTAAGATGGGGCACCTGGGTGGCACAGTTGGTTAAGCATCTGACTCTTGATTTTGGTTCAGGTCATGAGCCCAGGTTCCTGGTATTGAGCCCCACGTCGGGCTCCATGCTCATTGCAGAGATTATCTCCCTCTCCTGCCCCTCCCCCGCTCACACACATACTCCCTTTTTTTTTTTAATTTTTTTTTTTTTAACGTTTATTTATTTTTGAGACAGAGAGAGACACAGCATGAACGGGGGAGGGGCAGAGAGAGGGAGACACAGCATTGGAAGCAGGCTCCAGGCTCTGAGCCATCAGCCCAGAGCCCGACGCGGGGCTCGAACTCGCGGACCGCGAGATCGTGACCTGAGCTGAAGTCGGACGCTTAACCGACTGAGCCACCCAGGCGCCCCCATAGTCTCTTTTTAAAAAAATGAATTAAAAATGTTATTGTGTATATTTTATCACAATGAAAAATCAATGTCAATATATATGGATAAGATAAATTCAATTTGTGATAAGAGCATTAAAGGGGAAAATTAGGGGCACCTGGGTAACCCAGTCGGTTAAGTGTCCAACTTTGGCTCAGGTCATGATCATGATTCATGAATTCTAGCCCCACATCCTGCTCTTTGCTGTCAACACAGATCCTGCTTTGGGTCCTCTGTTCCCCTCTCTCTGCCCCTCCACCACTGACACGTGCCTGTGGTTCCCCTCCCCCCCATCAAAGATTTAAAAAAAAACATTGGGGCGCCTGGGTGCCTTAGTTGGTTAAGTGTCCGACTTCGCCTCAGGTCATGATCTTGCAGTTCATGAGTATGAGCCCCACGTCAGGCTCTGTGCTGACAGCTCAGAGCCTGGAGCCTGTTTCAGATTCTGTGTCTCCCTTTCTCTCTCTGATCCTCCCCCGTTCATGCTCGGTCTCTCTCTGTCTCAAAAATAAATAAATGTTAAAAAAAATTAGAAAAAAACATTAAATTTTTTTTTAAAAAGGAGAAAAATAAAACCATATGATAGTGATTGAGTTTGGGAGTACCACATCATCAGAGTTATCAGATGTAACTTTTGAGCTGAGACATGAATGATAGGAATGAGCTAGCCTTGAGATCTGGGCCAGAGCCTTCCAAGCAGAGGGAAGACTCTAAGGTATACAAAAAGGCCCTAAGGTATAACTGAGCTTGATATGTTCAAGGGACAGAAAAGACCATGTGGCTGGAGTGTAATTAGCATAGATGACAAATGAAGTTTGAAAGGCAAATAGGGACTGGATCCTATAGAGCCTATTATTTTTTATTTTTTTATGGTTGTTCCTACAATATTCTTTTATTTATTTAATTTATTTTTTAAATTTACATCCAAGTTTGCATATAGTGCAACACTGATTTCAGGACTAGATTCCTTAATGCCCCTTACCCGTTTAGCCCATCCCCCACTCCCACAACCCCTCCAGTAACACTCTTTTCTCCATATTTAAGAGTCTCTTATGTTTTGTCTCCCTCCCTGTTTTTATATTATTTTTGCTTCTCTTCCCTTCTGTTCATCTGTTCTATGTCTTAAAGTCCTCATATGAAGTCATATGATACTTGTCTTTCTCTTATTTCTCTTAGGTAGTTCCAAATGGCAAGATTTCATTCTTTTTGATTGCCGAGTAATACTCCATTGTATATATATACCACGTCTTTTTTTTTTTTTTTTTTTAATTTTTTTTTTTTACATTTATTTATTTTTTGAGAGACACAGACAGAGCACAAGTTGGGGAGGGGCAGAGAGAGAAGGAGACACAGAATCTGAAGCAGGCTCCAGGCTCCAAGCTGTCAGCACAGAGCCTGACACGGGGCTCAAACTCACAAACCGTGAGATCATGACCTGAGCCGAAGTCGGACGCTTAACCGACTGAGCCACCCAGACGTCCCAGTATACCACATCTTCTTTATCCATTCATCTGTCGATGGACATTTGGGCTCTTTCCATACTTTGGCTATTGTTGATATTGCTGCTATAAACATTGGGGTGCATGTGTCCCTTTGAAACAGCATACTTGTATTCCTCAGATAAATACCTAGTAGTGCAATTGCCAGGTCGTAGGGTAGTTCTATTTTTAATTTTTTGAGGAACCTCCATACTGTTTTCCAGAGTGGCTGCACCAGTTTGCATTCCCACCAGCAGTGCAAAAGGGTTCCCCTTTCTCCCCATCCTCGTCAACATCTGTTGTTGCCTGAGTTGTTAATGTTAGCCATTCTGACAGGTGTGGGGTGGTGTCTCGTTGTGGTTCTGATTTGTATTTCCCTGATGATGAGTGATGTTGAGCATTTTTTCATGTGTCAGTTGGCCATCTGGATGTTTTCTTTGGAGAAGTGTCCATTCATGTCTTTTGCTCATTTGTTCACTGGATTGTTTTTTGGGTATTGAATTTGGTAAGTTCTTTATAGATTTTGGATACTAACCCTTTATCTGATAGGTCATTTGCAAATATCTTCTCCCATTCTGTCAGTTGCCTTTTAGTTTTGCTGATTGTTTCCTTTGCTGTGCAGAAGCTTTTTATTTTGATGAGGTCCCATTAGTTCATTTTTGCTTTTGTTTCCCTCCGGAGACCTGTTCAATAAGAAGTTGCTGCGGCCAAGGTTAAAGAGGTTTCTGCCTGCTTTCTCCTCAAGGATTTTGATGGCTTCCTGTCTTACATTTAGGTCTTTCATCCATTTTGAGTTTATTTTTATGTATGCTGTAAGACAGTGGTCCACGTTCATTTTTCTGCATGTCGCTGTCCAGTTTTCCCAGCACCACTTGCTGAAGAGACTGTCTTTATTCCATTGGATATTCTTTCCTGCTTTGTCAAAGATGAGTTGGCCATACGTTTGTGGGTCCATTTCTGGGTTCTCTGCTCTGTTCCGTTGATCTGAGTGTCTGTTCTTGTGTCAGTAACATACTGTCTTGATGATTGTAACTTTGTAATACAGCTTGAAGTCCGGTATAGGGCCCTATAATTGATGATGAAAAAATATATTGGACAGTTTTGTCTTTGTCTATCAAATAAACATGCAAATTTTACCTTTTCATGATGGAAAGCTAAGAGAAAAAAGGGATTCAGTTGGGTATTTTAGGGAGATGGAATTTCTTCAGTATGCATGATGGTTACTTATATACAAAGCTCTACGTAACATGGCTGCTGCCTAACTCTCCTATCATCTCAAGATTGTTTCACCTTATTAGGACCTTTGCCCTGGTTTTGTTCACAACCCAAAATGATCTTCTGCTATGTTTGCATTGCTTGCTCCTTTTTGTCATGGAGATACTGGCTTGAATTTCACCTCCCAGAGGCTTTCCCAGGCCACCAGACCTAAGGTAGCCATCCAGTCATTTTCTTAAGACATCAACTTCTTAATTCTCTATATAGTGCCAGTTATTATATTTTTAATTGTTTATTTGGAGATTTTATTTATTATTTGGTGACTTACTTGGAGATTTACTTACACTGTAAGCTCTAGGAAAGCAGAGACCTTTGTTTATTTACTACTTTGTCTTCACCTAAGTTTTCTCACATCTAGTAGATACTCAGTAACTCTTTGTTGAATGCATGAATAAATATTTCAGCTCAACAGAGGTCATTTTTTTTTTTTAATTTTTTTTTTAAAATGTTTATTTATTTTTGGGACAGAGAGAGACAGAGCATGAATGGGGGAGGGTCAAAGAGAGAGGGAGACACAGAATCTGAAGCAGGCTCCAGGCTCTGAGCTGTCAGCACAGAGCCCGACGCAGGGCTCGAACTCACGGACCATGAGATCATGACCTGAACCGAAGTCGGACGCTTAACCGGCTGAGCCACCCAGGCGCCCCTCAACTGAGGTCATTTAGCTAACACTTAAAATTTGGTATGTCTAAGCACAGAAGGAAACAAAAATTTTTTCCTGAGGTAAAAAGTGTTAAAGAATCCATGCTACCTTTCAGATTTTATTCACTTAATTTAGGGTAGAATTTGCAGTTAGAAATATTGAAATGTTTTTGTGAACTTGAACAGGTCCTAACTAAGTTATAAGTGAACCCAATTAGACTGCAACTGGTCAGCTATTCTCATTTGGGCTATAACCTAGATTTCTTAAATTTGAGAATTTCTCAGTATCTGACTAGGAGGTCAGATGTTTGGTACTTAGAATTTATTACTTGTTCATGTACTCCTCTACAAATTATGCTCTTTGCTCTCCTGCTTAATGTGGTTGCTCCGTACTCCCATTTTACCTTCCAAAGAATTTTAAATTCTTAGGAGAAAACATTTCTCATCATAGCCCCAGGTTAATGTTCTTTATAATTTATATCATGATGTAGTAATAATGATCCTCTTGAAGGCTAAATAAATATATTCAATTTCAATTAATCTTTTGATGCAACCCCTCCTATGTGAGTTGAGGAAAACATTTAAAAGGGACAAAAAAGTCCGTGACTGGAAAGAGAAGGAAAAAACATTAGAAAAAATACAGACTATTTTGTATTGAAAGGGTTAAACAGTGTAGTGTCTCAGTACTTAGAAGAGAGTACTTAGAAGAGAAAGGGGGTGAGGGGTGCCTGGGTGGCTCAGTGGTTGAGCGTCCGACTTAGGCTCAGGTCATGATCTCACAGCTGGTGAGTTCTGTCCTCGCATCAGGCTCTGTGCTGACAGCTCAGAGCCTGGAGCCTGCTTCGGATACTGTGTCTCCCTCTCTCTGCCCCTAACCCACTCACATTCTGTCCCTGTCTCTCTGGAAAATAAATAAACATTAAAAAAAATTAGAAAAAAAAAAAAAGGGAAGAAGAGAAAGGAGGTGCAAGAGGTAGAATATTATGGAGGAGGAGCACTGCCTGTTTAGCCTCTGGGCATTGTGAGCCTATGAATGGTTTTAATGGACCCCAGAAGAAAGTAGATTAATGGTCTGTCAACTAGGCTTAAGGGATAAGACGATTTTTTTGTGTTTTTGTGTTTTCTAAACTGTTTTAGTTATCTAGCCCATTTCACCTCAGTAGGGAAGTGTGATGTAGGTGGATCCTATACGTGGCATAATTTCACCTATATATAGTTAAACTCTTACACAGGCTAGCCAAGTCACTGCATCTTCTGCTTGGTTTTTGTTTTGTTTTTGTTTTTTTGCATTTTCTGCCTTTAAAATGTAAGGCTACCAGTGACTCTGCTACTTGAGAATAAGAGATATTTGCTTACTTTATTTGCAAAGTGGATGTTTCTCAGACTTAACTGCTAAGTTATCCTAGAGCTAGGTATATATCACTGAGCAAAACAGACAAGCATCCTTATGCATTTGGAATTTACTTTGTAGTGGGGAGAGATAGATGAAAACAATAAGGACAGAGTATTAATTAGATGGGTAAAAGGTGCTGTAGAGAAATATAAAGCCAGGGACAGGAGTTTAGGAGTGTTGGAGGCTGAATAGGTTTTAGTTTACAATGGGATGATCAGGGAGAGCACCATTGAGAAGATGACATTTGAGTAAAGACCTAAAGGAGATGAGAAAGGGAGCCAGGAGGATATCTGGGGAAAGAATGTTCTAGGCAGAGTGAATAACACTAATACATCCAATACATCCTGGGTAGGAGTTATAAATACGTACAGTCTCTTTGAGGGGGTAGTTTAACCATTATAAATTCATGTACTCTTTGATCCAGTGAATCTGCTTCTAGGAATTTAACCTACAGATCTATTCAATCATGGGCAAAGTGACATTAATACAAGGTTGTTTATTGCGGGATCATTTATAACAGCAAGAAACTGGAAACAAATGTCTATCATTTGTGTCTAGTAAAATAAATTATAGTACATCCATGCGGTGAAACTCTATACAGCTATAAAAAAGACTGAGGTAGCTAGCTTTTTATGTATTTTGGCATAAATTATCTTTAAATTATATTCAATGACAAGAAAATACAAAAGAGCCTATGCATATGCTGCCATTTGGGGAGAAAAGAAAGAAAAAATATGTAATTGCTTGTTAATGCAAAATACATAGACAAAAAACTGAAACATCCTATAGGGAGGAAACTGGGTAACTAAAGACAAAGGAAGAAAACTTTTCATTGTGTATCCTTTTGAACTTTTTTTTAAGATTTTATCTTTTTATTAAAATATTTTTTTAATTTATTTTTTTGAACGTTTTACTTATTTTGAGAGAGAGAGTGCAAGCAGGGGTGGCAGGGGAACAGAGAATCCAAAGTGGGCTTTGGACTGACAGCAGTGAGCCCAACGTGGGGCTCAAACTCATGAACCGTGAGATCATGACCTGAGCTGAAGTTGGACACTCAACTGACTGAGCGACCCAGGTGCCCCAAGCCCTGAGGTCAAGAATCGCATGCTTCTCTGTCTGGCCAGGCACCCTCTTTTTGAACTTTGAATATGTGAATGATTGCGATTGCCTTCTCAAAAATTAGAAATTTGTGTTGGTATAATCTTTCATCTTATCTTTTAAGATGGAATTGTCAGCCACCTGAAGAAGCAGGCTGGACCAGCTTCCGTTCCTCTCAGGACTGAGGAAGAATTTGAGAAGTTCATTAGTGATAAAGATGCTTCTGTGGTGGGTAAGTAGCAAATATTTGATTATACAACAAAATCATCAACTCGGTTTCAAAAACCCTCTAATATCTGAGTAAACGACAAAGTTAAAACAGTTTAGGAAACCTCAAGGGCACTTGAAAAAACACCTCATAGATTTAGGTCGGCATCACTATAATGTGGAAAAAATTGGTTTTATTTGAGTGGCTTTGTGTTCTTACAAATAAAGATTTAATTTCAATTAAACACCCAAAATAGGAAAACACCTTTTTCTATAACATCTCAAATTCTGAGATTTAAACTCAATAGAGTAGTTAAGATTGAAAATAATGTTTTAAGGTGGGAGGACACTAGTAAATAATAAACCTGTTTTCACAGTAGTAGGGGATTTAGTTCTTGAGATTAAATTGCTAGGATCTGTGTATATTTATACAGCAACCTTTGCTTTCTCAGGTGTTGCGGTATCTCATTTTATCCTTAAAACAACTTGAACGAACTAAACACATTCTACATCTGGAGTGTTCTTTATTTTGTTTAAAATTTTTTTTTTTTTCAACGTTTTTTATTTATTTTTGGGACAGAGAGAGACAAGAGTATGAACGGGGGAGGGGCAGAGAGAGAGGGAGACACAGAATCGGAAACAGGCTCCACCGAGCCATCAGCCCAGAGCCTGACGCGGGGCTCGAACTCACGGACCGCGAGATCGTGACCTGGCTGAAGTCGGACGCTTAACCGACTGTGCCACCCAGGCACCCCTCTTTATTTTGTTTTAAATTAATGTGTAATACATTTGACTTAAAAAATGAATTTAAACCTATAACTGTGCTTCTCTCAGTCTTATTATAATAAAACTTAACTTTCTGGCAGTAGAAGATGGTTTATAATTTAAATTTGATTAAAAGCTACTTCTTACCGTCTGGATATTACTGATTCTGTATATTTTCAAAGCGTTAACTATAAGCAGACATTTAAGAAACAGGTAGGTTTTTTGGGGTGCCTGAGTGCTTAGTCGGTTGAGCATCTGACTTCAGCTCAGGTCGTGATATCACAGTTCATGGGTTCAAGCCCCACATCGGGCTCTGTGCTGACAGCTCAGAGCCTGCAGCCTGCTTCGGCTTCTGTCTCCCTCTCTCTCTGCCCCTCCTCTGTTTGTGCTCTGTCTCTCTCAAAAATAAACATTAAAAAATAATAATAATAAGACCTGAACTCTGACAAATTCTCTCCCTTGACTCCCTTGGACAAACATTTTTTAAAGGGTAGGGGGAAAATTCTCTTAAGTTATTTTGTCATATATCCTAGGTAGTCATGGCAAAGCAGGCCTAGTCCTCTTGTCTATCTCACTTGGCTTATTTGTAAATAGAATTAAGGTTATGGAAAAAAATTTTTAAGTTTGAATATGTTTCAATACTGTTTCTTCCTGGTGTTTGACACTTTTTGTACAGGTTTTTTCAAGGATTTATTCAGTGATGCTCACTCTGAGTTTCTAAAAGCAGCCAGCAACTTGAGGGATAACTACCGATTTGCACACACCAATGTGGAGTCTCTGGTGAACAAATATGATGATAATGGAGAGTAAGTGACTGAGTTGACTATCTTTGTAGATTTCTGTACCAAATACTAATTGTGTGAACTGGTGATTTTTAGGCCCAAAAGATTTACTGAACACTTGCTAGGCATTAAGCCAACTACTAGAAACTATTGCTGCCTTTGAGGTCCATCTAGTAGAGGGAGACAGTGAATATGTAAAAAAATGTAAGTGTCAAGTGGGCAAGTGTCAAGTGTTATAGACATATTCAGGGCATGCGGGAAGAACAGAGGGAGTGATTTTTTTCTTTGATGATGGGGAGTAGTATCAGAAAAAACTTCTGGGGAACCTGAGTGGCTCAGTTGGTTAAGCATCTTGCTCTTGATTTCAGCTCAGGTCATGATCTCACAGTTCGTGAGACTGAGCCCTGGGTTGGGCTCTGCGCTGATAGTGTGGATACTGCTTGGGATTCTCTCTCTCCCTCTCTCTGCCCTTTCCCATTCCCTTTCACCCCTCCTTCTCCCTCTCTAAATGAATGAATGAATGAATGAATGAATGAATGAATAAATAAATAAACTTTAAAAAAAAAGGAAGAGAAAAAACTTCGTAGAGGACATAATTCTTGAGGTATGTTTTGAAAGATAAGTTTTGGCAGTTGGAATAAAAATTAATCTAGATTTAAAGAAAAATTTATACCAGATAGAGCAGCAGGAGTGAAGGCCCCAGGTAATGAAATAATTTAGGAATGTTGAGATCTGTAGTACTGCTGGAGTATCGTTTGTAAATGATGTCATAGTGAAAGATCAGAAACCAAATTATAGAAGACTTTGGAAATGCATACAAAAGAATTAAAAACAATTTTTTTTACTGTTTATTTTTTATTTTTGAGAGAGGCAGAATGCAAGCGGGGGAGGGGCAGAGAGAGAGGGAGACACAGAATCTGAAGCAGGCTCCAGGCTCTGAGCTGTCAGTACAGAGCCTGATGCGGGGCTCAAACTCAAGAACTGCAGGATCATGACCTGAGCCGAAGTTGAATGCTTAACCAACTGGGCCACCCATGTGCCCCAAGTACACACAAAAGAATTTTTATTTTATCTTTTAGACATTTCAGAGCCATTAAAGGCTTTGAGCTGGTGAGTAATGTGATTTTGTATTTCAGAAGAAAAGTTGCTGGAACCCATGTGATGATGGTTTGAAGGGGGAGAAATGGCAAGGGAGTTAGAGTCTAAACTAAGTGTGATCTCTCAGAGACTAAATTAAGGCAGCATTAGGGTCACGGAGAAGAAGGAGAGAGTATAGAAAATATAAACGTTAGGATTTAGTCCCTAGCCGTGTGTGAAAAGAGGAAAATCTAGAGTGAGTCTAGGTTTTTAAAAACTTGGATGACTGGGTCAACCATAGTTATCATCGAGCTAGTAAAGATGAATAGTAACAAATTTAAATATGAAGGGAATGATGATGAGTTCCTTTTGGCACAGTGAGTGTGAAGTTTTTGAGACAACCATGTAGTGAAGATCCAGTAGACAATTGGATGATTGAGACTAGAATTCAGGAAAGGTTCTGAACTAGAGATAAACATTTATGGATCAAGCACACGTAAATAATTACTGAAACCATGAGACTAGAAGAGATCACTCAGGGTGAGCATATAAAGAAGAAAGGTGTGCCAAGAGCTACTGTTATTGATTTATATTTAACAAACTATGTAGTGTTTACTGTGTGCTATTTACTGCTAACTCACTTAATCTTCCTAACAACTGGTGAGACACATCTGTTATTATCCTCATTTTATAGAGGAGAAAGTATTCAAAGAGGTTAATTTCCCTAGCTTCACAGTAGGTAAATGTCAGAACTAGGATTTGAACCTAGAAAGTCTAGATGCAAAGTTGTAAGCTTGACTAACTTCTAGATTAAGACATACCAGGTCTGTAAATGAATGTGGAGCCACCTGTGGGTCATTAAGCACTTCACCCATTAGTCTGTTAACCATAGATGTATTTATTATGGCTGCCTTTAAAGTGGCCTATCAGCTTCTGATTAGAAGTCTTACTGAGAAGACCTTACATGAAAGGGGTCTTAAGGTCATCACGTGTACACCAAGGTCATAACATCATTAAAGAGTGTATTTGGAATTGTTGGATTTCTATTTTGGGGGGAATAACTGCTCTGAAGTTTGTAACTACACTAAAAAAAAACAAATCTTAGCCCTGTTCACATTTTTGTTTGCCCAGCATGTTTGTATTAGGTTCCCTTTTGTTATGTAGTTTCCCTGTGTGCTATAAAATGCCTATGTTTTAATTAACATAAAGTCTGTGGTTAATACTGGAAGAGTGAGAGTGGGATATAAGGAATTAAAGGTGCTGACACCTAGGGGTGCCTGGGTGGCTTAGTTAAGTCACTTCGTTCAGTGACTTCGGTTCAGGTCATGATCTTGTGTCATGATCTTGTGGTTTGTGAGTTCGAGCCTTGTGTTGGGCTCTGTGCTGACAGCTTACAGCTTGGAGCCTGCTTCAGATTCTGTGTCTCCCTCTCTCTGCTCCTACCCTGCTTGCACTCTGTCTCTCTCTCTCTCTCTGTCTCAAATATAAACATTAAAAAAAAAAAAAATTCTAATAAAGGTGCTGACACCTAGCCAAAAACAAGTGATAAAATTCTGTGTGGGTGTATGTGCAGTGTGGGGAGGAGGAATGAATGACGGTGAACCTAGAGGTGAGAGATTAGTAGTTAAAATAGTGGTATTTTCTGGGAAAGGTGATACTTGATATAAACCTGTGACTCAGACCAAATTGGGGTTTAGTTTTAGCAGAACAAGTTTAGAAATTAAAGAAGGAATTTGTTTCAAGTGTTCAGTGGAGTGAGGAAAGCTGGTTTAGGTAGAGGGGCAAAATAGTACCAGCAAGAAAAAAAGTGGTAAAACTTGGTTTATTGGGATAGAGAAGTCTAGGACAGGATGAACTCAAGCTAAACATTACTTATAATTGTATACCCACCTTTGGAATTTTTCAGCTGGAAGGAATCTTAAAGGTATTTTCTGTAGTGAAATAATTCTCTATGTGGGAAAGCAGGGCAAGTTACCTTCCAGTAAGAGCAAGCTCTGCTTTATTGTGCATCTTGGAATTTGGGGGTAAGTTGGGTTCTGTTACTATTTTTAAAGGTTTGGAAATTAATCCTCTACTCTAACCCCCTTAAATCCCTTTTTGCATTGATGGAAAAACTGAAGCCCAAAAGGATTCCATTGATCATGGTGGGGCTAGAATTAGAACCACAGTCTCCTAACTTTCCAACTCAAGGTTTATTAAACTATATCCAATTATTGCACTTGAGATTAAGGTGGTTAGCCAAGTCTGTGGTCATGTTGCCAAGTCTGTGGTCCCAGAAAAGAGTCCTTATGTGCTTAAATGGTGACAGTAAAAGCAGCAAGAGTAGATGGTCTGAGCTTTAAATAAAAGATTGAAGACTGTTCTCCTGCCTACCTACTAATACCTTCTTTTTAAGGGGTATCACCTTGTTTCGTCCTTCACATCTGATGAACAAATTTGAGGACAAGACTGTGGCATATGTAGAACAGAAAATGACCAGTGGCAAGATTAAAAAATTTATCCAAGAAAACATGTGAGTACCTTGGTTGGGATTTCTTGGCTTCATTTTAGTTTGCTTACCTCACTTATTAAGCAGACCCACGTTTTGGATTAAATAGCCTCATTCAAAGGATTGAACAATAATAGTTGAAGTTTATATTAAAGCAGTAATGTGTGGAACCTAGAACTCTTAGAGGGTATATTGTTCTGTACTTTTCTTTATGTTGAATTTTCTTTTGCTTTTCTAAGTGCTATCAGTTACTTTGTGATAATTCCATAACCTAGCTGAACCTGCCAGATTTGATAATGGATTATTTATTTCAGTTTTGGTATCTGCCCTCACATGACAGAAGACAATAAAGATTTGATGCAGGGGAAGGACTTACTTGTGGCTTACTATGATGTGGACTATGAAAAGAATGCCAAAGGTTCCAACTACTGGAGAAACAGGTAATAAGGATAATTTTTCCCTTTCATAAACAAGTTTGCCTAATATATAAACACTTTCTTCTAAATATCCTCTTACAGTGTATGATGTCACAGCCAATTAGAATGGGAACAGTTGGCTCCCAAAAACCACATTTAAAGCTGTTAAGGACAAATAACATAAACTATTTACATAATCTGTTGGGCATATCTTCCATAGGTATTCCTTTGCCTGTGACATAGTTGATTCCTAACCTCCCAGTAAAAATGCAAACGTGATCTAGAATTTGTTTAAAATATTGTGCCTATTTGCCCATCAAGATTCTTAGAGCATTTTACCCTTATAAATTTTTTCAGATCAGTCATTATGCCTGCAATATTTTAGTTATATTACAGTATAACAAGATTCATTGGGAATGGACTATTTGGTACCACCAGTTTGGCAGTGAAATTCAGTAAGACCTAACAGTGTACCATGATTCTGTGTCAGTGGCCAAGAATGTAGTTTAGACTGATTCCAGAGGGCTGGTGGGCTGTAAAATTTAGTCTTTGCTTTCTAGCTTCTTGATTTCAGAAGTGGTTTACCACCATGATATAAATCTTGGTGTAAATATGTCTTATTTCCCACAGAGTGATGATGGTAGCAAAGAAATTCCTAGATGCTGGAAACAAACTCAGCTTTGCTGTAGCTAGCCGCAAAACCTTTAGCCATGAACTTTCTGATTTTGGCTTGGAAAGCACTGCTGGAGATATTCCTGTTGTTGCTATCAGAACTGCAAAAGGAGAGAAGTTTGTCATGCAGGAGGAGTTCTCGTGAGTTACAAGTTAATGTGGGTTTGGGAGTGGATTCTGCAAAGAAATGTAAAGCCTTTTACGCTACTGAGAATTTATAAAGAAGAACGTTAGAATGTGAAGATAGGTCTTCTAGCCAAGATGTATGATTGTCATTTTTCTTAGTTAATTTTAGGGACTTTAAGGATCACAATCCTTAATAAATTCTGAAAATTAGCAAAAGGATGGCAGCTTGGAATACTTACATGATTGTTTCTACCTTGCTATTAAAAATAGTACATCGAGAACATTGAATGGTCTCTTGAGATTGATGTAATTTCAAACCATTGCAACCCCCTCTCATCCCTGTAAAATGTCTTTTATTCTTTGAATACTTACTGGCCTAAAGTGAACTCAGGGAATGGAAATATCTTAAAACCCCACAAAATTAGGACTTTTCACTTTCTGAGACTTGGAGAGAAAAGTCTTCCTTGTGAGGAAATCAGTAAAACAAGATACTGTAAATAGGTGGTATTTTTCAGAGCAAAAAAGACCTGACCTGGTTCTTCTGCAGAAGTGACTTTCCAGAAAACCAGTGTTTTCTTCCATCTCTGACCTTTCTGATTCACAAAGAATATGCTACAAATATAGGAGGTGGTTGGGTTTTTTGTTCAGTCAGTAGATCTGCATATTGAGAGATAAGGTCCTCCTGTTTTTAACTTCCAGTTTCTAACCTTGAAACTGGAGCTAGAATATGAAACTAAAAAATTGCTTTTAATCCTCTCAATAGAAGATTAACAAACCTGACCCTTGTCTTTCAATTGCAGACGTGATGGCAAGGCTCTTGAAAGATTCCTGCAGGATTATTTTGATGGCAACCTGAAGAGATACCTGAAGTCTGAGCCCATCCCAGAGAGCAATGACGGGCCAGTAAAGGTGAGGTGCCCATAGCTTCACCAAGGCTCTAAGCAGCTGCCTCTCCTCATTGTCCCCCGATCTTAGTTTTATTGAGATATAATTGACTCTCCTCATTTCTTAACCGACTGAGCCACCCAGGTGCCCCTTCTTCTCGTTTCTCATATTCCAAAAATGCTTCGTCTAAGTGAAGACCTTGTTGGCTGTCATGTTTTTGGTTTTGTTTGTCCTCCTCTCCCTGAGTCATAAAATAAGCATTGGCAGAGCTCATGATGCTCAAGGGGCAAGAGTATAAAATCTTCATAGAATTTATTTTGAGAGAGAATGTGCACAAGTGGGGAAGGGGCAGAGAGAGAAAGGGAGAGAGAGAATCCCAGGCTCCACTGAGCATGGAGCCCAATGCGAGGCTCAGGCTCATGGCCATGAGGTCATCACCTGAGCTGATATCCAGAGTCAGACACTTAACCGACTGAGTCACCCAGGTGCCGGCTTCATAGAATTTTTGTTAGTATTTATATTAGAACTAAGTTACTCTTCAGGGTAGAGCAAGCTAACCTCTAAGAATAGTTTTGAGATTGTTGCTTTGAGATTAAGGAAGGGTTGGGTAGCACTTATTTCCTATGACTTACTGAACAAAGTTTGACAGGTGACAGACCTGGGAATGAGTTGTTTCTGGAAAATGGTCAGAAACATCTTTAATATAGTCTGTAGATGCTATTTGGGTTTCAGTGACATATTTTCAGGGACAACACAGCACATTTTGATAGGGTTTAGGTGCAGAAACAAATACAGCATGTGGTGAATTTTTATTCTTCATCTTGCCTTACCAACTAGAGAATCTTTGGTGTATTCCAGGTAGTGGTAGCAGAGAATTTTGATGAAATAGTGAATGATGAAAATAAAGATGTGCTGATTGAATTTTATGCTCCTTGGTGTGGTCACTGTAAGAATCTGGAGCCTAAGTATAAAGAACTGGGAGAGAAGGTAAGTCTGAACCATATTCTGAAGATAAATATTGAGTTGGGAAGTTGACACATAATTCAGCATTGGCTAGTTACCCTAATTAATTCAGTACCTGTGTCCTGGTAGATTTTTTTTTTTTTCCAGCTGTCTACTCTTTATTTTCTCCTGGCTGACCCGCTAGTGTCTCTAGCCTGTGCAGTGCCTCAGATACCTATTTTTGATATTCCACTCCTTAGACTCAATCTAGATTGTGGTTAAAAGTATCCAGGCTTCTGAATTTTGGTAATGGCGTGTATGAATCCATTATGTTTCCCTTGTAATGTCTTATGGAAGTCAGGTAATTTTGAAGGTAGCTATAAACAGAGTCTTAATATGTAGAAACCAAGAGAGAAATGGATGCCTTTGGAAAGCTAGATATTATGTAAAGTGTCACTACACTTCCTACTGGAGCAGAACTTATCCAGGTGTTTAAAAATGAGGTTATTTTAAGTGTTGATTTGACTAAGTGTCCCTTGGTCACCAGAAACTTTAAAGGTCTAACCTTTTTTATTAACAGCTCAGAAAAGACCCAAATATTATCATAGCCAAGATGGATGCTACAGCCAATGATGTGCCTTCTCCATATGAAGTCAGAGGGTAAGTAGATTAAAAGCTAATAAAAGTGTCTAGGCAATTGATAGGAAAAAGTAAGCTTGCAAACCATTTATTAGGCATAGTTTAGGGAGTGGATCCCTCACTGCACTTGAGCATGGAACCAGATGCCTTTTTGGCTTAGAGTTCTGCTGCAAGGGTCCACATGACTGGCACAGATTTGTGAGCTTTGATAGGATGTAACCTAGCCACTGATAGAGAGTGGTATCTGGTCAGAAATAGAAATCATGAAGAGAAGTTATTCCCAGAAAGTTATTGGGGAAGTATATGTTGGACTTACCCTGGAATCTGAAAATGAGTTCACTTTTTTTTTTTTTTTTTACCCAGTTTTCCTACCATCTACTTCTCTCCAGCCAACAAGAAGCTAAACCCAAAGAAATACGAAGTAAGTGCGTTGTCTCATCTCCCCACAGATACACACATACACATACATATTCAGTTCTTTAAATTTTACTTAACTGGAAACTTCAGTTTCATAGTCAAATGTATGTGGTTGCTAACGTGCTTTTATAAACTCAAAAGTCTTCCTATTGGGGAGAAAAAATCCAGGGTTCTTTAAAAGGTTAAATTTTCAGAGTAATCTTTCTGTTTTCAGGGTGGCCGTGAATTAAGTGATTTTATTAGCTATCTACAGCGAGAGGCAACAAACCCCCCTATAATTCAAGAAGAAAAAGCCAAGAAGAAGAAGAAGGCACAGGAGGATCTCTAAAGCAGCAGCCAAACACGCCACTTTGTAAAAGGACTCTTCCACCAGAGATGGGAAAACCATTGGGGAGGACTGGGACCCATATGGGATTATTACTCTCAGGGCAGAGAGGACAGAATGGATATAATCTGAATCCCGTTAAATTTTCTCTAAACTGTTTCTTAGCTGCACTGTTTATGGAAATACCAGGACCAGTTGATGTTTGTGGTTTTGGGAAAATTATTTGTGTTGGGGGTAATGTTGTGGGGGTGGGGGGGATTGAGTTGGGGGGTTATTTTCTAATTTTTTTTGTACATTTGGAACAGTGACAATAAATGAGCCCCCTTTAAACTGTCTTTTTTCCAGGAGATAGGGAACCAAAGATTTTTTAGATCAGCACTGTCCAATAGAATTTTCTGGAATCTTGGCAATGTTCCATAATTTTCATTGTCTAACACAGGTAGTTACTGAACATTTGAAATGTAACTAAGAACTACATTTTAAAATTTCATTGATTTCAATAGTCACACCTAGAGCTACTGGCTTACCATATTGGTCAATTGCTGCTATAGACCAGCTAACTAGGTCCATAGTCATCACCTATAAATCCATTCTACCTTTCGTCATTTTCTGTCTTTACATGTTTATTGCCCAGGCCCCTGGCCTGATGACAACAACAGGTGAGGGACTTTTTTTGTTGGGTCTGTTTCAGGCCCTGCCCATACCCTAAGGATGGGTTACTGTTTACCCTTGTCATGCAACTGAGCATGTTTATACCTCCCAAGGCTAGTCTCTGCCCAAAAGTGCCCTGTATGGGTGTGGCATCAGGTTGGGGTTCCATCCAAGTTGTTTCAGGAATTGCTGACACTGCTGGGTGCACCTCTCTCCCCCACAGCCCAGGTGTGGCCCATTAACTTCCTTCTCCAGTGGAACTGGGAAAGGCATATCATTCCTGGTTGTGAATGAAGCATCCACTTTCTTCTGCAACAGTGGGGGAAAAGAAGGATAAGACTGACATGATCTTTTGTTCAAATGAATTTCCCTGTTTTTTGGGTAAATCCAAATCCTATCTGTATTTAAAGTTTTTAGTACTAGATAATTCCAGATAGGAGCCCTATTTGTAGATGATCCTCAACCTCTATGGGTTGAAAAAGAGAACTTTATTCCTGTTGTAATCTCTAGCTGCAAATTATAAGATGGATTTGATAGAGCCTTAATAGCAAAATACATAGCAAGATCATCCTTAGTGCTTTGAAAAAGTAAAGATGCCTAACCATAACCTTGAAGATTCTAATACATAAGACCTGGGCTGGGATCTGGGGATCTAATTTTTCAGAGCACCCAAGAAATGGTACAAATAGATAGTCGTGGGTAATAACTATTGCCTTGAAGAGTTTAAGGAAAGCATACAAACTTATACAGAGGACACAGAAGCAATCAGTTTTCATTTTTTAGCCATGTTTGTAAAAGAATTCACTTTTAGTACATGGGGAACAACTAAGCCCTTTCCCATTATATCCAGGTGTATTACAAGTTTTAGCTCTGTTACCAAAAGTTCTCTCTACTGTTGCTTTAGGGAGGCTACCAGGCTAAATTCTAATGTTCTCAAGGTATCTTGTCCTGGGAAGGGTGTCATTTCTCAGGATTTGAAAATGACTTGGCTGAACTAAAGATGAAGAAGCCAAGCCTCTGCTACTCTTCCTAGTCTCCTGGGCACAGTTGTGGAATCTTGGCACTGTGCCCACATCCTAAAAAGTAAAATGCGACAATGAAAGTGAAATCTTAAAGAGAACAGAAGAGCTCTCGTACTTGCCACCGTGGACTCAGCAATAAGAAGAGCAGACAATTGCACTCTGCAGTTTATAGTTGCTTTGTTCCTTCATATCTCACTGAGCAGAGAGAAGGTAAAGAGCCTTCTGATAGCTTCAGCTGCCCCTGTTTTTTTCCTCAAACTCCAGGATGAGACCTTTAATGTGGGACAATTTCTGATGCAGGTACTCACAGCGACGCTTTTCTTCCCTGTAACCTGGATACCGCTGCAAAGAAAAAGCATCCACATCAAAAAAAAAGAAAAAAAAAAAAAAAGATCTACCATTTCTACCTTCTTGCTACCATTCCCAGACCTTATCTTACCTTCCTGAACTTCTTATATTCCTGGACTATTTTTTCTTCCAGCACCTGAAACAAAGAAAATGCTAGCACCAAGTTGAACCTTGAGAAAAAACTTTTCTTTCTTTTCTTTTTTTAAGCTTACTTATTTTGAGAGAGAAAGTGGGAGAGGGGCAGAGAGAGAATCCCAAGCAGGCTCCGCACTATCTGTACAGAGCCTGAGGAGGGACTCAAACCCAAAAACTATGAGATCGTGACCTGAGCTGAAGTTGGACACTTAAGTGACTGAGCCGCCCAGATGCCCCAAGAACTCCAGTTTTTGAAGGGAGAGCAGTAACTTCCCATCTCATTCTATCAAATGATAGAGATTACTTTTTCTCAAAACAGACTTGGCTTGCCACTTTGGTTACCAGTCTTCTGAGCAAATTAGCAGGGAGTTTATGGCCAGTAAGGCTAGAAAGTCAGCTTGGGTCCAGTCCTTACCTTATGTTCTGGAGTTCCTTGCTGAACTCTCTTGATCTCTGCTCCCAGCTCTCTGAACCTTTGGCTTGCAGCCCCAACACGAGCATGGAGGATGCGGTATTCAGTATAATCCATCTCAAAGTCCTGCTCATAAACATGTTGCTGCTCTGCACTGTGGATGGTTGTGTATTGCCTGCCAGGAGCAGAATTGTCACCTTTAATTTCATTGCCCCTAAAAGCTTCTAGGTCACAGGAAGTTTATCTTAATATCTCCTATGTACAAGGCTTGATAAAATTGGAAGTAGCAGGGGACTCACAGGAGATAATCTGGTACTTCTTCAGGGCTTGGGGATTCAGAATCTAGGAAGGAATCAAAAGGACAGAAAAGTGATTAGGTGTTTTTCCAACTAGAGCAGTTTTTCCCTTCTCTCATTTAACTCACCTGCTTGAACTGAGGGACTGTGTTCCAGCCTGGAGCCCATGTCTTCATCTTTATCTTCTTGCTCCCAATCTCCCTCTTGCAGGTCCTCACTGGGCAGTGCTTGTAGGGCACTTGGAGCTAAAGGCAGGGTTCTGAGCCTCTTTTCTTTTAGTTTTCTAGTGGTTGCAGGTGCTGGACGCTTCTATTGGGGAAAATGTCACATAAACAGTAAGCCAGAGGTGTATTCTGCACTTCTTTTGAAAATTAATTTCATAGAATGAACTCTGGGAGCATCAGAATAAAGGCTCCTAATTTTAAACTTTAGCCTGATCGAACAAAGATCTCTTGGAAAATCCGCTGCTAAAATCCCTGGACAACTCACCTTGTCCAAATGTTTCTGGCTAGCTGAGGAAGGCAGTGCCTGATCAGGTTCTCTGTTTGGAAGATGGGTCTGGTTTCTAGGATATTTGAAGAGGGAATGAGAGAGATGAAGGCCAAGGTAGGGCTAGATCTCTTATTAAAGCATTTAGAGTGGAGATTAGAAAGAAAGGCAATTCCAGAGAGATTCCCAGGTTAGTCCCACCCTGCCCCAGGTACCTCACTTCCCACTGTGCCATGTGTTCCTCTGAGGATCCTGGGAGTGACTGTCTTTGGCTGCTTGCCAGTGGATCTGGCACCTGGCAGGGAAAGTGGCAGGGGCACTTGGCTCTCTGGGCTTCAGGCTGTGCCCCACCTTATTCCAGCTACATGCAGTTTGTGGCCTCACCTCTTTTAGTGCCATTTGTGGCTGTGAAACTGTGTCTTCCTCAGAATAGTCTATGTTCTGCCAACTCTCAGGATCTCTGGCACTGTCAGTTAGGTTGTGTCTCTGAACTGAAGATGGGGCAGGGATGGAATCCATGGCTGCCCAAATAGTGAGGCGTTCCCTGAGTGGGCCCAGGCAGTGTAGGTGGTTAGGCCCAGATCTGGAAAGGGGTGGTGGAAAAAAATCCCAGGAGGGTGAACTTTTAAGTACCTCTGGAATCAGCCTCCCCAACTTTCCACAAACCCTTTTTACCTGCTACCGGTTCCCCCTTACCTGCCTAAGCGTTGGTACACAAGGTCCAAGCCACCAGGGCCCTCTTGGGCACACTGGGACACTATGAAGGAGAAGAGGCAGGACCAGCCAGGTCCTGGGAACCTTAGATACTAGAGGCAAAAGGAGAACCATAAGCTCCATGAAGTCAGCCCCTCCCCCTCCTTCCATTGCCATTCTTCCCTCAGCCAGCCCTAAGATTGAAGATGGGTCCCATGGGGCTCGTTAGTACACCAGGTGCAGCTGGGCTTGAGTTCCCCAGGAGAATGAGACGACACAGTCTCCTCAACCGCAGCCTCCTGGGACCACAACCCCAGCAGCCCCCTCCGCCCCACTCGGAGTTCAGTTCTCGGAACTTCCTCAGACGGTGACTGCTGTCAGCCTTCCCGCCTTGGCCGCACCTGCCCAAAGCCTACTTCTGTTCTCCCCGCACCCCACCTCTTTCACACAACCTAGGCCCTTACTTACCCCTCGGTTGCCTTGGAAAGCGATCACTGGCCGAACCTGCGGGGAGAGCAGATGCGAGCTGAGCGCAGGTGAAGTGGCATTCCCAGGTTCCGGCGTCAGGTGCCTGGGGTGGAGGTGGGGGGTGGGGGGATAGACACCTGCCTCTCGGGCTTCACTTGGAGAGGTGGGGAGATCGGAACCTACGGATGCCACTCCCCAAACCCCAGGTCCCTTCGCCAGGGTCGCCGGCTGAGGCCCGAGATCCCGAGAGGTAGAGAGAGAGGCTAGGAAAGATGGGGCCCTGGGGTCCGCCGCACCTGTTGCCGCCGACACTCTTGCAGCGCCCGCAACGCCGCGTCGTTCAGCCTGAGCATCAGGAGGCTGGTCCCGGCAGCCGGGGTGAAGCAGAGTTGGAGCTTCCCACTCAGAAGCTCCTGGGGTGCCTCCATGGCTGCGAGGTCGAGCGCAAGCAGAACAAGAACCAAGGGCAAAGGCGACTACCACCACCTCTGCTGTACAGGGCTAGGCTGGCACTCCTGGTAGCCCAGGTCGGCCCCGCCCTCCGCCAGGACCCACCCCTGGCCCCACCTCCAGCCAGCACCACCCCTGAGGTTTCCCAGCCGCTTGGGCGGTGCTTCGCTATCCCCCAGATGTCTGCGCAAACCGACCCACTGGTTTCTTAGATCTGCACGTACCACAATGGGCTTTCGATAGGGGTTGTCAAGTTACAGGAGTAAAGTCTGCGGCCAACTTTAGACCCCTCACCTAAAATCCCCAGTCGTGCCTCAGTTTCCCTAGCCAACCTGAAATCGGAGTTGCTGTCTCTAAATGAAGCTGAACCTGCAACCCCTAGAATATTTCAGAATCTGAGGAGGCGGGAGCGGACCTGGTTGCTGGGCTGGCTCAGTATATCGCACCTCAGAGGCCAAGAGCTCCCAGGGACCAGAGAATGGCGGACCCAAAGGAGTATTTCTGATGCCAACACCTGGCGCGGCACTTTTGCTTTTTCCGGCCTGCGGTGCTGCCGAGGACTCGAAGACGATTTCTAACTGAGGCTGGAGAGAAAATCAGACCCGGTGGGTGTCTGGCAGCGGTGAAAATTGGCTGCGTGGTCTGGAACGGCCCCCTCCCATCCCCACCGGTAGGCGAGGATGAGGGGTGTGGGTATTGGCAGGAGAGTTGCAGGGCAGAGGAGGGCTCAGTCACAGGTCACCGCTCCTGGCATATACACGTGAGACTGGTGTGAAAGGCAGCTAGCCCACTCCCTCAGGAGGGCCAAGAGGTGCCACGAAGTTGTGAGACATTCTGGAGGTTCAGATCCTGGTGCATAGAGACCCCGGGAACAATTTCAGGTTGGCCCTGGTGTCTCCACTTGTCTCTGTTTGAGTATGTTTTCCAAGAGTCTTGATGTTCTCTTTCCTGGCCAGGATCCCTCCGTTAAACCCCTGGACCTACATAATCCCAGGTGACCTTAATGCCCTCCATCCCAAATCAGATTACCTATACATTTGTCAAAACTCATCAAACAGTACACTTAAAATATGTATATTTTAATGCATGTAAATTAGTCCTCAATAAAGGTAATTTTAAAAAATGGTGTAATAAATCTCCAACTCCAATAACAAAAACATTTATCTTTCCATCTCTTTGGGTCTTTCTGCTTCTCTGTGTGACAGTTTCTTAATTTGATAAACAGTGTGGCAGTGGGTAAAGCTGGTGTCCCAGTGTTCCTTTTCTTCTCAGATGACATCTGTGGACTTTTGTTGGATTTTCCTGGATTTAAACTCAAAGGAGAGCCCAGAATTGTCAAATTTTTCAGAGAAGAGAGAAGGAACAGTGCTATAAGAGGAGGCAAGTGGGAAAGATATTTGGGGAAGGGAGAAGGGAGGTAGCAATCTAACATGCTGGATGTCCATTGTGTGTCAAGATCTTTGCATTTAATTTAATCCCTAAAATAATTTTAGAGTAGGTACTATAACCCACATTTTTCATTCACTCATTCAACACATAATTATTGTACCAGACATTGTACTATATCCTTGGATACATCAATGAATGGATTTCTTGCTTTGGAGAACTTATTCCAGAGGGGAAGAAGGCACTATAGACAAAGCTAAGAAATAAACATAAGAAATAACACTGTATGTTAAAAGGTGCTATAGATAAAAGAAAAAATAGAGCAAGGTAAGTGGGTTTGGAAGTAGAGGAGGAGGAAGTCAAGAGGGGTGGAGAGGGTTGACTGTATATTAAGTAAGGTGATAAGAGATGGCCTTAGGGAGAAGATGAAATTGGAACATTGCCCTAAAGGAGGTGAGGGGATTGGCCAAACCAAATCCCCAAACCATACCGTTGGAGGAAATGCTTTCTAGTCAGAGGGACTGGCCAGCGCAAACTCTGTAAGTGAGTGAGAAGTGTGCCTGGAGTGTTTGAGGAAAAGTTGAGGCCTATGTAACTGCATTAAAGTAAGGGTGAGAGTAAAGAAGTGAAATCAAGAAGGTAAGGAGCAAGGGCAGATCAGGTCCTGGAGGGCCTTGTGGACTACTATAAGAACTTTGGATTTTACTCTGGGGAGTCACTGCAAGGTTTTGAGCAGAGGAGTAACAAGAAGTCACCTCTATTTTCAAAGGATCCTGTAGTTGCTGTATTAAGAGTAGACTGTAGAGGGACAAGGATTAAAAGCAATATGACCTGTTAGGAGGCTGCTGCAGTAATTCAAGCTAGAAATGGTGACAGCTCACACCAGGGGGTAGGAGAGGAGGTGGGAGAAGGGATAGGGTTCTGAATGTATACAGCCGACAGAATTTGCTAACGGATTGAATGTGGTATGTGAGAGAGAAATGGCATCAAGGATGACTCTAAGATTTTTGGCCAGAACAACTAGAAGGATGAAATTGTCATCAGCTGAGGTAGGGAAGACTGCAGGTGTAACAAGGTTAGTTTTGAACATGTTGAGTTATCTATTACAATCCACATGGGGATGTGGAGCAGACAGTTACATACACAAACTTAGAGATGGTGAAAGATGTCTGGGATAGAGATGTAAACTTGATAGTACTAAATATATAGATGGTATTTAAAGCCATGAAACTAGATGAGATCACCCAGGAGGATAATAAAGAGTTTAAAAGATTACACCCTGGAGCACTGCAATCTCTAGAAGGAAGTCATGGGGGAAGAAAAGCAAAACCAAATGAAAGGAGATGACCAGTGAGGAAGGAGAAACACCAAGAGAGTGTGATGTCCTGAAAGCCAAGTGAAAAAATGTGTCAAGAAGACAGGGATTGGTCAACTATGTCAAAAGCTATTGATAGGCCAAGTAAAATGAAGATTAAGAACTGACCACTGTGAGAGGCACCTGGGTGGTGCAGGCCATTGAGCTTCTGATGAGCTTCCCAGCCTAGGTCTGATCTCATGCTGTGTGAGTTCAAGCCCCACATTGGGCTATGTGCTGATGGTGTGGAGCCTGCTTGGGATTCTGTCTCTCCTCTCTGCCCCTTCCCAGTTTGTGCTCTCTCCCTCTCTCTTTCAAAAATAAATAAACTTAAAAATTTTTTTTAAATCTAAAAAAAAAAAAAAAGAAGTGACCTCTGTGATGAATGTTCTAAAACCGACAGAGGTGATGGTTGCACATATCTGTAGATATACTAAGTGTCTATTCATATCCTCTATTTCATAATAAACCTATTTTAAGTTGTTTGGTTCTTATTGTTGTTGTGTTTTTTGAGTTGTTTGCGTTCTTTATATATTTTGGATATTAATCCCTGGTCTATGATTTTCAAAAATCTTCTCCCACTCAATTGGTTGCCTTTTCATTTTGATGATGTTTTCTTTCAATGTGCAGAAGCATTGTAAAGTAATCCTCTTTGTTTATTTTTGCTTTGGTTCCCCTTGCCTTTGAAGTCTGGTCCACAAAATTATCAGTAAGACCAAAGTTGGGGAGCTTACTGCCTATGTTTTCTTCCAGGAATTTTATGGTTTCAGGTATAACGTTCAAGTCTTTAATCCATTTTGAGTTAGTTTTTGTGTATGGTGTAAGATAGTGATCCAGTTTTTCCAATACCATATATTGAAAAGACAATCCTTTCTCCATTGTATGTTCTTGGCTCCTTTGTCATGCATTAATCATCCATATGTGGGTTTAACTGTGGGCTCTCAATTTTGTTCCATTGCTCTGTGTGTCTGTGTTTTTGATAACCATAGCTTTGTAGTTTGAAATCAGAGAGCTGATACCTCCACTTTGTTCTCTTTCTCAACATTGTGTTGGCTGTTTGGGATCTTTTGTTGTTCTATACACATTTTAGAATTATTTCTAAAACTGTTCTGTGAAAAATGCCATGGGAATTCTGATAGGGATTGCATTGAATCTGTAGATTGCTTTGGGTAGTATGGACATTTTAACAATATAATTCTTCCAATCCATGAGCCGAGCATAGAGTATCTTTCCATTTATTTGTCTTTTTCAATTTTTTTCATGAATGTCTTATAGTTTTCAATGCACAGGTCTTTCATCTTCTTGGTTAAATTTTGTGCCTATATTTTATTCTTTTTTTTAAGATTAAAAAAAATGTTTTATTTGAGACAGAGGCAGAGCGCGAGTGGGGCAGGGGCAGAGAGAGACACACACACAGAATCCAAAGCAGGCTCCAGGATCTGAGCTGTCAGCACAGAGCCTGATGCAGGGCTGGAACCCACAAACCTGACCTGAAGTCAGACACTTAACTGAGCCAGTTGAGCCACCCAGGGACCCCTATTTTATTATTTTTGATGCAATTGTAAATGGGACTGTTTTCTTAATTTCTTTCTGATAATTCACTATTAGTATATAGAAACACTATGGATTTTTGCTTGTTGATTTTGTATCCTGTTACTTAAGTCATTTATCCTAACACTTTATTGGTGGAATCTTTTGGGTATTTTATATATGACTCATGTCATCTATAAGTAATGATAGTTTTACTACTTCCTTTCTCATTTGGATGCCTTTTATTTCTTGTTCTTGCCTAATTACTGTGTCTAGGACTTCCAATACTATGTTGAATAAAAGTGGCAAGAGTGTACATCCTTGCCTTGTTCCTGTTCTTAGAGGAAAAGCTTTCAGCTTTCCAACATATTAACTGTTGACTTGTCATGTATGACCTTTATTATGTTTACATACATTCCCTCTAAACTGTCTTTGTGGAGGGTTATTATAAATGGATGCTGGATTTTTCAAATGACTTTTCTGCACCTATTGAGATGATCATATGATTTTTATCCTTCACTTTGTTAATGTGATGTATCATGTTGATTGATTTATGGATGTTGAACTATCTTTGCATCCCTGGAATAAATTCCACTTGATCATGGTATATGATCCTTTTGAATTCAGTTTGCTAATATTTTGTTGAGAATTTTTATATCTGTGCTCACCAATGATATTGGCCTCTAATGTGTGTGTGTGGGGGGGGGGGGGGTGCTTGTCTGATTTTGGTATCAAGGTAATGCTTCCCTCATAAAATTAGTTTGGAAATGTTCCCTCCTCTTTGATTTCTTTGGAGGAGGCTGAGAAGGATAGGTATTAAATTTTTCTTGTTTGGTAGAATTCGCCAATGAAGCCATCTGGTCCTGGACTTTATTTGTTGGGAGGTTTTTGATTACTGATTCAATCTCTTTATTAGTAATCAGTCTATTCAGATTTTCTATTTCTACATGGATCAGTTTAGGAAGAATGTATATTCTAGGAATTTATCCATTTTTTCTGTTGTTCCATTTGCTGGCATATAGTTGTTCATGTGATCCTCTGTATTTGTTTTGTCAGTTGTAACCTCTTTTTAATTTCTGATTTTTAAATTTTTATTTATTTGTTTTAAAATTTTTAAGTTTATTTATTTTGAGAGAGAGAGAGAGCCCACATGTGAGGGGGGTGGGCAGAGAGAGGGAAAGAGAGAGAATTCCAAACAGGTCCCGCACTGTCAATGCAGAGCCCCGCTGCACTGAGAGAGAGTGTGAGCATGGACAAGAGGGGTAGAGACAGAGGGAGAGAGAGAATCCCAAGCAGTCTCCACACTGTCAGTGCAGAGCCTGATGTGGGGCTTGAACCCATGAATCGTGAGATCACAACTCAAGCTGAAATCAAGAGTCAGATGCCTAACATATTGAGCCACTCAGGCAACCCTCTTTAATTTTATTTTATTAGAGCTCTTTTTTCTCCATTAGCCTAGCTAAAGATTTGTCAACTATATTTATCTTTTCAGAGCTCTTAGTTTCATTGATCTTTTCTTTCTTCATCTTTTTTTAGTCTTTACTTCCACCCTGATCTTCAATATTTCCTTCCTTCTACTGACATTGGGCTTCCTTTATTCTTTTTCTGTCTCCTTTAGGTGTAAAGTTAAATTGTTTATTTGATATTTTTCTTATTTCTTGAAGTAGACCTGTATTGCTATGATCTTCCCTCTTAGTATAGTTTTGCTGCACCCCCCAAATTTTGACGTGTTGTATTTCTGTTTTCATTTGTCTCTAGGTATTTTTTAATTTCTTCTTTGATTTTGTTAATAACCCATTGGCTGTTCATTAGCATGTTGTTTAATCTCCACATTTTAATGGTTTTTCCAGTTTCCTCCTGGCAATTGATTTCTAATTTCATACCATTGTAGTCAGAGAAGATGCTTGATAGGATTTCAGTCTTCTTGAATTTTGTGGCCTAACGTGATCTATCCTGTAGATTGTTCCATGTTCACTTAAGAATGTGTATTCTGTGCTTTTGGATGGAATGTTGTGTGTCTATCTATTAAATCCAACTGGTCTAGTGTGTTGCTTAGGGCCAATGTTTTCTTATTAATTTTCTGCTTGGATAGTCTATCCATTGATGTAAGTGGGGTGGTAAAGTCCCTTATGTTATTATATTACTGTCAATTTTTCCCTTTAGGTCCATTAATATTTGCTTTATATATCTTGGTTCTTCTATGTTGGGTACATATACATTTATAAGTGTATGTCTTCTTGTTGGATTGACACCTTTATCATTATGTAATGTCTTTCTTTGTCTATAATTGCAGTCATTGTTTTAAGGTCTATTTTGTCTGCTATGAGTATTGCTACCCTGGCTTTATTTTTTTTCCCCACTTCCATTTACATGGGACATCTTTCTCCATACCTTCATTTTCAGTCTATATCCTTACTTCTGAAGTGAGTCTCTTGTAGACAGCATACACTTGGATTTTGTTTTTTTATCGATTCATCTACTTTAATTTTGAACACATTTCCAAACTACATTTTCTTTGTCCCCTCACCCCACATTTTATATTTTTGATGTCACATTTTACATCTTTTTATTTTATGCATCTCTTAACTAAGTAATATAGTTTTAAATTTATTGTTTTTGTCTTTTTAACATCATACTTGCTTTATAAGTGATTGATCCACTACTTTTACTATATATCTACCTCTTCCAGGGATTTTTACTTTTGCATATTGTCTTATTATTGATTAGTGCCATTTCTTTTCAGTTCGAGAAGTCTCTTTAACATTTCTTGTAAGACCAGTTTAGTGGTGATGTATCCCTTTAGCTTTTGCTTACTGGAAAACTCTTAATCTTTCCTTCAATTCTCAATGATAACCTTGATAGGTAGAGAATTGTTGGTTGGAAGTTTTATCCTTGTAGTATTTTGAATATGCCAAGCCATTCTCTTCTGGCTTGTGAAGTTTCTGCTGAAAAATCTGCTGATAGCTTTATGGAGTTTCCTTTGTATGTAATAAGTTGTTTTCCTCTTGCTGTTTTTACGATTCTCTGTTTAACTTTTGCCATTTTAATTATAATATATCTTGGTGTAGATATCTCTGGGTTTATCTTTGTTGGGACTCTCTGGGTTTCCTGGACTTGTATGTCTGTTTCCTTCACCAGATTAGGTAAATTTTCAGTGATTATCTTTTCAATAAGTTTATAGGCTTTTTCTCTTTCTCTTCTTCTTCTGGGACCCCTATTATGCAAATGTCATTCTGTTTGATGTTGTCTGAAAACTTCCTTAACTTACCTTCATTTTGGGGGCACCTGGATGGCTCAGTTGCACGCCCTGCTGACAGCTCAGGGCCTGGAGTCTGCTTCAGATTCTGTATCCTGCTCTCTCTCTCTGCCCCTCCCCTGCTCATGCTCTCTCTCTGAAAAAGGAATAAACATTAAAATAATAATAATAATAATTGGGCAAAAGGACTAGTGGTAGAATAGGAGAGGAAAAAAATAAAATTAGAGAATCTATTTGGGAGGTCCAACATCTGAATTATACGTTTCAGAATGAGAAGTAAAACAAAAATGAAGGGGACTCACTGAATGCCCAGCACAAAGAATAAGAACAGATCTAAACCACCACATATTGGAACACTAGAGTTAAAAAGAAAATCCTAAAGACTTCTAAGACACAACATAGATCACATAGAAAGGATGAAGAATAAGATTGACTTCAGACTTGTCAGCAGAAACACTGGAAGCCAGAAGACAATGGAGCAGTGTTACCAAATATTTGAAGAAAAATAACAACATAGATTTTTTCACCCAGCCAAGCTATCAACTAAGTATAAGACTAGAGTAAAGACAGAGTCTAAAAATACTTATATACCATGCACCCTTTTCAGCAAGATATTGAAGACATACTCTACCAAAATGAGGAGTAAACCAAGAAAAAAAGTCATAGGATCCAGGAAAAGAATATCCAACAGAGATAAGTGAAGGGAATCTTCAGACTGTTGGTGAAGGGAGATTCCAGGAAGATTTCTTTGCAACAGCTTAGAGAGCAATGAAAGGCTCTGGAGGCATATATATAAGAAAAAAAATGGAAACTGATAAATTATCTGATTGTTTTTAAATATATTGAGAGATTTCTACTTCTAGAAGACAGTATGAGAATTGATAATAAGTAAACAAGTAAAAATATAAACAGATTAATTTTGAGGGGAAGCACACAAGAAAGGAAATGTTAACAGTATACTGTAAATATACAGTATACTGTATACTGTAACAGCCTGTAAATAAAATTTACTCATAAAATGTAAACATTCAATTTTGACCTAACTAAAATAACACTACATTAGGAGGATAGAGAGAGAAAGTTTACATGCATATTTATGCAAAGGATGAGAGAGTTAAGTCTTCATTTTTAAAATAGACATCAGGGGACGCCTGGGTGGCTCAGTCAGTTAAATATCTGACTTTGGCTCAGGTGGTGATCTCACAGTTTTTGAGTTTGAGTCCCATATCTGGTGAGCTCAAGCCCTACATCAGGTGAGCTAGAGTCTCTCATCGGGTGAGCACAAACCCTGCTTCGGGTGATCCCCACTTCTTTTTCCCTCTCTCCCCCTCTCTCTCTGTTCCTCATTCACTTGTGCCCCACACTCTCAATAAATAAATAAATAAATAAATAAATAAATAAATAAATAAATAAAAATTAAATAGAAGCCAGTGGCTAATATTGGAAAGTTAAAAATCCAGAAATGGCATGATATTTAGAAAAAGCAACAAATGACAGAAGAAACAGCTAAATGAGTTGTAATCTCCTTTAAGCTGCCGGAAAATGAGTGGGATTACAGTTCTATTCTTCATTATGTCTTGTATAGAACTTGCATGTTCATGTAGAACTTCCATAAAAACAAATAAATACTATGTTAAAAAAAGCCCAACCATGGTTTCAAATGAAATAGCCTAGGAGGAGAGAGGAGAAGGAGTCTAGGTACTATCTCTTTGGAACTCTTCATTTACATGTCACTAACTGTCAGAGACGCATCTCCCCCACCTGTGTCCCCTCCCAGTGAGCAATAAGTCTGGATTGAGAGAAGTGTTGACAGGAAAGAAAAAAAAGAAGAACCTCCAAAAAAAAAAAAAAAAAAAAAAGAAGAACCTCCAGAAGCATATCCATAGACTAGGATACATAGGAAAGGAGAAGAATCCATAAAGAGCTTAGCTAAAGTAATCCCCATAGGGAAGGTAGCTTGGCATTGGAAGTGGGTTCTAACTTCTGGGAGACCCAGAACCAGTTGAGGTCTCCATTCTGGAAAAGCCATTAAATATGGAGAGGAAATGCCTGAGGAGGGGAGCTGAGGTACTTTTCACTTTCACCTTGAGCTTCTCCTGGTTTGGGTGATAATGTCTCATTCCCAAACACTGGTGCTCCTTAATGGCTTCTTGCCTCCACAGAACACATCCTCTCTGTCCGACCTACTCTATGAACATTTTATAAAGCCAGGTTCTCAGAACAGCACCTCCTCCAGATACCTCTGTTTCTCTCTTGGTTCAGCTGAGTTGCATTTGCTTTATTCATATGTAAATTCTATTTCTTCTCTACTTTGAGAGACACTGGGAGGATAAGTAAGTTTCTCTGATAGTCTACAACCCCTTCCAATTCCCATTTTCTTCTCTGCTTCCCACTTCTTCTAGCCTACTCCTTGCTTACTGAAACTCTCAACTACTGCACAGTCCTGTCAACCATCTCTACTGTAGCAATCAATTTATCTATTCCCTTCAAGTGTTCCCTTTCCAGTTCTCCCTCAGCACTTTGGGCAGAAGTTCAAAGGCAAAGAGCTAATATATAGTCTAGATTACTCCTTGCTACCCTGCTGGAAAATATGTATGGCCCTCCTCTTGTTAGACTCAAACAAGGGTTTCAAGGTCTTGTGCTGGGGTCATCTATTAAAGTATACCCTCCATACAGCAATGTCTGTACCCTGGGAGAACATATGATTCTCAGTAAAGTGAGTCCTCTCAGTGCAGAGTGACAGTCCGAGTCAGAGGGCTGTAGGCCCAGAAAACCGGTAAGAAGGAGAGAAATATACCTGTGTCCATTGGACAGGATCCCCAAGTCCAAAGCGTGTGGTAATTAGAAGAATGGGGGGTAAGGAAGGATGAAAACTAAAACAATGACTATAGAAACAGAGCTACATGCACATTTGGAAAATGTCTTCTTCCCCCTCTTCCATATACCTTAATGCAGAAACTCCTGATGTACAAGAGTATGGGCTGCTGATGTGGCATGACTTTATGAGTGTGGAAAAAACACAGGCTCTAGACACAACTGAGCTGAGCCAGACCACTCACTGGGATTTTTATGTGCGATGGAAGTCTAGTAAAGTCTAAAAATGGCTTCTCAGAATAATATTTTTAAGTACATTTTAGAAAATACACCCATGATATTGTACACTCATTTTCATAGCAGCATTAATTCACAATAGCCAAAAGGTGGAAGCAACCAAAGTGTCCACTGACAGATGAACAGACAAGGAAAATGTGGTATATACATAAAATAGAATCTTATTCAGCCTTAAAAAGGAAAGAAATTCTTGGGGCACCTGGGTGGCTCAGTCAGTTAAACGTCTGATTTCAGCTCAGGTCATGATCTCACAGTTTGTGAGTTTGGGCTCTGTGCTGTCAGCTCTCTCTGTCTCCCTCTCTCTCTGCCCCTCCCCGGCTCTCACCACTCTCTTTCTCTGTTAAAAATAAGTAAACATTTAAAAAAAAAAAAAAGGAAAGAAATCCTCACACCTGCTACAACATAGATAAACCTTGAGGACATTATTCTAAGTGAAATAAGTCACTCACAAAAAAGATGCATACGTATGATTCCACTTATGAGGTATCTAGAGTAGTCAAATTGATAGAAACAGAAAAGGGTGGTTACAAGTGACTGGAAGGAGGGAAAAATGGGGAGTTGTTCAATAAGTACAGAGTTTCAGTTTTGCAAGATGAAAAGAGTTTTGGGGCACCCGGGTGGCTCAGTCAGTTAAGTGTCTGACTTTGGCTCAGGTCATGATCTTGCAGTTTGTGCGTTCGAGCTCCGCGTTGGGCTCTGTGCTGACAGCTCAGAGCCTGGATTCTGTGTCTCCCTCTCTCTCTGCCCTTCCCCTGCTCATGCTCTGTCTCTCTCTCTCAAAAATAAATAAACATTAAAAAAATTAAAAAGAAAAAAGAAAAGAGTGCTGGAGTTTGGGTGCATAGCAATGTAAATGTACTTAACACTACGAAACTGTACACTTACAGATAGTGAAGATGTTAAATTCAGTTATGTATATTTTTACACAGTTAAAACATCTTTTTAGTTTAAAAAAATCACACGGGATCACTCGTGCACACCCAGTGCAGCTGTGAATCATGGTCAAGCCAGATGTCAATCCTGCCCACCCCATGCCACAGACAGCTGTGCATCACAGGAGGGCACCAGCCCCATCTACCCGCATGCTGCAGATACACATCATTCTGGTGGTCAGAGGGGATTATGCTTCTGGGTTCCACACGACATCTCCTACACAAGGCTATTCCTTCAAGACTGGGAGAGATAAGTGATTTGCCTAATACAGAGAAACAAACAGTCAAAATGAGACAGGAATATGTTCCAAATGAAAGAACAAAACAAAACATTAGAAAAAGACATTAATGAAACCGAGATAAGCAATCGACCTGAGAAAGAGTGTTAAGTAGTGGCCATAAAGATGCTCACTGAACTTGGGGGAAGAATGGATAAACACAGTTTATCCACACAGAGGTTCTCAACGAAGAGACAGAAAATATAAGAAAGTTCCAAATATGGGTGTCTGGCTGGCTCAATCAGTAGAGCATGCAACTCTTGATCTCAAAGTCATGAGTTTGAGCCCCATATTGGGCACAGAGCTTACTTTAAAAAGAAGAAGAGGGGCGCCTGGGTGGCTCAGTCGGTAAAGCGTCCGACTTTGGCTCAGCTCATGATCTCGCGGTTTGTGAGTTTGAGTCCCTCCTTGGGCTCTGTGCTGACAGCTCAGAGCCTGGAACCTGCTTCAGATTCTGTGTCTCCCCCTCTCTCTATCCCTCGCATGCTCATGCTCTGTCTCTCAATAATAAATAAATGTTGAAAAATTTATAAAAAATAAAATAAAATAAAAAGAAGGAAAGATTTGGATATGTCAATTACATCTCAATAAAACCAGAAAAAAAAAAAGATTAAAAAAAAGTTCCAAACAGAAATTACAGGGCTGAAGAGTACTATGATTGAACTAAAAAATACACTAGAGGGGTTCAGAGCAGACTGGATAAAGCTGAAGGTTGGGTCAACGAGCTAAAATGCAAAGCAATAGAACTCACCCAAACAGAGCAGCAAAAAGAAAAGAGAATTTTTAAAAATGAAGGTAACTTAAAAAAACTTTTTTTTATTTAATTTTTTTTTCTTTTTTTTTTTTTAGAATTTACATCCAAATTAGTTAACATATAGTGCAACAATGATTTCAGGAGTAGATTCCTTAGTGCCCCTTACCCATTTAGCCCATCCTCCCTCCCACAACCCCTACAGTAACCCTCAGTTTGTTCTCCACTTATGAGTCTCTTCTGTTTTGTCCCCCTCCCTGTTTTTATATTACTTTTGTTTCCCTTCCCTTATGTTCATCTGTTTTGTCTCTCAAAGTCCTCATATAAGTGAAGTCATATGACTTTTGTCTTTCTCTAATTTCACTTAGCATAACATCCTCCAGTTCCATCCACGTAGTTCCAAAAGGCAAGATTTCATTCTTTTTAGTTGCCGAGTAATACTCCATTGTATATATATATACCACATTTTCTTTATCCATTCATCCATCGATGGACATTTGGGCTCTTTCCATTCTTTGGCTATTGTTGATAGTGATACTATAAACATGGGGGTGCATGTGTCCCTTTGAAACAGCACACCTGAATCCCGTGGATAAATGCCTAGTAGTGCAATTGCTGGGTCATAGGGTAGTTCTATTTTTAGTTTTTTGAGGAACCTCCATACTGTTTTCCAGAGTAGCTGCACCAGTTTGCATTCCCACCAACAATGCAACAGAGATCCTATTTCTTCACATCCTCGCCAAATCTGTTGTTGTCTGAGTTGTTAACGTTAGCCATTCTGACAGGTGTAAGGTTGTATCTCATTGTGGTTTTGATTTGTATTTCTCTGATGATGAGTGATGTTGAGCATTTTTTCATGTGTCGGTTGGCCATCTGGATGTCTTCTTTGGAGAAGTGTCTATTCCTGTGTTTTGCCCATTTCTTCACTGGATTATTTGTGTTTTGGGTGTTGAGTTTGATAAGTTCTTTATAGATTTTGGATACTAACCCTTTATCTGATATGTCATTTGCAAATATCTTCTCCCATTCTGTTGGTTGCCTTTTACTTTTGCTAAAACAATTTTTTTTAAATGTTTATTTATTTTTGAGGGAGAGAGACAGACAGAGCATGAGTGGGGGGAGTGGAAGAGGGAGAGAGAGGGAGACACAGAATCTGAAGCAGGCTCCACGCTGTCAGCATGGAGCCCGATGGGGGGCTCGAACCCACAAACCGTGAGATCGTGACTTGAACCGAAGTTGGATGCTTAACTGAACGACCCAGGCGCCTTTGTCCAAATTTCTATAATATTTTTTCAACTTTTACCTTCCAACTCTTCTATTTTTTTTAAATTTTTTAAATGTTTATTTAGTTTTGAGACAGAGGGAGACAGAGCACGAGTGGGGGAGGGGCAGAGAGAGAGGGAGACAAAGAATTTGAAACAGGCTCCAGGCTCTGAGCTGTCAGCACAGAGCCCAATGCAGGGCTTGAACCCACAAACCGTGAGAGCATGACCTGAGCCAAAGTTGGATGCTCAACCAACTGAGCCACACAGGCGCCCCCAACTCTTCTATTTTTTTAATCTCAGCTATCATATTTTTAATATCTAAAAGCTCTTTATTTTTCTCTGAATGTTTTTTATAGCCCCCGTTTTTGTTCAATATCCTCTTCATCTTTAAGGATACTAATTCAGGGGCACCTGGGTAGCTCAGTTGGTTGAGCTTCTGACCTCTGCTCAGGTCATGATCTTGTGGTCTGTGGGTTCGAGCCCCATGTCAGGCTCTGTGCTGACAGCTCAGAGCCTGGAGTCTGCTTCGGATTCTGTGTCTCCCTCTCTCTCTGACCCTCCCCCGTTCATGCTCTGTCTCTGTCTCAAAAATAAATAAACATTAAAAAAAATTTTTTTAAAAAAAGGATACTAATTCAAGTTCCCTTCCCATTGTCTTTTGTACATACAATTGTTTCTGTATCCTCTGAGACCTTATTTTCTGTTTTGTCTTGTCCTCTTTTTATATTGAATGTTTTCTCCAATCCTTGATGATCCTTGTATATCCACTCATCTCTACAAGAAAGGCACTAGAAAGCTGACTGGAAACTTGGTATGCATGGTCAGGGCTGGTTGCACTTTAAGAATCTGATTGGATCATTTCATTAAGTGACTTCTTATCTTCAGCTAATTATCCAAGCTTTTCCCCACCTCAGGGCCTAAGCATATGCTGTTTCTGTTGTTTGTGTATTGATTAACATGTATGTGGTTGAAGTAACAGAAATCTGACTTAACACAGCTTATACGAAAAAATATGGTGGTTCCCCATAGCAAGAAGCTCAGAGGTAAAACAGATGTTACAGTTGATATATCAAGCCAACCAAGGACATCATCAAGAACCAAGATTCCTTCTACCATTCACTTTGTTCCAACCTAAGGCTGGCCCTTCAAGGTCTTACATATCAGGAGCAGTAGGGGATCTGTGCTTCTTCAGTTCAAGTCAGTTAGACAGAACACTGTCCTTCCCCTCACAACAGAACAAAAAAAGCCCTTCCCTTTGGGCTGATCAGCCCAAATTAGGTCACATGCTAACTCCTGAACAAATAACAGTCACTGGGTGAATACTATGCAAACAGTGGCTTGGTCTGGGTTCCTAAGCCAATCAATACTAAAAGGGATGAGTTTACTTTGAAGTAGCCATTCTGGACTGCTCTTGGAATATAGGGAGGAGGGGGAAATTTCCTAAAGCTTCACTGCTTTTCCTTGAGAAAGGAGGGATGTAAAAAATGTTAGGGATTCAACCACACTACTGAAGCCCTCTTCTATTTTTCCTACAACTGGCTCCAGGCCTCAGTTTAAATGTCACCACAGAATTGGATCTCTCCCTTTAATTTTCATCCTTGAACCTTTGTTTCTCTTTTAGCACTTAACACAAGTTGTAATTTTATATAAATTTTTATATAAATTTTTATTTGTGAATTGTCAATCTTCTCCAATAAAGTGTTAATTTCATGAGATCAGAGACCAAGTCTGTTTTGTTAATAACCATATACTAAGTGCCTAGAAGTTTCTGGCACGTAATAGATGTACACTTAATATGTGATGAAGAAATGAATGAATTCAGGAGTAAATAGTATCTTTCTCTCTCACTGAGTCTCCAAAATACATTTTGAAGCTGCACACTTTGCCATTTCTGATGCCAGCATTTCAGCTCAAGTAGCTATCTTCTCTTCCTTCATGTAATGGACATCTTTTGTTTTGTCTGTCTAGCATTTTCCTTTTAGGGGGAACAAACACCCTTCCTCTGATAAATCTGTTCTTTCCCCATACTAATTATTTGTTTCTGGTGGGGCTGCTCTCATTATACCCTGCCCCACATGTACCTCCCTACCACAAGGGAGCTCTATCCTGGGACTTTAAACACTAAAGACCACTATCCATCAGAGCTCTATCCTGGGACTTTAAACACTAAAGACCTTCTCTCTTAGGCAAGCTGTGAGATGTGAGGGTAGGTACCATGGGTGGCCATTTCCTGTCCTGTCAAAGGATATGGGTCTGAGAAGATAAAACAGAGATAAGAGACATGGAGGCATTCCCTGTTACTGGTTTTAGTTTCTCTTATAGTCAGCCACACCCTACCCCTTTCCCCAGTTTGGTTATGTAATCCAATAAATTCCCCCTTTTGCTAAAATTTGATATGAACTGCATTTCAGTTATCTGTTACCAAATAAAGCCTAGCATTACAGACGTCTATGGAAGCCTTCTGACTGGTCTCTCCATTTCCATTTACCTACTCTAATCCATTTTCCTCCCATAGAGTGATCTCTTCAAAATTTATATCCTGCTGATGAAGGGCACAGGCTAGGTTAGATGCTCAACCTCGATCTTTATGATCAGAGTTTCCTTGGGAAAGTTATTTAACCTGCTTGTGCCAAGGTTTCTAAATCAGTAGAAAGGGGATAACATCTCAAAAGGTTATTGTGAGGCTCAAAAAAGAAAAGTACACTTAATGTACTTAATAATCACTCACTTAGTGTTAGCTGGTAGTGGTATTAACAGTAATTCAGATCATGCCATTGCCCTACTTATTTCCTGAACTAGTTTCACACCACCCTGCTCACTAGACTTTAGTGACTTACCTATTACCTAACCTTGTGGCTCTTGCTGGGCTAGCCTGAGGGAGCAGGGCCTTACGGTCTTCACACCTGCTGTCTCCTCTCCTGATATGTTCTCTCTGCCTCTCTTCCCTTGGCCTGGCTGACTCCATATCTTTTTTCCTCAGCTCAAATATCACTAGCTTCACTTCCCTAATCAAAGTTAAGGTCTACAGGGTCTATGGGTACACTCCCTTTACAGGAATAGCAGTTCTATGATTTCTTACCAGGACAGGTAGAATTATTTACAGATCGTCTTCATTTAGATTACATTGAGATTTTGATGGGTAAGTGCTTATGCTGTGTACCCTGTTAAGTATTTTGAATATCATCCTTGCATAGAGTGTTTTTTTTTCTTTCAAAGCAGTTATCACGATTTGCATATATGTGATATATATACATATATATGTGTGTGTCTGTGTAAACAGATGCTGTTTCCTGTTTGTATGTTCCATGAGTGTAGAGGTATATGTGTGTTTTTTTTTTTTATCACTGTATACCTAATGACTACTACAATAGTTTGCACATAGTTGGTGCACAACACAATGAATATGTGTTGAGAGAGAGAGTGAATTTTGGGGCAACTCCTGGAAAAATTAGATTGGATGTGTGGCAACCCAGTCTAGGCTCTGAAAGGACTAGACATAGACCCTTGGGCATGGGGATAGGGTAGGGTGAGTTGATAAGAGGAGACTGGATATAGGGTTGTTCTACTCTCTCACTCACCTGAGTTGCTGGAGTTGATAAGGAGGTAGCAGGTGCCAAAGAGAACTTGCTTCCTCATCCTACACTCTTTAACTCAGAGTGTGGCTCAGTTTTCCCCATGGGGCTGTTTCTATGGTCTCTTTACACGCAAGGGGACCCAAGTGGCTTGGCTCCATTGGGAACCTGAGGCTGGGAAGCCAGATAGCCCAAATTCTGCTTATGAACTGTGCTCAAACTGCTGTTGTAGCTGTGTAGGTGATGTCTCCAGCCTTTCAGTCAGTTTCCTCATCTTCCTACTTTATATCTGGGGTCCCTAAACCTTGCCTTAGCTCCTTCTCTGTTCCAGAGCCATAGGTCCTCATTCTGTCTAATTTATTCCCTCTCAACTCTGTGATGAGTTTAAATGGAGGTATCTTTCCTCCCCCTTGGCTGTTGGCCAGCAGCTTCAGTTCTCCACCACACAAGCCTCTCATGAAATGGTAGCTGGCTTCCCCCAGAGCCAGTGATCCAAGAGAAAGAAAGTGGAAGCCACAATGATCATTTATGATTTAGCATCAGAAGTGACATACCATTGCTTCTGCCATATTGGTCGCAGAGACCAACCCTGATTCAGTGTGGGAGAGGACTACACAAAGATATAAATACCAGGAGAGAGGGTCATGAGCAGCCATTTCAGAGACTGGGTACCCAGAAAGGTTAGAGGAATTTAAAGGAGAGAAAGTTTTAGGACTTGAGGAAGGGAGATGGAAGAGACATTAACTGAATGCCTATAAGGAGCCAAACCCTTTATATCTACATTAATCTCTTTTACAACACTAAGGGGTAGAGATTATCCCCATTTTTCACAGAAAGGAATTGAAGCATGGAGAAAATAAATGTCTAAAATCAAATCCAGTAAGTAGCAGAGTCAGGATTTATATGATTTGTATGTTACATATGCCATCAATGTTGATCGAGTACATTTAGTATGTACCAAAGGGTGGGATAATATGCTACTTGCGGTCTGAAAAGTAATTTGGGGTAGTATAGAAACATAGCATTAAATATTAAAAATATAAAAACTATATATATAGTTTTTTTTCTTTTAAGTAGGCTCCATGCCCAGTGCAGAGCTCAACACAGGACTTGAAATCCTGACCCTGAGATCAAGACTTGAGCTGAGATCAAGAGTCCAACAACACTTGGGGTGCCTGGGTGGCTCAGTCGGTTAAGTAAGTGTCCGACTTTTACTTGGAATTCTCTGTCTCCCTCTCTCTCTGGCCCGCCCGCCCCACCCCCCCCACCCCCGCGCTAGTTCACCCATGCTCTCTCTCAAAATGTAAAATAAACATTAAAAAATTGTTTTTAAAAAAGTCCAATGCTTAATTGAGTTACACTGAGTTACCCAGGCACCCCTGAAAATATAAAAAGTATTTTTAGTCCTCTGTATCAAGAGAAAGCTTCAGTTTTAAAGTCTGTGTTACCTCTCCAAAAACTTGTTAATTTCTCTTTTTTAAGAAAGAGAGGGCAGGGGCTCCTGGGTGGCTCAGTTGGTTGTGGGCCCAACTCTTGATTTCAGCTTAGGTCATGACCTCAAAGCTTGTGGGTTTGAGCCCCACACTGGGCTCTGTGCTCACAGCACGGACCCTGCTTGGGGTTCTCTCCCTCTCTCTCTCAAAATAAGTAAACTAACAAAACAAGAGTGGGCAGGCCACACTCATTATCTTTCACAATGATTTTACCTTGGCAGAATTTGAGAATACATTTCGTTTTCATTGTATTGACTTTTATAGTTACTCTCCATTAGTGGTCAGGTTAAACTGATTTTAAATTTACTAAAGGAATACGAAATTTGACTTATATCCTTTAAGATTGATACAATCTTAAGTAATAGTAGTTCAAGTGATACTTTGGTATGGCAAAAATCGTGAAGATGGCATTGACTGAGAGGTTTATTGCCTTCCCATCAGGTCTATGTTGGGGGGGGGGGGCTGGGGAAGAGGAGCTAGTTGGAAGTTCCAGCCTTAACTTGGTTCTGCTATGGGCACCAACTGGAGAGAATCAAATAATAAAATTTACAAACATTCCTTTCCTGTGGTATTTCCTAATCATTTCTTTATCCAATGAATTCCTCAGGGCTGTTGGGGAGTCTTGTAGACAGATTAATGGAGTTGGGAAGGAGAGTGAATTTAATGGGAAACCTAAGCTTCCTGCCCTATTCAATTGCCTCTTACAAACCAGATGTGGCTGGTGCAGGTAGTATAGTGGGGAAACATCCGGAGGGAGAAAAGGACACAGTCTGCGCATTTCCCAATCTCTTAGTCCCTGATCCTACTCCATAGTCTGTGATTTGGGGGTCCTCCAACATTTCCAAGCTATTGCATCTTCACATTTAATATTTTTGTGGGAAACGAATAGGACCAAAGTTTTAGGACACACGGGATGTGGTTGCTAATTTCTCTTGGAGGGATTTGCGGTGAGGGTACAACGTGGCTGGAAGGGGGTTTCTGAAACTTGTGTTTCTACCTGATTTTACCTTATAGGTGAACAATTCATGTCTAAATACGTGGTTGGTGGGGATAAATCCTAACAGGGCAAAATTTAGTCCCAAAGTCCTGGTAATACAAAACAGACTAAACCATTTCGGCCCCCAAGAACACCCGGCCTCTGTTCCCTACCGTACCCTTCTGGCGAGTTTGCCGGCGTCCCAAACCGTTTCCGCATGAGGTCACTCTGCCAAGTCACGTGCTCGAGCCCGCGGGAACGCCACATCGCCAGCCGCACCCCTCCACCCCCATCCTGTCCACGTGACCCGGCCTACTTTCTCCCCGCCCGACCCAAGGCCTCGCTCAGGAAGCCCCGCCCCACGCAGCGCATTCGACCTGTGAACCCCCGCCCCACATCCGCCCGGGCCGGAGCGTGGCCCGCAACCCCACGTGTTTCTCCTTGCCCAATGGGAGGCCGAGCCCGGGCTCGAAGGGGCGGGGAGGAAAGGACGACTTCGCTACGCTTGGAGAAGGGGGCGGGGCCTGCAACGTCGGACAGAACGAGGGGACGCAACGGAGGCAGGCCGGAGCCGCTGCCGTCGCCATGACCCGTGAGCACCGAGGCCCTCTCTCTCTCTTGCCCCTTTCTCCCCGTCCACCCTAAACACTACTGCCGAATCTTGGCATTGACCTCCTCTTGGCTTCCCCAGGGAGGTCTTCTTCTGGCAGGGCTCTTTTGCGACCCTTACACGGAGCCCGGAAATCGGCCTTTTGCCCACCGCCACTTCTTGAGAACCCCCTCCCCCTCCTCTCGCCCCAGTCAAGCAGAGGCCTTCCGCGACCTCCCGTGGTGTGGGGAAAAGCCCTGCGCCCCTGTGATAGGCCCAGAGTCCCCCAGATTGCAGCCCATCCCCCACAGAGATCCAAACTGTCCACACACTAGCAGCCTGGACCTCGGTGCCGCCCGAAACTCGAAACACGCCTTGAGCGGACTCCTCGGAGCCGTCCTTCCCCCTCCCGATTTGACCTGCCCCGTGGCACCTTGCCACCAGCGCCCCCCCCCCCCCCATTCCCCGCCCCACTTAGCAGCCTAGGCCCCGAAATGGGTCGGTGTTGGGGCTGGGGAATGAGCGTGGGACCCTGCTGGTGTCCTGGTGAGGGAAGAGGGTCGCCGGTGTGTGGCCATAAAGGCCCCCCGCGTCTCACCTTTTACCTTCTTTCTTTAGGCGGTAACCAGCGCGAGCTCGCCCGCCAGAAGAATATGAAAAAGCAGAGCGACTCGGTTAAGGGAAAGCGCCGAGATGACGGGCTTTCTGCTGCCGCCCGCAAGCAGAGGTAGCCCCAGGGAGGGGAGGGGAGGGAACGGGTGAGACCTGGGCTAGACCAAGGGTTGTACCAGGAAAGAGAGCTACCTCAGGGCTTGCATCTGAACTAGTGAGGGGCAGAGTGCATTGCTTCCTCTAGGGTTTTATTTCCTCCCCACCCTCCAAATTGTTAGCACAGCCTGACAGGAAGGGACTGGGGCGGGTGCCTGCCCTCGGTTGATGTCTGAGTGCCCCTGAGTCTGACCTTAAGGGCAAGGGCAGGGAGCTTCACATTTCAAATGCGGTAGTGGTTATGACAGCACGGTACTTATGGCCCTCTTTGGTGTTGAGTTTCTCCTCCCTTCTCCCAACCTTCTCACTGGTGTTGCTGGGTGTGGTACTCAGCAAAGAATAGCTTTGGGCCTGTGTGGCCAGACTTCTGACCCCTTAGGCAACAGCCAGATAGAGACTGATTGCCTTTTAAGCCTCAGCTCTCTTCCTCTTGTTCTCCTAGGGTGGGAATACAGCAGGCACACGCTGAATTTTGTCCCATCCACTTCCATCTTATCCTTTGTGCCCTTCATCCCCCTGCATCTTGTCCTTTTTGCCCTCTGGTACCTCCCAGTGCCCCATCATCTCTACCCCTAGGGACTCGGAGATCATGCAGCAGAAGCAGAAAAAGGCAAACGAGAAGAAGGAGGAACCCAAGTAGCTTTGTGGCTTCGTGTCCAACCCTCTTGCCCTTCGCCTGTGTGCCTGGAGCCAGTCCCACCACGCTCGCGTTTTCTCCTGTAGTGCTCACAGGTCCCAGCACCGATGGCATTCCCTTTGCCCTGAGTCTGCAGCGGGTCCCTTTTGTGCTTCCTTCCCCTCAGGTAGCCTCTCTCCCCCTGGGCCACTCCTGGGGGTGAGGGGGTTACCCCTTCCCAGTGTTTTTTATTCCTGTGGGGCTCACCCCAAAGTATTAAAAGTAGCTTTGTAATTTCTTGAGCGCCTGGTTTGACTGGGGATTTGGGGGGATGGGGATGGAGGAATGGCTGCCCTTTCCCACCAAAAGGGGAGAGAACTTTAGACTCTAAAAGGTTTTAGATACGTAGACTAAGTGAAATATCACAGAAAAATTCTTTATTATACTACAACAAACAGACAAGTACTCCAGGTATGTGGTAGAGGAATCCTCTAAGAACCGTAGGAACTTCTTTTCTGTGATTTTTGTTCCCACCCAGACCTTGAACACCATCCCAAGGATGGAGTTGAGGGTCTAAGAAGGAAGGCTTCAAGACCTAAGTTTATGCCCCTCTTTCTCATTCTTCCTCATTTTGTTCGCCTGCTTGATAGTTGGCTCCCAAATCCTGCTGCTCTCTAGTATTCACATTCTCTTCTGTTCTGTCATTCTTCAAGGATTGAGGGTGGTTTTTGTCTTCCTGCTTCCTTTGACCTCAAGATCAGGATTAAAACCTAGGGTGGTCTTTGTTCCTTTCTTTCTGTGTCCTGGTTTGTTCTGGGCTGCTTATCTCCCTGGGCCCAGGGCTTGCTTATTTTCCTTTTTATCTCCAAGGGCAGACCCAAGTAAGTCTTCAGTCCTTGGTCTTTCCCTGCCCCCATCTCCAAGCTGAGAGCCAGGAAAGGGCTGGTGCCACACTGTCTGCTGGGATCAGCAGTGGTTCCTGAGCTGCTAACTTGGGAGTTAGGTTCTTGAGCTGGGGTAAAGATGTAACAGTAGCTCCAGTGAGTCATATACTCTGCCCATGGCATTTAGAGTATGTATGGCCACTTTCTCCTATTCAGACATAGTACTGACTTCAGTCTAAAGGGAGATAACTGCCCATTATGTCCTTGAGGTATCTGCTGCGCTGGACAGTTCCTCAGTCAAAACTAGGAGTACAACCTCAAGGGAACCCCCAGTTTGTTAACAGTACCTAGCTGAATATTTGTTATCTTGCAGTACTGATGCGATGGCATTGTCGCCTGAAAGTAGGTGACTGGAGGTCCTGGGTGGGGGACCAACAGAGTGGTGCCAGGAGCAGCCCAAGATAGAGGAATACACAGGCCCAGCATGAGGCAACCTTGACCCAGAAGGTAGCCCAGCTACCCTTGGTGAAGGTCTTTTCCAGTTCTGCTCCCTCATAGCTGTGGAACCAAAGTCTCTGGTTAGAGAATATGTAGGACCTTAGCTTTTAGACCTGTCCTACCTCCCCACCAAAGATGATGGCAGACCCATGTTTGTCTCCAGAGAACCCTTAGGACTGGCCTTAAGTTGCTCTTCCTAAAATAGCTTTTCAGAAGTATAGCCCAGGCCCACTTCCATCCTACCTGAACCAGTTGGTAAGGGTAACCATGACATAGAGTGATGCAAGGAAGAAGACAAAATGGAAGGCAGAATAGCTGTAGGAGAAATGCTGGGCTTGCACTGGAGGAGCTGGAGAGGTCTCTTGGTCAGTTGGCCTGGTAGCCCCACCCCTCTGTCCTGGAGAGAGGGAAGGACTGCTGGGAGCAGTGCCACTGAAACACTTCTTCCCTCCTCCCCCAGTTTCTTTTGTGAAGGCGCTCCAGGGCTCTTTGGCACTCTGCAGAAATCTACATGTTCTAATGGACATTCTTATGGACACTCACCTTCCTCTGGTTTCACTGTTTGAGGGCAGCAGAAACAGAGTGAGGGCTTCTGTAAAACAAAAGGCAACATGTTTTGGAATGACTTTTAAGAAAGAATGTGAGGGTATTAATATAGAAAACTCCCCCTTCTCTGAAAAGATAGGCTGGTATACAAAGTGGAGGCACATCTGGGTTCAAATTCTAGCTCCAGCATATAACTGGCTATGAAAACTTTGGTAAGATGTTTAACCTTTTGTGCCTCAATTTCTCCATTTGTAAAATGGAGCAAATACCTACCTCACAGGGTTGTTGTGAGGATTAAATTAAAAGAGATTATGAATGTAAAGTATCTAGCACAGTGCCTAGCACATTGTGGGTACTCAATAAAAGGTAATAGCAGCTAGAATCTGAGTATTCTGGGTAGAGGCTGGTAGGGTGTGTGTGTGTGTTTGTCTTTGTGTGTGAGGGGGGAAGGGCATTGGGGATATTGAGCTCTCCATCCTCACCTGGAACTCATAGCTGTAAACCTTGATGATCCACAAGGGCCCAAATACCTCAGCCAGGTAGGAAGCCTCATTGCTGAGAAAGAAGAGACAGTTCTCAAGCAGGTCCAGTCAAATAGCAAGAGTTGCCTGAGACTGTATTGCTAGCTGGTCCATTTTGGTAATTCTCAGGTGGGTATTGTATTCCCAGAGCCCGTTCACCATAAAGATTTATAAATCTCGTCATGTGAGGGCCCTAAAAATCTTTGTACATATTTTTAATTCTCAAGTCATTCTCCCTGCCCCCTTCATCTCATACAGATCATCTGACAAGTGCTATTCTTAGAAACTGTTTCTGTTTATGGGGAACTTTCCTCACTCTTGTCTTGCTTTCAAGTTCAAATAAACCATGATCCCAGACAGTCTCCTGACCATCCTTCTCTGTCCTGGATATCCTCCCTTCTCTCATACCTCTCCCCTTGATACTTTTACGCACCAAGCGAAAAGCACACAAGTATACATGATGCCAGCACTCAGCACTGCCAGCGATGTATATGGTGTTTGCGATTCCATTTTACTCAGGCCAGGCAGGCACAGAGTGTGGTTCTGTCCTTCAAAGATAACTGAGAAGGAGCAACAGAAGAAAGGTGGTAAGAACAAAGAACTAAGTATTTGGCAGGAACAAAAGGTTTTAGCATGGAGAGTCCAGGTCTGGTTCTTACCACTCTCTGGAGGACGGCTGGACAGTGCAGAGAAGGTAAGGTACATGATATAGCAGCTGATGATAGAGGCCTGTAGAAGGCCAGAACGGGGTTGCTCTGCGGAGAATGGAGATAATTGCTTTAGTTTACAGGGTAGTAATTTACACTCTGCCCCCATCTATACTATAGCCCACCCTTTGGAGGAAGTAGACAATTGACTAAGATTAGGGAGGCTAATGAATATTTCTATGCTAAAGGTCTTCCAGATTTGTAATGTTGCAAGGCATGTACCCACTGAGGCGGATGCAGGGAGCGATGGAGAGAAAGGAGAGGAGGCCACAGAAACAAAGGTGTAGACTAAGCAGCATCTTGTTGAGCAGGCAGCCAGCTGGATGTGTGTAGTGGTGGAACAGGAGCACAGTTGCCACACCTGCCATGCTGTAGAATCCCAGGGTGGCCAGCAGTACAGCTAGGAACCAGCGGCAGTCTTGGGCTGCACCTGTCTGCCTAAGGGTAGGATGTGGGCAGTGGTTTGGGGCTCCACTTCTTTTTACCCATTACTATTCCTCCTCTCCTGGAACACTGGTGTGATTTCTCATCCTACCTAACCCACAGAGTCATCACATTTCTGAGCTTTTTGGTAATGCTCAGTGGGAAGTTAATGGAACCATTGACCTGTCATGCCCTTTACCTAACCCACTGAGGCTAGTAATGTCAGACAACCTTCCCAAGAAGAACCTTTGGGGTTAGAGGTGCTCCTTACCAGTTTTTGTTCCAGGAATGGGCAAAGGCTGTGATAAGCACCAACTGCAGCAGGATGAATGTGAAGCCTCCACAGATGCCAATGTAATGCCAGGCTACAAGTGGGGCACCAGTGGGAAAATGTAGCTGTTCATATCATTACTTCTGGTTTTCTTCCTACCCTCTCTTTCTCTTAGAAAAACTATCAGGTTACTCCTGCTAATTAGGATATGAGATGGAAGGTACCTGGGAAGAGATGCTCATCAGGGATGCAGAAGGCAATAGCACAGAGACCTAGCAGGAACAGCAGTTTGAGGAACCAGAAGCTGGTTAGGAGACAAAACAAGACTCAAGAAAAGGCAAAGGAGAGTGAACAGTGCCTATGGAGAAAGGCAAAGAAGAAACCAAAACTATAGGAAAGAGAGAAGAGACAACTAAGTATAGGAAAGGAGGAAGCAGTCCCATGTGAGAGGGCCTAGAAACTGGTCCATCACAGCCTATTCCAAATTCTAACTCTTATACCTAAATAATGTCTGGACAATGTTGCAACAGTTGATAAAGGGTCTGCCTATAATAACCCCATTGTCATCTCCATTTTAGAAACTAGAAACTCAAGGAGGGAGGGTAAGTATGTGGCTCATGGTCACACAGTAAGTATGGCAGAAGTAGAGACTTAAATCTGTTTTTGGATTTTTCACACTGCTGTTACTTCATCTTGAAATTTCCTTTACTCAGCTTATGTCTACTTCCCTCCCCATCCTCACCCCACCCAAAGTGTATATACACAAACCTATTGTGTAGTTGTGCCCGCAGGCTGGTAGGGGAGTGGAGCTGGACTAGCAGCACAGCCTGCAGCAGGTGGAAGGTGGCAGTTCCCGCACATACTCGGTACACAGCCCCAGAACCACTGAGCACTGGGCAGTGAGAGTGGCCAAACAGATGGGCACACAACCCTGAGGGCATCTGGATCTGGAGGGAGAGTCCATGTGAGAAATGTCAGGGCCCGTCATCATACACAGAGAGGTACCTACTTCTCATGGATGTATCCATTCACTTGTCCCCTACCCCCAATCTGAATCTTTTGTCCATGGAGGGTTTCTCCCTTTTTCTCATGTTGCAAACTGATCCCTCCCACTTACCCCATGTGCCTTCCCCCAGACCCTTTCCACTACTGTCCTTGACAGCAGAAGGCAGCAGACTGCTGAGGCCCCCACATGAAGGAGGATGTAGATCAGGCGGCTACAAGTAGACTCTGTGACAAGGGGCCATCTAGAATGGCAGCAGCAGGTACAGGGAGCAGGCCAACAGCAAGACACCTGAGGGGCAGAGCAGATGTAGGGCAGAAAGGTGGAGATTTGCTGAGGAAAGGCTTACATTAATGTATGCATTAGGTTAACCCAAGAGGCTGAATTCCAAAATTTCCCTTTCCCTTTTCTTCTCTCCTTTTACTCAGGAATTCTCAGAATCGTTTCAAGCTATTTAGGATTGCCTTCCACTGACATCAAGTAGAGCTTTCATCATAAGAGCTGATGCAGGCTTGAGCAGACCTTCCTAAAAGCCTAAGTCACACCTGGCCTCTCACCTTTCTGTAGACCTATAGATCTGGTACTGGGAAGTGGAAGGGATAGGTAGTAGTCTCTGGGCAAAGGGAAAGGCCTCAGAGGGTAAAGGAAGGCCTATCATCTTTATTGGCTCCTGTGGGTTTTCCTCCCCAGCTTCAGCCACTGTTCCCTTCCATTTTTTTCAGATAGTTCTTGCTCTAGGGACCTTCCGAACCTCTCTTCCAAGGTACGCTCTCACCTGATAGAAGGGAGGATTCACCATGACACTGCTGACTCCAGTGCGTTGTGTCCGGCAAAGGGAGGTGTTAGGGCCTGTGACCGCCTTTGCACCCACCATCGTGGTCCCAGGCATTAGACCCAGGTCCACCAGATGGAAGGTAGATGAGAAAGCAGTTTTCTTTTGTCTTCATAGGGGTGGTCACCCAGTTTAAGGTAGAATGGGGAGGGACATCAGGAAAAGAACACCGACCTCCAGGATGTGGTAAATGCAAATGTCTCTCTCAAGCTACTTCTGCCCCTGGCCTTTGGCCACTCAGGCTGTTCTCCCCAGATTAGGGAGCAGTTTGCAAATCAGGCCTCTGGTGGATTAGCATTCTTAATTGGTTTAGGATTAGAGCGTATCCATCCTGGTTGGACAGAATTACTTGGGTGGGGCAGGGGGGCGGTGGTGTTGGTGAGGGGGGTTGAATCTAGGTGAAGAGAAGGATGTCTGTCGGTTGGGAAGTCCTGGAGTGGTGATGGACTAGGTGTGGGAGAGGGCCTTGGAGGAAACAATACTAGAACACTGGAAGGAAGTCCGAGAGACGACCTGTTGTCCTGGCTGAAGCTTCTAGAATCCAAAACATTAATGAAGGTGTGGCCCGAAGCCAGCCCCGCCTCGTCCTCTCCGGGCGGAAGTTTCGGGGCAGTTACCGGAAGTCTTCGTGAGGTGGGGCGGGGCCTTTGCGGCAGCACGGTGGGATCAGTATGGCTACCGAGGGGGATGTGGAGCTGGAGTTGGAGACTGAAACCAGCGGCCCGGAGCGGCCTCCGGAGAAGCCACGGAAGCATGACAGCGGTGCGGCGGACTTGGAGCGAGTCACCGACTACGCGGAGGAGAAGGAGATCCAGAGTTCCAATCTGGAGACGGTGAGGTTGGCCGTGAGCGTGTTTGGGTGGGCAGAGAGCGGAGGGGCCTCTTAGGTTGTAACTGTGATCCTCGCTCCCAAGACGGGGACCCCATCTAGTTGGCGAGAGAAGGCAAAAGGGAAACCGTCATTAGAGCCCTCCGCTTGCAAAAGGAGCTTGACGAAGATTGGGTTTAAGGTGGACAGAATTGAATTAAACCTAGGCCTTGCTTCCTGATACACTCGTCATCGCGAATGGACCCCCTGACCCGCTTATTACTGGCTTTTTAGATTGTTAGCAATTGTGGGTAGCAGAGCAGTAACCAGATATTTTTCCCCCCATAGGCGATGTCCGTGATTGGAGACAGAAGATCCCGGGAGCAGAAAGCCAAACAGGAGCGGTAAGTTTACCTACGTGCAGCCAGCCCTACCAGTTCATCTCTTTCCCCCATACAAAAATAAAGGCATCGTTAAGCCTTTATACCTTGTACTGTTCTTCAACTCTGTCACCAGTTCCTGCATATATAAGGTTTCAGCCTTACTCTCGTGTCGGTTGGAAGGAAAGGCCTCCTGACAGTCCCTGCTGCCTCTCCTAGATTCCAGACAGGAGGGGAAGGGGGTGTTAGGTGAGGGAGTGGAAGTCATTTTGTGTTTTCACTCAACAGTGTTTGTCAGAAGTCATTTATTTGGAAGGCACAGCTGGGAATGATCCTTCCTGGGATGGTGAAGACTGGTGAGTTTAGAGAAGGAGGATTAATGTACATGAATATTTGCAGGGAGAAGGAACTGGCCAAAGTCACCATTAAGAAGGAAGATCTGGAGCTGATAGTGAGTAGTAATGCTTAACTAGTGTATGGGCAGAGGAGTTTACATTGCTGAATTGGGGTTGTTTACTGAAACAAGTAGAGTCAGCAAGTCTTGGTGGCATTTTAATACTCCAGAAGAGGCTTGGGTAACATCATTGATCCTTTTCCTGCAGATGACAGAGATGGAGATCTCACGAGCAGCAGCAGAACGGAGCTTGAGGGAACACATGGGCAATGTGGTAGAGGCTCTTATTGCCTTAACCAACTGATCTTTGCTTTCTCAGACCCACTCACTGGATTATTTTATTTCAATAAAGACTTATTCTTATTTTGCAATTATCTTGGATCAAGTGCTATATGTATCATACTGTAATTTATTGTAGCAAATTTACATGTTGGAATATAACTGAATTTAAGCAACTCCCCTCATCGCCCCAGGATTTCATGAAATTATATGAAGGATCAGTATAGAAAAATACCTCATGACCTCATGTTCACATGCAGATGCTAGGTGGCAGGCCAAACTCAACTCATCTAACTAGCTAAATAGTATTCAAGGTATATTTGGAGTCTCAGCAAAATTGCTGAAGCCCATGGCATGCTCTCTACAGTGGTTTACGAATAACTCAAAGAGCAGTACTTGCTAAGGAGCCACTGTATATAGATGTAAGCCACTAGTCTTGTTCATAAGCCACTGAATTAATTTAAATACTGAGGTAGAAACATGGTAAGTGCAATAGAAGATATCAAAGCTTAGATCTTATACAGAATTAATCTATGAAAGACTTTATGAAGTTGATTTAGTATTTGAATTCTGAGCCACTGTTAACACTACCTTACATTCCATTTTCTATCCTGGAGCGAAGACCATTTCACTTGCTGAGCTGCTTCAACTGTAAAATGATACATACCTGATAGAGTTTAAAAATTTTTTTAAACGTTTATTCATTTTTGAAAACATGAGCTGGGGAGAGGCAGATAGAAAGGAGAATACAGATTCCAAAGCAGGCTCCAGGCTTGAGCTGTGAACAGAGCCTGACGCAGGGCTCAAACTCACAAACTGTGAGATCATGACCTGAGCCGAAGTCAGCCACTTCACCGACCGAGCCACCCAGGCGCCCCTGAATAGATTTAGAACCTATGAGTTGGTGAATGTAAAAAGCTTAGTGTCTGCCTCAGAGTAGACACTCAAATAGCTATAAACATGTTCTTAAAAGAATGTAAATGTCTTGGGGTGCCTTGTTGCTGATTCTTGATTTTGCTTCAGGTCATGATCTCATGGTTTGTGAGATTGAGCCCCATCGGCTTCACGCACACAGCAAAGAGCCTGCTTGGGATTCTTTCTCTCCTTCTCTTCTCCCTCTCCTCTGCTCATGTGTGTGCATGGGGACGCATTCTCTCAAAATAAACTTTCAATGGCTAGTCTCATTTTGGGTCTAGGGGAACTCTTAGGTTGTATCCCTCTCTGGCACCCACACAAGTGACCTATACTCATCTTTATGGGTTTATTACCTCATAGTAATTTATACTCTTATTTTTATTTTAGGACATTTAGAAATTTGAGTGTTTCTCCCAGTGGGGCATTTTAAAAGATTGTAAAAAGACGTTGGCCTTCTCATTTATGTAATTGAGAAATAGCCTTCCCACTGATTAAATGTCATTCCTTACAACTCCTGACTCCTAGTGCTCTGCCATGTGCAGGGTGGTTATGTAGTAAATATTAAGTGGAAAATCACTGAAATTAAGTGTAGCATGATGTCATTACATTGCAACTGGGAGAGCACTGTGCCATCCTTGATACAGAAGCTGGGCATGGAGAAGATACTGGTAAGTACTTCGCTTCCTCATTTCATGCGTCAACTTTTGTTCTAAATACAGCTGTAGTTTAGAGCAAGGAGAACCATACATATTTCTGCTCATGGAGTAAATCTGGGTGCCACTTAGAATATAGCCTATCTAGCATCTGAGTTTGTTTCTGAGAGCAAAGGTGATGATCAAAATGTAAAAAACTCAGCCCAACAATTCTCTGCTTTTATTTTACTTAATAGGTAGATTCTTGTTAGCCTGCACATTTCCAGTATCATAAAAAACCTTCGTGTATGATTCTTTTATTTCTTGACACACACACATAAATGGATCAAAAAATATGTTCACTTAGAAAAACTGACTCCAACCAAAAACTCAAAACAGCTATCTGTGAGATTAGATTTCCTATAAGGTAGCATTGTCCACTTACATGCCCATGTTTCTAACCCAAGCTAAGAGGCTGGAAAAAGAAACCTGGAATAGTCCCAAGTGAATTTGGGAAGGAAGGCAGAGATGTGATGAAACCTAAGATTTCTCAGAAATGGTTTTAAGTGGGGAGCCTCTAATCCTACCTGGATAGTGCTTTTCTGTGGGTTTCTCAGCATGAGTCCAAACCTCACAAAGCACCTTCAAAGACTGGGTTACCTAGTGTCACAAGTATGGCAGTAGGTCCAATAGGCTGGATATAGGGGCCATGTAAATAAGAGTAACATCAAATCAAGGACCAGATGCTAAGATGTCCCCTTGTGTTCCACAGCCGGAAGAATAAATAGTTGAACTCTAAGTAGTTTTCCGCTTCTTGGCAGATGGCCGTTCAAATACATCTCGTACCCCAGCTGCCTTTTGTTTAAAGAACTTTGTGTTCTGGGCACTCTCTTGGCCCCATGCTGAGTCAAAAGAGGTGGTGTCCTGATCCACAAGGTGGGTGTATTTGGTGCGACCAGAGCGCCCGAAGTTCTTGACCTGAAAGAAAGATAGATGATGACTTATACCACCAAATATCATGTCCCAGCCCTCAATACATTACTTCTCTCTTGCTTGTTCTTAAGGTACCCCATTACCTGCATGACTTTGGGAAGAATGGTTTTGTTGAAATGATCCTCCAGAGTAGGTGCACTGAAATCTCTCTTGTATACTTCTTCATCCTCATCCTGTAGAAAAGAATCTTATTAATCTTGTGGTTATTTCCCATATATTCAAATCACAAATTTATTAAGCCACAAGGGATACAAAGAAGGTACAGAACCTATTCTTCAAGAGCTTACATCTAGTTGAGGAGATGATACTTCTTTTTCCCTTTGTGTTGTCTTTTTCTTTACTAAATGTAAACATTTCCTGAAGGTTGGCTATATTCTCTGAACTCAGTATGTTCATTCAGTCATAACTCCGACTCTGTAGAAGCCTCTACAGGCTCCTAATGTCTGCTCCTGAATTTTCTGCTGCCCATTATATATCTTACCTTGGATATTCGGATGGGACTTCAGACTCACATCTAAAGCGAAAATCATTTCCCTAACCTTTCCAAACCAATCTCTTTCTAGCTTCTTCCATTAGTAGGAACATTTTCTTAATTACCCAAATTAAAAATTTGAGTAATCTTTGTGCACAATGAGTTGCCAATTTTTTTTTTTTAATTTGAATCCAAGTTAGTTAACATATAATGTAATAATGATTTCAGGAGTAGATTTCAGTGATTCATCACTTACATATAACATCTAGCACTCATCCCAGCAAATGCCCTCCTTAATGCCCATCACCCATTTTTTAGAGAGAGAGCAAGAGAGTGGGGGGAGGCAGGGACAGAGAGAGGGAGAGAGAATCTCAAGTGGGCTCCATGCTCAGCACGGAACCCAATGTGGGACTCCCATCTCATGACCCTGAAATCAGTCAGACACTCACCGGACTGAGCCACCCAGGTGCCCCACCACTTCCTATAAGTTCCCATTATCTGGGGTATAGTGTTTTCTTGGAATCAATCTTACACACTGCGACTAGATTTTTTTCCTAAAACACTCTTATACATTTGCCACAGTCACAAACTTTCAGTGGTTCTCTGTTTTGTTAAATATGCACAACTCTGTAATAGTCAAGGCCAAATACTATATAGCTTTAATCTACCTCTCCTTGCAACTTCCCTTTATAGATGATACTTTTTGCCTCCCCTCCTAGTCCATTCACCTGGAATGTCTTCCTACTTATACAAGTCAGAAAGTTTACACATCTTAAATGTCACCTCCTTTACTCTTTTCCATCTACAAAATAAAACCTCTCCCTCTTCAGAAGTCCCACAGTATTTTCGCTTGTCCTTTTGTTATAGTACAGTATATATTTGCCTTAGCCCCATTTTTAGGTTGTAAGCCATCTGAGGGGCACAAATTACATATCCTCTAGCAGTGTTAAACAGTAGTGCTCTTAAGGTGCCTGGCTGGCTCAGTTCTTATCTCAGGGTCGTGAGTTCAAGCCCTATGTTGGGCATGGAGTCTACCTCAAAACAAAACAAAAAAAACCAGCAGTGCCATTTACATAGTAAATGCTCAAAAGGTTATTTAATTAACTATAAAATAACTATAGAGAATAGTTTCACATCAACCTGTTAGTTAAAACCATAATGTTATGATACAAATTACAAACGTGCTGAAGGAATTAAAACAGCACCATCTTGGTTAAGGACAACTTTGTGTAAGAGTGGAGTCCTTTAACCATACACACTTTTGGAGTATTCTTTTCTCTTCAGCTATAGAAAGGCTTTAAAGATAAGACAGACAGTTTTTGTGAGATCTACTTTTCTCCTTGTTAGGGTGGAGAGTCTCTCAATCTCAGAAGATATTTTAACTTCACTCTCCTCACTCTCCTTATCCAGATAAGAAGAGTTTATTGAATATGTGAACCAAAAGACTTTCATGTAACCCTTTCCTTATGTATCTTAGTCAGCAATGCTTCATAATTTTGTTTAGCAAGTATTATATATTATATGAATAGCATCATCGTAAAAATGGTTAGCATTCATACTATGTAAAATTCTGCATATTAAGAGCTCCACAGTAGTGTCCTACATACAATATATTGTAATGGCTCCAAATTATATTGTGTCAGCCAGAGCACTCTGTTCCTGGGGCCTGCCCTGGGGCCCCCACTCCCGTGCCAGAGCTGAGATGAGTCTCCACTTCACACCAAGTACCAGGAGAACAGGTTCTTCCAAAACAGCCTTAGAGAAATTCATAATTTCCATAGACTCCAATCTAGAAATTTACATGGGCGGGGCACCCTGGAAGGCTCAGTTGGCTAAGTGTCTGACTCTTGATTTCAGCTCAGGTCATGATTTCACGGTCATGAGTTCAGGCCCTGTATTGGGCTCTGCACTGACTGTGGAGCCTGCGTGGGATTCTCTCTGCCCCTCCCATGCTTGCTTGTCCTCTCTCTCCCAAAAAATAAATAAAAAAAAATAAAACTTAAAAAAAAAAAAAAACAACTACATGGGCTGGAAAACTATACAATAAGCAAACATTTCCTGCTGAATAGACTGAAACTGATTTTGGAGGGGAATAAGGAACCCTCCACTGAAGTTTGAAAATTTTACTGGTTGTCTACAGTGAAAGGCAGGGATTTAGCTATAATGGAGGATATTTAGGGTTTGATATACAGCATTTGAAAAAAATACTTAAAAAAAATTTTTTTTTTAATGTTTATTTTTGAGAGAGAGAGAGAGAGAGAGAGAGAGAGGCAGGCAGGGGGGAGGAGCAGAGAGAGAAAGGCAGATACAGAATTCGAAGTAGGCTCCAGGCTGTGAGCTGTCAGCACAGAGTCTGATGCAGGGCTCGAACGCATGAACTGTGAGATCATGACCTGAGCCTAAGTTAGATGCTTAACCAACTGAACCACCCAGGCACCCCTGAAAAAGCTTTTCCTTTAGCGTCAGGAAATAATTTAACAAACCACATGGTATTATGTTAATAAATGCAATCAGTTCTCCCATTCTCTTTTTCTGACATGTCTCCATTAAGGAATTATCACTGGTATAATATAAATAATTTGGAAGAAGTCTTCATCACTTTATAGGATTAAGAGACTCTATTACTGGCCTTAGTCTTTATATGAAGAACAAAATCTTGTTGATATTATACATAATGGTTGGTTAACCATTTTTTGGTTAGTTAGGTTTAAGTCATTTCCTGTCAGCTCAGAATGAAGTGAATTAAATTTTTGCATCCAAATATGAGTTAATGTAAAGCTATTTGCAGGGCATGATTTTTGCATAAGCAAAATTTCTCACTTGGCTATGAACAGTGATATCTAATTGGTTGTGGGAATCTAAACAGTCTAGGATGTATCTATTTAGATCACTATCTCGGTATTTCAGTTCCTCAATTCTTCTATTACATCATTTCCTCCTGAGAGTGGGAGCCAAAAGAGAATAGTTGCTGCTACTTCTAAAATCCTGCTGCCAAATCGTTTTTCCTATTGGGTTTATATTCTTCAGACGCAAAAAGTAACTGAGAAAATTGACCATTGGCAAGTGAAAGTAACATCCCAAGACAGTTTATTCTTGGAGGGAAAAAAGAACTCACAGGTTTGGAGTTATTTCTACAGACCAACCTTCCCATTCCCTTTTCATTTCTTACCATGAAGAAGGCACCCCGGTGATAATACTTCTGTAAGAACTTATATTTGCCCTTCACAGCTTTGTTGGTAATGACTTTGCCATTTGCCCGAAGCTCAGCTCGCCTCTCTTCCTCAGTCAGGTTTCGCATTCGTTCAATTTCTGCTTTCTCCTTCTCAAGACTGTGAAGAAAACAAAACTGTCAGTACCATTCCAGTTTCAGAAAGACTCAATTATCTGAACATAACGCAGTCTCATCTCCTTTCAAGCACTATTTACTTTCTTCAATTCTAGTCATTGCCTGTTAGGAATTCAGATCAGGAGACCAAGATATAAAAAGTTGATGTAGTCTTCATTATTGCAAACTTCCAAAAGTTGATTCTAACCTTTAAAGGTTCAGGCATACTATTACTGCTTGATTTTGCAAAGTTATTAATTTCCCCTCCCTAAAAAGCCTACTTGGCTTAAAAAAAATCCAAATTTAACTTGTATTAAGATTTTACTGGTATTTCTTTAGTAGTCCTATATATACTTACATGTCACAAACCAAGGGTTAACCATCATTAAGTAGAATGCTATGAAATAAACCTTTTTGGGAGAAGGGGTCAAAGATCCCCTCCCTCCAGAAAAATACAAATGTACACATAATGTTGTATACAGTTTTAAAGGGTACATGGATCCCTTGAAATCCAGGATAAAAATCTTAGGAACTGCAGGCTGAGGACAGAGTTTTCTAGTGATGGTTTCCCTTTGCAATCTGGGATTACTCTCATTCCTAGTAATGTTTAAGAATGGATGATGCAGCTCAGAAATGATTCTACTCTAACAACAGGGAATGTGGTAGATTACTTAAATGCCACAAATTCTTCCCCTCACCGTTATGCATGCCCCTTTGCAGAAATGACATGCGTGCCTCAAAGAGGTCAGTTTCCCCCTTTACCCTCTTGGAATACTGCCATGAGACTGTTACATAAGGAAGCCAATCTAGCCCACTGAAGAAGTGAGGCATTCTAGCTGGTAGTCAGGATTAACTAATGGACATGTGCATGAAGCCATTTTGGACTTTCTAGCCCAGTAAGTCCTCTAGCTGGATACAACTGTGTAAGAGAGACCAGGTGAAACCAGCAGAGGAACTCTTTAGCCAACCTCCAAAACTGTGAGGAATAATCAATTGTTTCAAGTCACCAAATTTTGGGTTGGGTTTTTGTAACTGATAATAGTGAGTAACTTGTGTGTGTCTACTATGAAACTACAGGGAGTATTGGCTGGCACTCTATCATAGAGAAACACCAAGAAAAGTGTTTCTTTTCCCTGATTTTATTGTAATAAGCCACTTTCTAATTATGGGAAACTCACCCAGTTGCAGGAACCCTAAAGTGAGAATGGAACTCACAGCAGGTGTTGAGTCTTACAGCTACCCTACTAGGAATCTGTCCCATTAGCGGTATCAAACTCTATGCCCATCTTATTACTCACGCTTCTCGATCTTCTCTGTCCCTCTTGATTCTCTTTAGCTCCCGAACTTTCCATGCCTCATATTCTTCCTCATCATTTTCATCATCAGTATTGAGAGCATCTAGGGCAGCCAGGGACCGCTTGTTCTCCTCCAGTTCTTTCTTGGTCTCCTCTTCTACAATCTGGGTAAGGAGAACGATTTAACTGCTGGACTTCCTTGTTTTCCTCAGACAAACCTAAGCATACTCCTCCTTGTGTGCAATCCTCACAGCCACTCCCAGTACCTTGAGTGTGTACTTGCGCCTCTCCTCAGCCATGCGTTTTGCTTCCTGCTCCAGCTCCTTTTGTTTCAATGCTTCAGCCTCACGTTCTTGAACTGTTACTCTGTCCTTCCTGCAGCACAGAGGTCCTGTTAATTGCCCAAAGCCCTTAGCGTGGAGCTCTTTGTCCTCAAACTCAAGTCCCATCCAAATCAGAAAAAGCCCAACAATCACTGGCTCTATTATTTGCAACGAGCCAAAACTGGTAGTCTCCTCAGGTATTTACAGCATCACAATTCCATTCATTTTTGAGAACTGCCTGAATAGTAAGGAACCTGCCAGACTGTAAGTAGTAGGATTTCTCGACATTAGGAAAGGAACAGGAATTTACTCTTCAAGTTTAATTTTGTGCTCTTTAACTGGAAAGGGAGATGTGAAAATCAACTCGGGCTCTCTGCTACCTCCAAGATATTCCTCAGCAAATATTCTGCACAGGTAGGGAATTTGGTAGAACACTTTCGCTTGGTGCTTACATTTCAGAAAAGCATGAGGTAGAAAAGAGGCTTCTATCCTTAGACCTGGAAAGTAGTAGCTCAGGCCTGGTTTGTGAGATACTTACTTTCGAATGAAGACAGGCTTAAGGCGAGGCTCCATCTCATCTTCACTGTCGGTGTACTCTTCATACTCAGATTCTGATTCTGACTCCTCCCCAGAACGTCCCTCATCTTCCACCTCCATGACTTCCATCTCTTCATTTTTTCTCTCCTGTGCTCGCTGACGCATCATGCCACGGCGCCGCTCTATTTCCTATCAAGTTATATGTCCAAGTCAGTCAGCCCAATGACCTGTGCTCTAAGGCAGCTTTTAATTTTTCCCTCATCAACCTTAACAAATTCTGATACTAGTAAATACAACATAGCACCATTTTCTTTGTGTGTATGTGTGTGTGAGAGAGAGGGTACAAGTGAGTGAGGGGCAGAGAGAGAAAGAGAGGGAAAGAGAGAGAATCCCGCGAGAAGCAGAGAGAGAGAGAGAGAGAGAGAGAGAGAGAGAGAGAAAGAGAGAGAGAAAGAGAGAGAGAGAAAGAGAGAGAGAGAAGCAAGGTTCACCCAAAGCAGGACTTGAGCTCACCCGATGTGGGACTTCACAAGCTGTGAGATCATGACCAGAGCCGAAGTCAGATGCTTAAAAGAATGAGCCACCCAGGCACCCAGGACTATTTTATTTTCAACTCTATCTCCAACCAATAGGGAACACTGGATCAGAATCCTGCCAAAAGCAGTAAGCTTGTGCCTTTGGGACCTCAAAAAGAATAGGCCCCAACTTTTTCTTGGAACTAGAAAGAATTTTCCATTTTCCTTTTTTATACCTCATCATCAATTTCTTCCTCTTCTTCTTCACTGCTATCTTCTCGTTCCATGCGCCACGCATCTCCTTCTACTTCTGAGTCACTTTCTCCTACCACTTCAGGTTCCACTATTTTCCGATGGCGAGCCAATCTGAAAAACAGCATCTTCAGGTGTAACACCAATATCACAAAAACGAAAGAGCACCAACCACATTCCTTACTCGTAGAGCACCTGGATATGATGTTTGCTTTTATTGGTACTGAAGTCTTAAATATCATATGGTTTCACTCATGCGGAATTTAAGAAACAACACAAATAAGCAAAGGGAAAAAATAATATACAAAGCAAGAAACAGACTCTTAATTATAGAGAACAATCTGATGGTTACCAAAGGGGAGGAGTTTGGAGGTATGGGGTTAAATAGGTGATGGGGATTAAGGAGTGCACTTGTCATGATGAACACGGAGTGATGAATGGAAGTGTTGAATCACTATATTGTATACCTGAAACTAATGTAACACTGTATGTTAACTAACTGGAATTAAAATAAGAATTAAAAAAAACAAACAAAAAACAACTTAAGTCTTGAGAGGGGGAAACTGAGGTACAAATAAAAGAAACTAATTTTAAGTGTCAGGAACTAGAGTATACTATGTCAAGCAAAATAAGTCAGAGAAAGACAAATATCGTATGATTTCATTCATATGTGTAATTTAACTTAAGAAATACAACAGATGAACATAATGGAAGAGAAGGAAAAATAAGAGAGGGAGGCAAACCATAAGAGACTTTTAAATACAGAGAACAAACTGAGGGTTGCCGGAGGGGTGTTGGGTGGGGGGATGGGCTAAATGGGTAATGAGCATTAAGGAGGGCACTTGTTGGGATGAGCACTGAGTGTGGTATGTAAGTGATAAATCAGTGAATTCTACTCCTGAAACCAATACTACACTATATGTTAACTAACTTGAATTTAAATAAAAACCAACCAACCAACCATAATTAAACCAATACAGATATAGCATTTGCAATTCAAAGTGCTCAAAAAACCCCCCACAAAAAACCAAAACAAAACAACAAAGTGTCAGAGTAAATAGTCAAGTTGGATTAAAACATTAAATGTAAGCTGAGGCATCATGAGGCACTGTAACAAACATATGGATGTGCTGGGATTGATTTATAGCTCCAGGTGGTTCGGTTTCAACATTAGATCACACTAGGTTTCTTTTCAGTGACACTGCATCTTTGTGAAACTGGATTTTTGGGGACTCCTGTATTAAAAAGCAAGTACTCCAAGAAGATCAATATGGTACAGGATATGAGAGTGACATTGCCATTCTGATTCCAAAGTTGGAGAAGTTGTCAGTGTCCAAAAGGCACACAAACCCCACTAATAAGTGATTATGGTTATGTAAGAATGAAATAAAAACTTGGGGCATGTGCGTGGCTCAGTTAAGCATCCAATTTCAGCTCATGTCATGATCTCACGGTTTGTGAGTTTGAGCCCCACATCGGGCTCTGTGCTGACAGCTTGGAGCCTGGAGCCTGCTTTGGATTCTCTGTCTCCCACTCTGCCCCTCTCCCGCTCATGCTCTATCTCTCTCAACAATAAAAAAATAAAGAAAATTGAAACAGTAAAAAAAAAAAAAAAAAAAGAATGAAATAAAAATGTTCCTTCTTTTGTGTGTATTGTATTTTGCAAATGGCTTTAAATGTTAAAATGTGAATTTTTAGAAATTATTTGGATCTAACTACTTAATAAACAAAACTGTTTAGGCCTGGGGGCTCTCTGAGAAAATTCCTAAGACAATATGAACTATGAAAGTTTGAGACGTCTGGTTTACTTTGTAAGGTAATGTCTCAATTAACTCACAACATACAAAATCCTTCAATGGGAGGCTCCCTTTCCTATATGAGACCATTTATTCATCTGGCCTTTTTTCCTACTTCATCAGTGTCATTTCCCCTCATTAGCCTTTAAAACAAGTGAGTGGATTAATTCAATTTCTCAAATTTTAAGACTCCTCTTAACAAACCAACCAGTGGTTTGTGCTTTCTATTTCCTTAGTGAGTTAATTTGGGCCTCTGGACCAGAGGTAACCTCGTGTTTACTGGTTGCCACTTGCTGGTTATATACCTTTGGTCATGTTATTTTCCTAACCCCTTTGTGCCTCAGTTTCCTCATTTGTAAACTAGGATAATAGTACATACCTTACAAGGTTATTGGTTAAATTACATTAGGAAATTTACTTGAACAGTGTCTGGCACATAGTAAGTACTGTTCAAGTACTAGCTCTTATTGTTGTTGTTCTTGTTAAGTAACCTGTAGGGGTTTAGGTCCAGGGAAACATAACCCTAGTCATTACCTCTCTTCCACATCTTCACTAATACGGTTCTGCAAACGCCGCAGTCGAGGGTCGCTGGATGAATCCTCCTCCTGTTCCTCAGGCTCTGCTTCTTGTTCTTTGGCTTTCTTGATGAACTGAAATTCTTCATCCTCCTCATCTGAGGACTCCATAGGGGCATAGTCTGGCCTCTTTCCCGACACATAACGTTTTACCTTCACTTTCTCCATCGAAATCTCACCTGGGTGATAAAGATAATGTATTATGTTTCAGCAGCCTCTTTCCCAATGTCCTTGAACCTCTGCCTTTGCAGGTAGAGCCCTGTATTCCTGGTAAACAAGAGTTGAAGCAGGAGAAGAGAGCCATTATCCAACCATCTATTCATCTAATGGTGTTTTCTTCTTTTTTATTTTTTGTAATATTTGTTTTATTTTTCAGAGAGGGACAGAGCATGAGTGGAGGAGGGGGCAGAGAGAGAGGAAGACCCAGAATCCGAAGCAGACTCCAGGCTCCGAGCTGTCAGCCCAGAGCCTGAGGCTTGAACTCATGAGCTGTGAGATCATGACCTGAGCTGAAGTCGGACGCTTAACCGACTGAGCCACCCAGGTGCCCCATTCTTTTTTTTTTTAATATTTTCTATTTATTTTTGAGAGGGAGAGAGACTATGTGCAAGTGGGGGAGGGGCAGAATGAGAGGGGGACAGAGGATTCAAAGTGGGCTCTGTGCTGATATCAGAGAGCCTGATGTGGGGCTCAGACTCAGGAAATGTGAGATCATGACCTGAGCCAAAATCAGACTGAGCTACCCAGGTGCCCTGTAACATATTATTTAAAGTTTATGTATTTTAAGTTACATAATCTTAACAACAGATATTATGCTTAATGATAAATTAGAAGCATTCCTTTAAAAAACAGTGGGCATCCTTACATTGTCCCTATCACACCTTCTAGTCAACATTTTATTATGGTTCTAATTAGGGCAATAAGAAAAAGAGACAAAAGATAAGGATTGAAAAGGAAAAAAAACTCACAATTTGCAGACTATAATAATCTATGTAGAAAATAAAAGATTAACAAACAGGCAAGCTAAAAATGAATTCAGGGAGAATGCTTAATAAATGTTGGATAAAAATAAGGGTACCTGTACATTAGCTACATAAATTAGAAAATAAAGTTTAAACATATTATTTACAGGGGCGCCTGTGTGGCTTAGTCATTTAAGCGTCTGACTCTTAATTTTGGCTCAGGTCATATCTCAGTTTGTGAAATTGAGCCTCAAGTCAGGCTCTGTGTTGACAGCATGGAGTCTGCTGGGGATTCTCTCTCTCCTTCTGCCTCTCTCCCACTTGTGTGCACACTCACGTGCTCGCTCTCTCTCAAAGTAAATAAATAAACTTAAAATAAATACTATTTACAATAGTAACTAATCTATAAGATACCAAGGAATAGATTCAACAAATGATCTACAAAGTTTTTTAGAGGAAATATATATCATTACATTGGAAGATCCAAAAGATCTAAATAAGTGAGAAATATATCCTATTCAAGGAAGAGAGAAGATGACAACTGTGCCCAAGTCAATCAATAAATGCATGACCTGTAATTTTAATTTTTTTTTTATCTTTATTTTTGAGAGAGAGAGAGAGAGAGAGAGAGAGAGAGAGACAGAGTGTGAGCAGGGGAGGAGCAGAGAGAGAGAGGGAGACACAGAATCCGAATCAGGCTCCAGGCCCTGAGCTGTCAGCACAGAGCCCGACATGGGGCTCGAACTCACGAACCATGAGATCATGACCTGAGCCCAAGTCGGACGCTCAACTGACTGAGCCACCCAGGCACCCCTGCATGACCTGTAATTTTTTTTTTTCCTACGTTTTAAATTTATTTTTGGGACAGAGAGAGACAGAGTATGAACGGGGGAGGGGCAGAGAGAGAGGAAGACACAGAATCGGAAACAGGCTCCAGGCTCCGAGCCATCAGCCCAGAGCCTGACGCGGGGCTCGAACTCACGGACCGCGAGATCGTGACCTGGCTGAAGTCGGACGCTTAACCGACTGCGCCACCCAGGCGCCCCTGCATGACCTGTAATTTTAAGGCAATTCCATTCACAGTTGTCCTCAGGTTGATTCTAAAATTGCATGGAAAAATAGGAGGTCAAAAAGAACCAAGGGAATCCTGAAGAACAAGGTGAGGCCAAACACCTTAACATACCTCACCAAAGAAGATACACAGATGGCAAATAAGCATATTTGCTTCAAATCATATGTCATCAGGGGAATGCAAAATAAAACAATGAGATACCACTGCACATGTATTAGAATAACCAAACTACAGAGCTCTGATAGCACCAAAGGCTGGTGAGGATGTAGAACAAGAATGCTCATTCATTCTTGGTGGGAATGCAAAATGGCACAGCCACTTCAGTGGTTTCTTATAAAACTAAGCATACTCTTACCATATGCTGCAGCAATTGCACTCCTTGGTATTTACCTAAAGGTGTTGAAAACTAATGTTCACACAAAAACTTGCACACTGATATTTATTTAAGCTTTTTCATAACTGTCAAAACTTGGAAGGAACCAAGATGTCCCTCTCTAGGTGAATGAATAAACTATGGTATGTCTACACAATGGAATATTATTCAGTGCTAAAAGGAAATGAGCTATCAAGCCATAAGACATGGGAAAACTTACACACATATTACTATATGAAAGAAGCCCATCTGAAAAAGCTACATACTCTATGATTCCAAATACATGACATTCTGGAAAAGGCAAAAGTATGGAGACAGTAAAAAGATCAGTGGTTGCCAAGGGTTGGGCTGGGGGAGGGATGAATAGGCAGGGCACAGAGAATGCTTAGGGCAGTGAAAATACTGTGTACAATACCATAATAATGGATGTAGGTCACTAAATGTTTGTCTAAACCCATAGAAGATACAATGCCAAGAGTAAACCTTAATGTAAACTATGGGCTTTGGTGATTATGCTGTGTCAATGTAGATTCAGCAATTGCAAAAATATATCACTTTGGTAGGGGATGTTGATAATGGAGAAGGCTGTGCCTGTGTGGGGGCAGAGGGTATATGGGAAACGTGAACCTAAAACTGATCTAAAAAATAAAGTTTTAATGAAAAAAATGGTGAAGTGGGGGAGGGTTTTTGTATCAGATTGCAAGGCTTATTTAAACTTACAGTAATTAAAAAAAAACAACTTACAGTAATTAAAACAATAGGTCATTGACTCAGAGGATACATAGAGACCAATGGAGCAGATTAGAAAGCAGACAAACCTACATACAAGAGCTTGGTATATTACAGAAGCGACATTAAAATGCAGTGGAGAATGGATGGGCTAGTCAAACAATGACTAGCAGTAGGGACAACTGGTTAACCATAAGGTAAACAGTAAAATTAGATCTCTGACACCACACACACAAAATTCCAGATGGATTAAGACCCAAGTGTGAAAAACCTATCTTAAACACTTACATCCCTATTGAGTAATAAGCTCTTTAAATTACAGTCTGTCTTGCACAATTGTGTATTCAATCCTATTTAGTATATACAAACACTTAGATGATAGAAAATATTTTTAGGGGCTTCTGGGTGTCTGACTTTTGATTTCAGCTCAGGCCATGATCTCATGTTCGGTTTGTGGGATCAAGCCCCATGTCAGGCTCTGCAGTGACATCACGGGATTCTCTCTCTCCCCCTCCTCTGCTTGCACTGTCTCTCTCTCAAAATAAATAATAAAAACATTAAAATATATATATATATAATTTGAATATCTATAATCTCAGTACAGGGAAGGATTTTTTTTTTTTTTTTAAATTTTTTTTAACGTTTTTATTTTTGAGACAGAGAGAGACAAAGCATGAACGGGGGAGGGTCAGAGAGAGGGAGACACAGAATCCGAAACAGGCTCCAGGCTCTGAGCTGTCAGCACAGAGCCCAACGCGGGGCTTGAACTCACGGAGCGCAAGATCATGACCTGAGCCGAAGACGGCCGCTTAACCGACTGAGCCACCCAGGCGCCCCCAGGGAAGGATTTCTTACACAATATACAAACATCACAAGCTATAAAAGATAAAGTTGGTAAATATGATAACACTAAAATTAAAAATGCCTATGAAACAGAAAAGTCCAAAATTAAAGTGAAAAGACAAGCCAAAAAACCAAAACAAAATGGGAAACAGATATGACAGACTTGGGATATAGAAAAACAAACCAAGTAGAAAATACGTAAATGACAGAAACAAGTAATTCAGAGAAGAGAAAACCTAGAGAACTGATAAATATATGAAGATGCCTTGCCTTGCGAGTAATTAGGGAAATGCAAATTAAAATAATGAGATATCATTTCATACCCATTAGAATGGGCAAAATTAAAAAAAACCTGATACAATCAAGTGTATTGATGAATATATGGGGAAATACAAACTCTTAATGCTCTTACAACCCACGTGCAGAGCAACTGGAAATGGCCAGTTATGGGGCACCTGGGTGGCTCAGTTGGTTGTGTCCAACTCTTTTTTTTTTTTTTTAAAATTTTTTTTTTTTTTCAACGTTTTTTATTTATTTTTTGGGACAGAGAGAGAGACAGAGCATGAACGGGGGAGGGGCAGAGAGAGAGGGAGACACAGAATCTGAAACAGGCTCCAGGCTCCGAGCCATCAGCCCAGAGCCTGACGCGGGGCTCGAACTCACGGACCGCGAGATCGTGACCTGGCTGTAGTCGGACGCTTAACCGACTGCGCCACCCAGGCGCCCCAGTTGTGTCCAACTCTTGACGTCGACTCACGTCGTGATCTCACAGTTTCTGAGTTCGAGCCCCACGTTTCGCTCTGCACGGACAGTGCGGAGCCTGTTTGAGATTTTCTTTCTCCCCATCTCTTTGCCCTTCCCCCTCTCTCAAAATAAATTAATCAACTTAGAAAGAAAATAGCTAGTTATACTGATGATGAACTTCTAGGAGTCTACCCTAGAGAAATTCTTACACAGTGCACTAAAGAGACACATTTAAGAATGACAACTACAGGGGGTGCCTAGCTGGCTCAGTCAGTGGAGCATGAGACTTCATCTTGGAGTCGTGAGTTTGAGGGCAACGTTGGGTGAGAGATTATTTAAAAAATTAAAATTAAAAAAAAAAAGAATGACAACTACAGCGCTGTTTGTAACAGGAGAAAAAACAACTAACTGCCCCTCAGTAGGGAATAAACTGGCCTAATTACACAATGGAATTCTTAAGTAGTTAAAATGAATTAGATCTCTATTATCAAAGCATACTTGTCAAAAGCCACGTTGAATTAAAAAATAAAGACAAGCTGCACAAGGGTAGGTACAGTTTATTTAAAATAGAAAAAAGAGGGGTGCCTGGATGGCTCAGTCACTTGAGCTCCTGACTTCGGCTCAGGTCATGATCTCACGGTCCGTGGGTTAAGGCCACGTCGGACTCTGTACTGACAGCTCAGAGCCTGGAGCCTGCTCCTGATTCTGTGTCTCCCACTCTCTGCTCCTCCCCTCTTTGCACTATGTCTCTCTCTCTCTCTCAAAAAAATAAACATTAAAAAAAATTAAAAAAAAAAAAAAGAAAGAGCTGATACTATTTTCCAAAATCCTCCTTGAAAAAATACTCTTTAGTTTAACTCCCCAAACAGATATAGTGTTCCTTCTTCTATCTGCCCTGGAATCCTATTCGTCCTTTAAGGATCAACTTATATGCCACCTTCTTCAAGAAGCTTTCCTTGATTACACCAATTTGAAGAGATTATTCCTTCTCTGCCCTTCCACATCGTTTGGTTTATATCACCTATGTGACAGGAATCACAGTTGTGAAAAACTGCACACTGCTTAGAATGTGCCTCTTTTTACATGTCTCGCATCTACAATATGAATTTCTTAATACTGCCTTACACAAGTTTGTATTCAATTTAATACAGTCACTGCGTAGGTTGAAAGGAATAAAAAGTGTAATAAGACCTGGTTCCTGTCTCAAGGACGTTATGAGCTTGTGATGCAGTAGAGGGAGACAGACACGTAAAATAATGTTAATTATAAAAGCAGCATAAACAGACGGCTATATTTAACAAAAAAGGGGCTGTATCCCGCACGACGCTCTGCAAAAGCAGGTATTCACTATGTATATTAGTATAATTTATACGTGGAGTCCAAGGAAAGAGGGGAGGGATGCTTGCTGTGAGGGCAGAAGACAAGCAATAGGAACAAGATGAGATGAAAGTAGGGTTTTTTTTTTCCTTTAAGCAAAGCGATTAGGGGCGAGTTTGATGAGAAAAGTCGAAGAAACACGGGGCAGGGTAATATTAAGGGTTGGTGGGGTTGGGGTGGTCTGTATAGGTAGGTTTTAAGTATGCTGAGGAAAGAGATAAGATCCGACTGGAAAACGGCTCAGCACAGTACCTTTCTCATTGCGAACTGGGACGGCCCCAGCCGTAGACTGAATGGGCGGTTGTTTCATGAGGGCGCTTGGGACCGACATGTTGATGGCAGCGGCGGTGACTCCCGAGACTTCAGTGATTCCAAACAGTGAACGGCGACAACGTCAACGAACAGAAAAGCCCACTTCTCCTGGAGGCGCTGGACACGGCTGTGCGACAGATAAAAACGCAACTTACGGCGGAGTTAGAAAAACCGGAAATACGCGACTAGAGGATTGTGGGATTGTGGGCGTCTCCCACTAGAAGGCCGAGTCTGTTATTGCGCATGTTCACAGGCTTCTCTAGCTTCCTCAGTCTCGCAGTGTTTGGACGGAACTTCTGGCGGGAAATTGCTTCCCATTGGGATTTGCTGTTAAGCTCCTGTGGCGAGGAAGGTCCGAATTAAGGGGTCCCTCTTAAGTTGGTTTGAAGCTGAGGAAAATGGGATAGTGATTAATAAGAAGTTGAGCAGATAGTGAAGGGCAGTTTGTCCATATTGTTGACAATTCAGAATTGGAGTTTAAGGAGAATAGAAGCCCTGCTAATAGCACCTGATTAGCTCAGTCGATGAAGCCGAGTGAGTTGTGGTGGGATATTTTTTGGTCGCGCGAGGGCAGGTGGTGGTGATTTAGGCCATTGCCATTAAAAAAAAAAAATCCCCCAAGGGGCCTGGAGCGACGTCTGAGGTCAGAACAGTGTACTTTCAGGCTTAACAGTTTTTTTCAATTTCTCAAGACCGCCCATTAAAACATTCCTGGCTAGACAGTGTATTTAAGTCCATAAGTAATTATAAAGTACTTGATGTGTTTACCGTGCTTAGCTCCCTAAGGAGTATGGAGCATTGTCTAAAGGTTTAAATTTTGTTAGGGAATTCTTACAGTGCATACAGAATCGTAACAAATAGTAATTTACTAGCTGGGTTTGTAAAAAATATTGGGTGATTGTAAGTCAGAATACATTTCACCATAGAAAGGATTTTATAAATGCTGTGGTAGGGAGAGATGGCACAGCA